>NC_091951.1:269759748-270069748 GCF_031021105.1 Erythrolamprus reginae | reverse complement strand
TTTCAGTAAAATAATCTTTTCTCATGTTGCTTCTGATCTTTCCCCGAACTAACCTCAGATTGTGCCCCCTTGTTCTTGTGTTCACTTTCCTATTAAAAACATCATCGATTTGTATTGATGTTAACATATAAGATGTAGGAGAAAGACTGGCAAAGTTAGAGGGAGGAGTTAAATGGGGAATTAGTCTTGATTCCCCTACATGAGCACAAGAGGTAAAAGTCCAAACCTCCCTCCTTTGAATGCTACTGAGCCTTATCTACTGTCACCCAGTACAAACCATCAGTCTGAGAAGAATCCTATGGTTTTAACAATAAGACAGCCAACTGAACCCCCCCATGTGTGGGTCTGGTTGTTTCTGCTTCACATAATATTAATTACAACTAATTTGGTTGCACGGCAGGATTTTTCTAATAGACTAAAAATGAATTAGAA
Source organism: Erythrolamprus reginae (assembly GCF_031021105.1). Lineage (NCBI taxonomy): Eukaryota > Metazoa > Chordata > Lepidosauria > Squamata > Dipsadidae > Erythrolamprus > Erythrolamprus reginae. The sequence continues at coordinate 270,069,316 of NC_091951.1, read as the reverse complement.
ACAATGGTTTAGTGTATGTAATTGACACAAAAGGTGCTGGGAGGATATAATTAAAAAGATAAAAGTAGTTTGACACTCAAGCTCTGAGCAAGCAGAATGTTGATCAAACAAGCAACGGGTTTATAAATTAGGGATCAGTGTGGAAAAAGGAAACAATCAGCATGCCAAAAAGAGTGCAAAAGAATGTTATTCCCAGGAACAAATTCTGAGATAACATCTCTCAAGGGTCTCCAGTGGTAGTGAGGGAACTACTCTGGAAAGTTCTTTATATCTCTACTCATTTCGCCATCCATATCAAAAAACAACAAATATCAAAAGTCTAAAGCAACAGCGATGTGATTCTACATATGATTCATGTTCCTAGTTGAACGAAACTTCTTACCAAGGGACAGAGATGGGCTGCTAAGGTGGAATGGCCTGCTGCCACACGAATCCCAGCGACCGATAAGGTCCCACAGAGTTGGCCTTCTCCGGGTCCTGTTGACTAAACAATGTCGTTTGGCGGGCCCCAGGGGAAGAGCCTTCTCTGTGGTGGTCCCGGCCCTCTGGAACCAACTCCCCCCGGAGATTAGAACTGCCCCCACCCTCCCTGTCTTTCGTAAACTACTCAAGACTCACTTATACCGCCAGGCATGGGGGAGTTGAGATATTCCTTCCCCTAGGCCATTACAAGTTATGCATGGTATGTTTGTGTGTATGTTTGGTTTTATAATAAGGGTTTTTAGTTGTTTTATTATTGGATTGTTACATGCTGTTTTTACCATTGTTGTTAGCCGCCCCGAGTCTACGGAGAGGGGCGGCATACAAATCCAATAAATAAATAAATAAATAAATAAATAAAATGTACTTGCCCCCATGGCTCTGAGTGCTAGCGGAGTCCAGCGCAATTCTGCTACTGCACCTGGGCAGGGAGCGAAATCGCGCGGGGACACCTTAGCAGCCCACCTCTGCTGAGGGATGCTGTAATTATTACAAATTTTAGAACATGATCTTTAAAGCATTAATGAGAAGAAAGACTGTATATTTGGAAAGACAGGGTCTACATAGAAATAAAACTGAAGTTCTGTAGCTTCAGAACAAAACAGGCAATCTTTTTTGCCCGAGTGTCATGTTTTTGCTTTTGGATTTGTTTTGAAGTAATATAAATTGTTTAAAGCTAATATATAGGGTGACATCACTAGAGAGAGTAATATCAGCTGCTTCCATTCTGTACATTTTAATTAAATTTTGTAGACTTTGAAGACCAAAATTTTGCTCCTCATTTCACATAGAGCAGTGTTTCCCAACCTTGGCAATTTGAAGATATTTGGACTTCAACTCCCAGAATTCCCCAGCCAGCATTTGCTGGCTGGGGAATTCTGGGAGTTGAAGTCCAAATATCTTCAAGTTGCCAAGGTTGGGAAACACTGAATAGAGAGAGAAAATCGTGATAAGGCAACAACAGTCCAAAAGATATGACATGTCTGTCAAGCAAAAGGGGGGGGGGGTAGAGATACTGCAATCACAGATGAAGTATTGGGCATATACAACTAGAAGACAATAAATTGCTGACCTTTACTATAAAGTATATAAGATTCCTTTTTCAGACATAAGCTGGTTTTGTTTGTCTCTTTTATAGAAATGAGTGCTGGTGCCCCAGAAAAAATGGTTTCCCATTCTTATCTTAGATTATAAAGATTACAGAAAACAATGATGTTATTTGAACAACTATGCCTCAATTGCGAATAATAAGATTGGGACTTGTAATAATATTGGGATCCATGCATTTAATAAAGTTGTTCAATATTAATCAAGAAAAAAATGCAAAATTCTTGTTTGAAACAGTATTTAATAAAATAAAATATGTTACTTTAATTGCACAAAATATAAATGTATATGCACACCTTGGGCTTGGTGAAACATATAGTTTATCATACATAATCATTGCACTATCAGGATTTAACATGCAATCGGTAATATAATATTAACCAAAGCTAAACAATTGTTCCTGTTCAGGCTTGTCCATCTCAACTGAAGTATGAAGAAGAAGAAAAATTCTCATTATCTGTTTGAATTTCCACCAATAATACGTAGTTTACAACAATACTAGGATTGTAGTCAAGGCTATAGTTCTCAAATCAAAAAGACACATAGGAAGTCCAAAATAAATACATCTGCAAACACAATTATATGATTGAATTGTCTCCGAAATAAGTTGCCTTGTTTTGAACAACAAAAAACTTTGCTTATTAATCATTCAACAACTGTTGGGATCCCTTCTACTGTTGGTTAGAAAAAAAAGAACAACTTGCCTAACAAATGTTAAGAACTGTATATATTCAAACAGATACAAATCTGGTATTAAATCTTTCTTTCTTTTTTAATAGATGTATGAGACATCAATATATATTCTAAAATTGGACTGGCTTTCTTAAAACCTCTTTATCTTGATTTATTCAACGCTTTCTCTTATTTATCTATAATCTCAAATATTAGATATAAGGAAATGAGCTACTGAAAATATACCTAGTTCACAATTTCAATACAGATCTACTGCACACCCGCCCACCCTTTCCTTCCCTCTACTCTTCTCTTTCCTTTCCTTTCCTTTTCTTTCTTTTCTTTCTTTCTGTATGTTTGTATGTTTATCGACCTTTTTTTTGTCTATTTGTCTCGGTCTATTGTCAAATGTATATCATTTAGACCAGTGTTTCCCAACCTTTTTTGAGCCGTGGCACATTATTCATATTTTCAAAATCCTGGGGAACACTGAAGGGGGGGGGGCGCGGGGCGGGGGGGCGGGCTAAAGAAAAGTTTGGACAAAAAAAACCTCTCTCTTCCTCCCTTTCGCTCTATTTCTCCCTCTTTCTCTCTTTTCCTTCCTTCCCTTCTTTCTCTCTCTCCATCCCTCTTTCTTTCTTTCTTCCTCTCTTTTTTGCTCTCTTTCTCTCTCCCTCCTTCCCTTCCTCTATGTCTTTCTCTCTTCCTTGCTCTCTCTCTCTCTCTGTCTCTCTTGCTATCTCTTTCTTGCTTTTTTCTCTCTCTCTTGCTCTCTCTCTTTCACTGTCTTGCTATATGTCTCTTTCTTTCTCTTTGCCTCTCTTGCTATCTCTCTTTCTTTCTCTCTCTTTCTCTCTCTCTGTCTCTCTTGCTATGTCTCTCTTTCTTTCTCTTTCTCTTTCTCTCTCTCTGTGCCTCTCTTGCTAAGTCTCTCTTTTTCTCTTGCTATGTCTCTCTTTCTTTTTCTCTCTCTCTGCCTCTCTTGCTATGTCTCTCTTTCTCTCTCTCTTTCTCTATCTCTCTTTCTCTGCCTCTCTTTCTTGTTCTGTCTCTCTTTCTCTGCCTCTCTTGCTATGTCTCTCTTTCTCTCTCTCTCTGCCTCTCTTATATGTTTCTCTTTCTTTCTCTCTCTCTCTCAGCTGACTGCAAGCGGGAGCCCTGACGGCGGCAGCTGGACGTGCTGCTGGACACCGTATATGCCAGGCCCGCAGCGCCACCATGTACGACGTCCAGCAGCACGTCCAACCGCCACCGTCAGGGCTCCCGCTTGCAGTCAGCTGAGAGAGAGAGCGCGCTCCCTCTCACCGCCGCCATCTCCCCGCGACTGCCTGCGGCCGCTGCGGCCACCACCACCCCGCTCCCATCGCCAGTGCCCTCCCGCCGGGCCACAAAGGACACTTGCCGTCGACGCCAGAGAAGCTCCAGCTGGGAGGGGCGCTGCCGGTACTTCCGTCCTGGGGCTCCCGCTCGCAGCTGTCAACCGGCTCCTGCTCGATGCCGCGGTTTTCGGCGCTCTCCTGCTGGGCCCCAAAGAAGGAAGGCGGGAAAAAGGCGCGAAGAATGGAGCTCTCCTTCTTCCTGCCTTCCTTCTTTGGGGCCCAGCAGGAGAGCGCCGAAAACCATGGCATCGAGCAGGAGCCGGGGGACAGCTGCGAGCGGGAGCCCCAGGACGGAAGTACCGGCAGCGCCCCGCCCAGCTGGAGCTTGGCAGCACACCTGGCCATGTCTCGCGGCACACTAGTGTACCACGGCACACCGGTTGGGAAACGCTGGTTTAGACTATAATTCGACATGATTATTGTTTTCTGTAATTTGAATTGTTTCTACTGTCAATTGTAATTAATGTATTTATTGTATATTTGTAAATAAAAACTTTATAAAAATTTTAAAAAATAAAATAAAAAAAATAATTTAAAAAAATCTTTGCTTATTTAGCATATAATCTTACAGCCATGGTGAGTCATGGAGGTGCAGTGGTTAAAGTGCAGTACCGCAGGCTAACTCTGCTGACTGCAATTCGGGAGTTCAAATCTCAAGGTTGACTCATCCTTCATCCTTCTGAGGTAGGTAAAATGAGGACCCAGATTGTTGGAGACAATATCCTGACTCTGTAAACTGCTTTGAGAGGGCTGTAGAGCACGGTAAAGTGACATATAAGTCTAAGTGATATTGCTATTGCTATAGAATTAACAAGGTTTTTCTTAATCTAAAAGGCCCTTAATTCATTTCTATCCAGTTTTTAAATATCTCCCCTTTTGCCATAAAGGAGGAGAAAGAGAAGGGGGACGGGGAGAAGGAGGAGGAGGAGGAGAAGGAAGAGAAGAAATGTTGTCTGCTATATTCTTGATCTGCATTAAAGGTACAATATCTATGAATACCAAACGGATTCACAAATTTTACAAAGATTGCCGTGTTTTTCGGAGTATAAGACGCAACTTTTTCCTTCCTAAACGAGGCTGAAAATTTGGGTGCGTCTTATACTCTGGATGTAGCTTTATTCAAAGCTTTTTTTCCAGCCCTAATTAGGTGCTAATGATCTTTCCGGCTCTTACCCTGCAGGCCCTTTCATTGTTACTCTCTGCAAAGAATGTTTTCCATGCCCTAAGTCTTTGCAGGCTTTTTTTTCATTGCTCTACTTGCTCCAAATGTTACTTTCCAACCCTAATCAGGTGCTAATGATGTTCCCAGTTCTTACCGGCTTGCAAGCTCTTTCTCTGAATAAGGCTTTTTTTAAGCCCTAACCAGGGGATAAAATAATGTGCTGAATCTGACCAGACTAAGGACACTAGCCAGATGAATATTTGCAGATATACAGATTTCCCCCCCCCCTATATTCTTCCCCTAAAACTAAGGTGCGCCTTATAATCTGGTACATTTTATACTCCAAAAAATACAGTACTTAGGTGGGAAAAGAGAAGAATGCTCTTAGAATAGGAGATTACTATGCTAGTCAGTTCTCCAATCTCTATCCTAGCGGAGAGAGAAATTCTGGAATAATATATATTACCGTATGTATTATAAACTACACTTGGATGGTGTTAAAATAAGCCAAATATACTAGTTTACCATTACTAAAGATAATTTATGCCGCATATGTTGGGACAAGACAAAAGCATCATTATGGGAATACAACAGGGAAAACAAATATATTTCAAACATATAATAATAGTATGTATTCTCTGCTATTTAAAAGAAGATACAATAGCACTGGGCCTCTTCAGATCAAGCATTTATTTTAAAAAGCTTCTTCATTTTGTTAAGTTGTCTAGAACAATAATAAAGCAGTCTTTAAAAAATAAGTATAATAATTTGAATATTCTAAAGGCATTTATAGTTATTGACGTACCTCCTTGCAGCAAAAAAAACAAACAGCCAGTTTCAGCCTTTTCCTCTCCCTGCAGCAATTTCCCTCGTGCAGCTTTAGTTTCACTTTCATTTCAGCATGAGGGCTTGCCGGCAACTTCAATCAATTAGCTGAGTGTCCGGAAGGCACATTATCAGTGATTTGTGCTAATCAGGCTCTGTGGCTGTTTACTGCAAGGAGGTAAATTGCTGGCAGGCAGAGACCAAAGAGTGGGGGTGGCTGGGTGGGGCTGCATTTGGTGTATAAGATGCAACCAAGTTTTCGCCCTCTTTTGGGGATAAAAAAGAGTGTCTTATACGCCAAAAATATGGTATATATTTGCTGTGGTTAATTGCAAATCGTCACATGAGCTGTGAGTATTCAGAAAATAATTGCCACTTAGACTAAATATGTGCTAACTATGCAGTTTTGATATTTTTAATAGGCAGAAAAATATCCATTCTAGAGTTTAGAAACAGGATACATTCTCCATTTCACTCAACCTTCTTCTACTTCTCTATATTGAGGCCAGGAATAATGATCTTTGATTGCAACATTATGCAGGCAGTATTTTAGTCTTACAATAATCATTCTCAACCATTTTAATTTAGTCATTTGTTATTCAGTTTGTTAGATTTCTATTCTCCTTTTCCTCTAAGAACTCAAGAAGGCTTACATCAGGGTCACTTCATTTCCCCCCCTCCCCAAAACTTTTTGATTAGGTTCATAAGAATCAGTTAAATAGAACATGAACACGTAATTGTGATCAGAGATAAATGTCTAAAATTGTTAGTATTTTCAACTTCTTCAAAACTGAAAGCGAATTAATGAACCAGGATTAAAAAGGTCGTTCTCACTTAAAATTAATTTCATGCCCATTTTATCAACCACTCAATCCTACAGCTTCTATAAGAAATGAAACTTTGATAGAAATATATTAAGTGAACTTGCAAACTAAAATATATTTCGAACTGTTCATGATATACTTTTGTTGACTAGAAGTTTACTGCGATAGTATGTTGTAGGCTTATTAAGATGTTTATACTCAGAAGCTAAATGGGTCAGTAGTGAAGTCCAAATGTTTTTACTACTGGTTCTGTGGGTTGGCTTGATGGGCGTGGTATGGCTCAGTGGGTGTGACTTAGGGCATGGTAAGGGAAGGATACTGCAAAATCTCCATTCCTACTCCACTCCAGGGGAAAGATGCTGCAAATACTGAATACAAGATACTGTATTATTAGATATAAGCAAGTGTAGAAAGTAACATTGAAGTGACATTAAAGCAAGTGTAGAAACTAACAATGAAGTGACATTAAAGCAAGTGTAGAAACTAACAATTCTAACCAGAATGGGACAACTCATGTGGCCATCATCCCAGGGCCAGATCACTGCCACCTGCTCAGCACCGCCAAGTCACTTCTGCCAACTCACCACTGCCAAGTAACCACAGGACAACTCCATGCTGCCAACTCACTGCAGGGAAAACTTGCCACAGGCAGTTAGAGGGACAACAAGGTGGGTGGATGAGCAAGTGGATGGGATGATCATAGAGCAGTGGCAGCAGCCAGGGACTTCCCATTTTCACATCCCTTGCCAACACCACCACTGCCACCAAGCTCTGGGCCAAAGAGGACAGGGATGGTGGCAGCATCAGCAATGGGCAGGGCAGGAAGCAGAGAAGTGGAGGCAACTGAGGGCATCCCATTTTCACACACCGGTGCCACTGGTGCCGTGTGAAAACTCTGGGCTAAAGAGTCTGAGGATGAACAATATCAGCGGACATGAAAATGGGATGTAGCCACTGCTGCCAGTCTCCACTCTTGCCCACCTGTTTGCTTGCTCACCCACCCAGCTCTCCCTCTGGCTGCCCAAGAGTTGTTCCTGCAGTATATTGGCTGTGTGGCATTCTCCTATGATGACTTAGCAGTGGTGAGTTGGTAGGGGTGACTTGTCGATGGCACTAACCTGGTCACAATGAGCTGGCCACACCAAGCTGTTCTAGACCTATCCTAGCAGTGAATAGATAAAACACTTTTGTCATTAATTAGATAGATAATTAATTAGTCAATCAAGTATAGGATAGTAGTTTATATAAACATAACATAGAAAGTAATGATAAAAGAAGACAATAGGACAGTAGGACCGGGATGGTAGACACAATGGTGCGCTTACGTACGCCCCTTATGGACCTTTTAGAAAAGGGGAGAGGTCAACTGTAGACAATGTATATTAGCCTTTTACAAAAATCCAAAAAAGAATAAAGTAAGGAAGCTTGTTTGGCAATCAAGGCTGAAAATAGATTCCTTTTCTATTCTATCTGAGAGACTTGTGCAAGATAAAATTAACAAACTGGAGCCATAAGAACATGTACTAAGTAGTGGGTTGAATTCACTGACGGTGCCTTCTAATTATGTGAACTATGAATTAGAAAAATGTTACTTTAAACCAAGGATACATCAAGGTGAGTAATAAAACCTGTGCAAAACTAATGAAGGTGAATTAATATTAATAAAGTGGTAGATCAAGACCTAGATAACCAATCCAACTGACATTTGGCCTGGACTTCAGAGTCATTTTGCAGAAGCTTGAAGCATCTATTTTACCCTAGAAAAACTCCTGATTTCCCCCAATAATTATCATTTTGCTTTGGAAAAGCTTAAAGAATTTCTAAATTTCTTCAAATATGAGTCAGCAAATCTCTCAATTATCTCTCAAATGGATCCAAACTATTAACTGCAATCACTCTGTTGACATTACAAATTTGCTAATTACACAGGTGGTCGCTTTAAGTAACTAAATGGTAATAATAAATAATGCAACTCTTGGCCACAAATAGTGGCCCCTCTAATAAACATAAATTCTCTTCTCACCCTTATGGATGGTCTGGTGTCTTCCTCAATCTCGGGTCCTCTATCAGAGGTCTGGGAGTTTGAGGGTTCCTAATTGTTCCTAGCATTGAATTGTTCTGGGCTGAGAGCTCTGATATTGTTCCTAGGATCTGTTGGAGCTACTCTCCCAACTTAGGAATCACAGCCCTGAATGCTCCTACCACCACTGGCATCACTTTGGCCTTTACCTACATTACTGAAAATAAATTATATGTTGTTGAGAATTCTCCTCATACATTATATTTACCGTATATTCATAATGCTTACAGAAAAACTTATTTGTAACATTTAAAGGGTTCTGGCAGCACAGAAGCTACATCTTTCTATATCATAATTCTACCAAATGTGTAAGAAAATGAAGAGAAACATAGTTATCAAAATTTGCCCTACCTTTTACTGTGCTTGCAGTAAATTTATTTCCGTATTCTTGCTCCTTTGGCTTCAGAAACTGTGGAGTTGTTACCCCTGGATGCTGCGGGACATGGAAAAAAGACTTTCCATTTGTAACCATTTGTCTCTTCGGACTTAAAGCAGGAAGGTGAATATTACAGTCAAGGGCATTGCTTTGATGAGCCACACCTCCTTCAAGAGTTGTCTTTAAATGTGAGCAGGTCGATAGATTTCCAATAGCAGGGCCCAGGGTATTACTATTAGAATAAGCAGAAGGACCTTCTATATGCAGTTTAATAGATGGGTTTTGCTGCGCATTTACCATCCGGTGGCTCATACTACATGCCCTGACATTCATTGCCAAAGGATTCTTCTCCTAAAGATATGCGGTCGAAATCCCCAGATGTTGAAGACATCAGTCAGCAGTCAATTATCCGTAGTGCATTATGCCTGTTGTAGGGGGAGGGAAGAGGATAAAATAACTTTTATGTATTACAATGCAAGACTTCAGAGCTGCACTGTGTGTTAACTGTAGAAGGCAGAATTATTGATTGTGTGAACATCAAAGTAGAAGGCAATTACAGAGAAAACCCTCTGGGGATAAGGACAAATGATTACTGAGAACTATAATGAAGAGAAATGAAGCCCCTTAAAAGCAGAAGTTAACAGTAAGGTCAGCTACCTTTATACTAGTTAACCAGCCATGAAATGGAATAAACACCAAACAAACGTTAAATGGAAAAAAGCTATGCTTATGAAGAGATTTTTTTTAAAAAAATTGCATGTTGTGATCATTTAAAAAGTGGGATACTGAAGTGTTCTGACAGGCCCTCTGATAGGAGCCTCCCGAAAATTCAAGGATACAAATTTCAGACACACACACGTTTGAAAATTCAAAACAATGTTCTTTATCACAAAAGTCAAAATAAACTAAGCACTCTTTTTGTATTGCAAAGAGCACGCTTCCCAAAACAACCAGGTAGTCTGTACAATTTCCCTTAAGCAGTCAGTAAGTACTTAGCCAGCAGCTGTGGAGAAACTTCACACCCCTTCTTCTTCCAACGAAGGGAGACACACACACACTGCACTGCTTTGGTTTGGTTTCAAAGGTGTGAAAAAGTAACAAAGTCCAGCACACAAGATTCCTGACAAAACTGCAACACATATTCTTCCACAATGGCCAAACCCACATGCTGCTATTTATGGCAGCAGCCCTAATTACTGGAGCCCCACCCAAACACAGGTGACCTCCCTTATTTCCTGTAATATGTTCTTACTTGGTCTCTTCTACACATAATTGTGCACTTGCGTGGGTCCAAAATGTCATCATCCGAAGCTATAGAAGAAAGATTGACTGTCTTGGCTGTGTGCCAAGCCCTCCTCTGCCGAGTCACTCCCACCTTCTTCTTCGTCCGAGGAAACTAAACTCTGACCTGATTCTGTCAGCAATAACACAGGCCTGTGACATGTTGAATTTTCCCCTGCATCCACCTCCCCATTCCCTGGGGCAGGAGCTGAGCCAGAGCCAACCACAACACTGAAGCATGTCCAATGATTAAGCTATACTGAGCCCAAAATATGACATCACTACCAATTTATGCTTTCAGGATAAAAAAATACATTAAGATAAAAATCAGAATAACATACTACCATGTACTAGCAAAAGTGAATGGTAAGGAAAGAATAAAATATTTTCAATAAAGCATCATTCATTAATTTATTTCTAAAACATATCTAACAATTAATGCACATTAAAACCGCAGGCATCAAAAAGGATTCAAAGGAATGCTTCAAACCCAAGACAAATGTAGCGCTTCTCTGCTATTCATGAAAGCAATCTCACTTTTTGGAATTATGTGAGCCTGCCAAAATGATGTTTTTAGAAGCCTGTTAACATAACTTGCTATGATGGTTGTATTCATTGATTATTATGTTGCCACATTATGTATTTTAATTTTAATTATCACAAGAAGGAATTGTAAGCCTGGTCGAATAGCAATCAATTATTAAAATCACACTGCTTTAATAAATATCACAAAGGCATTTATATGATATCTGAAGCACTTCTGAATCATTTTTACAGTGTGTACATCTCTGAAATGCAGTAACTAATTAACATAGATCACGGAATCTCAAGTGTATCATGATACAGTAGTATCATGCTTGATATATAATAAGGTTATTTTGCTTGACCATCCCTAGATTTAGATTTGGGTATCTATAAGCTGTAGTTGTAGAAAAACAAACAGATGCAAAAGAAAATGAAAATCAGAAAATCAAGAGTTTTCTGAATCTCTATGTTCAATTAGATTGTTCAAGTTGCCTTTAATGACTCATTCTCTTGATCAAACTTCTGGGATGGGGGCATCGGACCAGAATATCTCCAGGACCGCCTTCTGCCGCACGAATCCCAGCGACCGGTCAGGTCCCACAGAGTTGGCCTTCTCTGGGTCCCGTCGACTAAGCAATGTCGTTTGGCGGGACCCAGGAGAAGAGCCTTCTCTGTGGCGGCCCCGACCCTCTGGAACCAGCTCCCCCCAGATATCAGAGTTGCCCCCACCCTCCTTGCCTTTCGTAAGCTCCTTAAAACCCACCTCTGACGTCAGGCACGGGGGAATTGAAATTTCCCTTCCCCCTAGGCTTATAGAATTTATACATGGTATGCTTGTATGTATGAGTGGTTATTTAAATTGGGGTTTTTAAGATTATTTTTAATATTATATTTGTTTACATTGCCTTTTTATATTGTTGTTAGCCGCCCCGAGTCTTCAGAGAGGGGCGGCATACAAATCTAATAAATACAAATAAAAATACAAAATTTGCGGTGATAGTCATTGGAATGTGGGTGTGAGACCAGGCAATCCAAGTCCTGCCTCTTGTTAACATACAGTATATGCATACATTGCATGCATGTACAAATGGACAAGCCTTTAATGATTCACTTATGCCTGCAAGTCTAAAATCAGTGGCCATTGCTGCAGTCACTCTTGTTTAGAAATATAGAAGAAGCCAACCTTCCTTTCCTTTTATGTCCATATATCATATTTTTCAGAGTACAAGACGCACCTTTTTCCTCCCTAAAAGAGGCTAAAAATTTAAATGCGTCTTTTACTCTGAATGCAGCTTTTTTCGAAGCTTTTTCCCCCCAGACCTAATTAGGTGCTAATGATCTTCCCAGCTCTTATCTTGCAGGTTCTTTCATTGTTACTGTCTGCGAAGAATGTTTTCCAAGCTCTAAGTCTTTGCATAGTGTTTTTCATTACTTTAACTTGCTCCAAGTAAGTTTCTTTCCAGCCCTAACCAGATGCTAACAATGTTCCCAGCTTTTACTGCTTGCAAGGTCTGTCATTATTACTCTCTGCTAAGAATGCTTTCCAAGCCCTGTCTTTGCAGTTTTTTTCATTGCTCTAACTTGCTCCAAATGTTTCTTTCCAGCCCTAACCAGGTGCTAATGATGTTCCCAGCTCTTACACGCTTGCAACCTCTTTCATTGTTACTCTCTGTGAATAATGTTTTCCAAACTCTGTCTTTGTAGGTTTTTATTGTTCTACTTGCTCTGAATGCTTTCCAGCTCTAACCAGGTGCTAACAATGTTCCCAGCTCTTACCGGCTTGCAGGGTCTTTCATTGTCATTCTCTGAGAAGAATATTTTCCAAGCCCTAAGTTTTTGCCATATTTTTTCATTGCTCTACTTGCTCAGAATTTTTCTTTCCAGCCCTAACCAGGTGCTAACAATGTTCCCAGCTCTTCTTGCTTGCAAGCTCTTTCATTATTACTCTCTGCTAAGAATACATTCCAAGCCTTATCTTTGCAGCTTTTTTTTCATTGCTCTAACTTGCTCCAAATGTTTCTTTCCAGCCCTAACCAGGTGCTAATGATGTTCCCAGCTCTTACTGGCTTGCAGGGTCTTTCATTGTCATGCTCTGCAAATAATGTTTTCCAAGCCCTAAGTCCTTGCCATAATCAGAATTTTTCTTTCCAGCCCTAACCAGGTTCTAACAATGTTCCCAGCTCTAACTGGCTTGCAAGCTCTTTTGTTGTTACTCTCTCCAAATAAGGTTTTTTTTAAAGCCCTAACCAGGGGATAAAATAATGTGCTGAAACTGACCAGACTAAGGATGCTAGCCAGATGAATACCTGGTAAGCAGATTCTTTCCCCTATTTTCCTCCCCCAAAACTAATGTGTGTCTTATACTCCAGTGCATCTTATACTCCGAAAAATATGGTATTTAGTATTCAATGATTGTGGAAAATTGTGATTTAGTTGAGAGAAGTCAGTACTGTATATGGTTTGTTGATTTCATTAACAATTCCCTTCTGCCTTTACATTTATAATTTGAGCACTGCTGCTCTATTTATTTGCATGAATAGATTATTCTAGCGCAGTCTAATATTTACTGATTTATTTTTTAATCTATCTATCACATTTGTATGGGCACATCACATCACAAGTGCAACTCTTACAACAATTAAAACAATAACATAAGCAGCAAAAGTAAAATTAACAAATAAAAATGTAATTACTAAAAATATAAACACAACAACCTACAGCTAGACTAAAGGCAAAAATGAAAGTTTAATAAAAACATAGTCACAGTGGGCAGTACAAAAGAAATACATCAAATACTTGTCATTTAGTGTGCATATAGGAATCCAAATGAAAACAAATATGAGATGGAAGGGTGAATGGATTAAACACAAGGGGAAAAAACAATACAAATTACGATTGGATGGAATGGTGCAACCCTCCAAAAGGGAGAAATTGGAATTATAACAAACAAAAAGCAATATTTGGAGTGATGGGTATTAAATCGGTGTGACAGGGCTGACAGGGACAGAAACAGACTCAAGAGGTGAAAGGCAAACAGCAAACCCTTATTTCAGCACCACAGAACAGAACAGAGAACAGGCAGCTTGACAGATCCTTTTATACTCTAAACCAATAAGAGGGCTCCATTTTCCTGCTTGTCGAATGCTTGCTTCAGAGCCAATCAAGTTTGAGTAACAGCTGGCGTGTTCAGAACTGTGAGGATTTAACACTCTTCACCCCTGTAGATGGCGCATGTGTAATCGGCAAGGGACGCGGATAGCCGTCACACCCAGATCACCTCAGTTGCGGACTGGCAGTCGGAGGAGGAGGAAGAACAGCTTAATTCCAGCAGTCACATCTGCTATAGCTAATTGTATTTCTTTAAATTGTTCACCCATTGATCCAAATAACATTAAAATTTTATCCGTTTTCTCCCCCAGCTCGGCAGGGCCCGCCAGCTTTTCTTTGTTCTTTATTCTTTTGTTTAATTCACGGTTTTAGACTGAAGATTCCAAGCATCTCCACCTCTTCCAGGCTGTTCCTTCCACGTTTTTATATTCTCCTTTAGTTTATCTTCCTCTCAATCCACTTTTCTTTTAGTTTGAGAGGGTTTTTCAGGGGCTTTAATTACTTTTTCAACTCACATTTAGAGCGCATCCTGTGGAAGCGTCTAATCCCCTTGGCGACGCATGGAGAAGGAAAAACTGGAGTGCTGCTAGGCGAAACTGCTGGAGACTTGGGCGGTGACCTATTTGGAGGCCGGTGCAGCGCTGGAAAGGCCCCAACTTCAGATGAGGCGGGCTGCAGAAACTTGACGGTGGAAGGAGGAGGAGGAGCATGCATGGGCTCCTGGTGGGTCACAATTGGAGTCGCAAATCTTGCACTCCACAAATGAGTTGATCAAGGAGGAGGTCATCAAGATCTAAGAACTCGCAGTTCATGGCAACTGCCCAAAGGGCGGCCATGCAATCATTGATTCATCTTCTTTTTGAAACTACTGACAAAATGTGTGCCTCCTGGCAGTGCGCGAAAGAAGCAGAGAGTGGTGGTTCCTTAATTTTTCTATTAGTGTCTCCTATGGAACCATGTAAATGGGCTGGGTGCTGCATTTCTGTGACCACCTCAAACAGAGCAGGTAAAGTGGTCGTCTTGAGAAGGACATCTTTAAGCAGTCAGCTTTCAGCAACCTGTCGCCCGGCTAGTGATCAGTTCCAGCTCGAACTTCAGCTCCAGTGACTCGCTCTCAAATGATCTTGATTCTGAGCAAATAGCACAGTTCCATTTTTCCTGATTGCTGGCTGCTTGTGTCAGAGCCAATCAGGCTCGAGTAACAACTGTGAGGACTTAACACCCTTCACTCCCCTGGAGGGCAGCCTTCGACTCTGCCCAGATCGCCTCCGTTGAGGGTTGGCAGCTGGAGGAGGAGAAGGAACCAGACTGCCACAGACTTGGGTGGCACCATATTTGGAGGCTGGTGCAGCCCTGGAGAGGCCCCGAATTCAGGTGAGATGTTTCCCACACCAGAAGGCTGGAGTTAGACTTTTTCCCTCCTCCAACCCACCCACATCTTGGCAACAGGACTATTTCTCTCTGCTCCCTTTTCCTGTTTTGTCTGCCAGATCAGCACAAGGGGACGAACCTGGCTTTACTGCCCATTGCAGCTAGGAATCTCAAAGCCAAGGGTGAATTTTTGGGTTGAAGCTAGCGCAGATGCTGTATCAGCCCCCTGAATACTCCATCTCTGGAGGAGCCCAGACAAACTTTTGTGCCCCATTCGCTGAGGTAGAGGGTGGGATGGAGCTAAAAGCTTCCAAGCTAAATGCCTGAAGAAGCCCAGCTGGCTGGTGGGGAATCCCAACACAGGCATCTCTGCAGGAAAATAAATGCTTTTTTTTTTTTTTGCCGAGTGGAGATGAAGTGACTGTGCTCATGCCCACAGAAAAGGGTCTGTATGTCACATCTGTTACGTGTGCCACAGGTTCTCCCTCATGAACCTAGGAAATGCTTAGCTACTTACATCCTCCCCAGATTTATATAAATAGGTCAAATCCCTGCAGTTTTCTTGACAAGATTTTAAATGTGGCTTGGCACTGACTCCTTCCTAGAGCCGATAGAGAATAACTAGTCTAGAATCACCCGGCTAGCTTTATGCCAAAGGTGCAACTAGAATTCAGAGTTTCCTGATATCAAGCCTGGTGTCTTAATCACTACAACAAACCATCCCTCTTGAAGTAGCTAAAGTCTAAAGATGTTAATTTATTCACTTTATAATTGTCTTTATAACTAAACTAAAACATAGATGTCAGTCTTCGTAGTATAACCTAATTTTGAGATTTTTCAGTTTCTTACTGCTTGTTTGACTTGTATGATGCCTAGTTCACCTAATAGTAGCCTGATTATCAGTGTGAAAAATGCATCCACCTTCAGTGGACCATTCACCTATAATTTTAGAATCATCCTCCCCAAGTTTTTTTTTATCAAATCAAGATGGAGGGAGCCAGCAGCTCCTATTTCCAAATGCATGCACAAGTTGCAAACTTACAAGTCGGAAACCAATTCCATGAACATTGTTTTTATTGAACAGATTCAGTTCTATGTCATCCCACTTATTGAAGCCTCATTTAACTGCACCTGAAAATTGTAGGCCAGTGATAACGAAACCTTTTTGGCTCGGCTGCCAAAAGGGTGTGTTTGAGCACAATGGCTTATCTGTGTGTGCCAATAATAATAATAATAATAATAATAATAATAATAATAATAATATGTTTTATTAATTAGAAGTGTTGGTTATGACCTATAAAGCCCTTCATGGCATCGGACCAGAATATCTCCGGAACCGTCTTCTGCCGCACGAATCCCAGCGACCAGTTAGGTCCCACAGAGTTGGCCTTCTCCGGGTCCCGTCGACTAAACAATGTCGTTTGGTGGGACCCAGGGAAAGAGCCTTCTCTGTGGCGGCCCGGACCCTCTGGAACCAACTCCCCCCAGATATCAGAGTTGCCCCCACCCTCCTTGCCTTTCGTAAGCTCCTTAAAACCCACCTCTGTCGTCAGGCGTGGGAGAATTGAGATATTCCCTCCCCCCATGGCTTATAAAATGCATGCATGGTATGTCTGTATGTATGATTGGTTTCTTAAATTTGGGGTTTTTTACATTACTTTTAATATTAGATTTGTTCATATTGTCTTTTTACTGTTGTTAGCCGCCCCGAGTCTACGGAGAGGGGCAGCATACAAATCTAATAGATAGATAGATAGATAGATAGATAGATAGATAGATAGATAGATAGATAGATAGATAGATAGATAGATAAATAGATAAATAGATAAATGCATGCATGCATGCATGCATGCATGCATGCATACATACATACATACATACATACATACATACATGCCGCCCCTCTCCCCATGCATATACATAACCTCCGCACTGCCCCATTCTCATGTGCACAAGCCTCACTGAAGATTCTGGACTTCTGGCAGGCCCATTGGGCCGCTCTACACCATCCCCAGTGTTCTGGAGGTTTTCCTGAAGCCTGAGGAGAGTGAAAACAGCCAAAAAGAAGGCCGAAAATCAGCTGACTACCACGCAAATGCATGCCCTCAGATATGGCTCCGTGTGCCACCTGTGGCACCCGTGCCATAGGTTCGCCATCACTGCTATATGCCTTTTTATGTAGTTCAGTGCACACCACTGTGGTTTAGTGGTTTCCTGCTCATTGTTTCATGGGCAGCGACATGCAGAAACCTGTAATGGTATGTAAGAAAGACCTTGGGAGAAGGGGTCGAAGAGATGCTGCCAACGGGACAGTCAAGTAAGAGATAGCATAGCACAGGTTCACTATGCAGTTACATAGTGGGGAGAGCCAGAGGCTCAGGAATGGCCCTATCTAAGGTATAGGACTGTAAAGATAGCATCCAGAGAACTGTACTTTCAGAATCTATTAAGGTAGTTATCAATAAAGTCAAATTGATTTATTTTTATTTATTTATTTATTTTGTCCAATACATAATGAGGGTTTTAGTGGGTATATATCTATATACACATAATAAAATACATGATGAAGGTTATAGAGGAGATACTCATAGTAAAAGATATCTAAGAAATAATAGAAAAGAAGATATAGTAATAGAACATATCAATGAAAGAATAGAAGAAGAGATATAGGAATAGAAGAAAGGTATAGGAGATATAGGAGAGCAATAGGACAGGGGACGGAAGGCACTCTAGTGCACTTGTACTTCATTCAGTCAAGCGTACAGAATGTTCAAAATAGCTACAATTCTAGGCATCTTACATATTCTAGTTTAAAAATAAATAAATGATCAATAACAAAGATCTACCAAGCCCCCACTTTGGGGGGAAAAACAAAGTCAATTACACCGTTTCAGCTGACATATATCAAGAGCAGATTCAGTCTGCTGAATCAGTGAAGTCTTAAAATTTTGCAGAAACAAAGGTTCCTTGTATGTTCATGTATATCTAATAGAGAGCAAAATTTATATCCCAAAAATGTTCTTTCGTGCAATAATTCTTTATTCGCAGTTGTAAATCATCACAGACTCCATCGACATTACTACAAGGCAATATTTTTACATATTTTTTGAGAGATGCATTTGAGTATTCAACACATTATAATGTTAAACACTAAGGCCAAACCACAAAAAGAAAAAAAAAGGTATTTTTCCAAATTGTATTCCTTCTCCTGTTGGATAGCACCACAGCATTGCACATTTTAATGTAATTCATCATACTACTTTTACTCACAGCTAAATTCAATTTAAATGCTTTCCCTTCTGACACACTATAATGACTCAGGCAAAGAAATATGGTAGATTACGTGATAGGTTTGGATCACTCAGAGAACACAGTTCAAAAGGCTTTATATGTTAGCAAGTCTAATACAAATTTCAAAGAGCTAGAAAAGTAGGCCTTATACTAAAATGAAGAGTTCTGTTTCATGTGATATTTGATAGTATAGATTATTTATTTATTTATTTTATTGTTTATTTGTTTGTTTGTTTATTTATTAGATTTGTATGCCGCCCCTCTTCGAAGACTCGAGGCGGCTAACAACAATAAAGAAAACAATGTAACAAATCTAATATTAAAAAGTAATCTAAAAAACCCCAATTTAAGAGACCAATCATACAAACAAGCATACCATGTATAAATTCTATAAGCCTAGGGGGAAGGGAAAAAAATTCAATTCCCCCATGCCTGACGACAGAGGTGGGTTTTAAGGAGCTTGCGAAAGGCAAGGAGGGTGGGGGCAACTCTGATATCTGGGGAGAGCTGGTTCCAGAGGGTCGGGGCCGCCACAGAGAAGGCTCTTCTCCTGGGTCCTGCCAGATGACATTGTTTAGTCGACGGGACCCGGAGAAGGCCAACTCTGTGGGACCTAACCGGTCGCTGGGATTCGTGCGGCAGTACCATATACTGCAGTAAATGCAGCAAAATACATAACAAAGTCCTGAAACACAGTCCAATTAGTAATTTAGTTTAATATGAAATTGGGTTGACTATTAGATCCACACCAGCTTAGAAACAGAATTCAGAGTCTGCTCATCAAATTGGAGCAATGTATCAAATAGAGCACCACACTTCAATATTTGCACTTTTCCCCATTTTTATAAATGGAGCAAGATATGGGGGGAGGGGAAGTTATAATTATCATATAAGTAATGAAGTAGCTAATCATCTGATATCGAGAAACATTTAAACAATTCTTGCTAGGTTAGAAATGTGGAATTAAGAAGGAACAGAAAGACAAGTGCTGCAGACCATTAAAAAGTTACTCATTTAGGAAGGTGGAAACTCACATGCAAATGTATAGGACAGTGACATGATAACAGTATTTCAGTATTTGAGGGGCTGCCACAAAGAAGAGGGGGGGGGGTCAATGTATTTTCCATAGTACCAGAAGGCAGGACAAGAACCAATGGATGGAAACGAATCAAAGAGAGAAGCAACCTAGAACAAAGGAGAAATTTCCTAACAGTGAGCACAATTAACCAGTGGAACAACTTGCCTTAAGATGTTGTAGATGCTTCATCCACTGGAGGACAGCCATCTGTCTGTAATGGTATAGGGCAGTGATGGCGAACCTATGGCACGGGTGCCAAAGATGACACACAGAGTCATATCTGCTGGAATGTGAGCTGTTGCCTTAGCTCAGCTCCAACGTGCATGTGTGTGCCAGCCAGCTGATTTTTGGCTTGCACAGAGGCTCTTGGGTGGGGCGTTTTTGGCTTCCAGAGAGCCTCCAGAGGTATGGCAGAGGGCATTTTTATTCTCCCCTGGCTCCAGGGAAGCCTTTGGAGCCTGAGGAGGGTGAAACAAGAGCCTACTGCGCCCACCAGAAGTTGGGAAACAGGCCGTTTTCGGCCTTCAAAGGGCTTCCAGGGGGTGGCAGAAGCTGTTTTTGCTCTCCCCAGGCATTGAATTACGGGTGTGTGGGCATTTGCGCATACATGATAGTGCGCGTGCACACTCTTTCGGCACCCAAGGAAAACAAGGTTCACCATCACTGGTATAGGGTCTTTTACTTAAGAAAGGAATTGGATTAGAAGACCTCCAAGGTCCCTTCCATTTCTGTTCCAATTGATTGATTGAGAAGCTCTATGAAAAGGATTTTGGAAGTGAAATTGATCAAAGATTGAAATGTGTCAGCAGTGAAACAAGGCAGTTTGCCCATTCTAGCAAACATCATAAGGAAAATTCTGAGACTGTAAAGATGTGGAAAAGGGCAATTAAGGACTGGAAATCAGGATTATGAAGACAAACTGAGCGAAGTGGACCTATATCATCTCAAGAAAAAATATTAAGAGGAAGTATTATAGGTGTTCTGCCGGGCTCTCTGGTAGAAGCCTCCCGAAAATTCATGGGTACAAATTTCAGACACACACACGTTTGAAAATTCAAAACAATGTCCTTTATCACAAAATTCAAAAGAAACAAAGCACCCTTTTTGTATTGCAAAGAGCACTCTTTCCCAAAACAACCTTGTCAGTCCTTAAGTGCTTAGCTAGTAGCTGTGAAGAAACGTCACAGCCCTCCTTCTTCCCACGAAGTGAAACACATACACACTTTACTCTGCTTTGGTGTCAAAGGGGTGAAAAATCCACAAACAATCCTGAAGAACTGCGATCAGATAATCTTCCACAACGGCCAAACTAGCATGCTGCTATTTATAGCAGCAGCTCTAATTACTGGAGCCCCACCCAAACACAGGTGGCCTCTCTTATCTCCTGTAATATTTCCTCAATTGGTCTCTTCGATGCATAAGTCTGTGCCTGCGTGGGTCTAACACTTCGTCAACCGAATCGACCAACGATAATGGTGATTGGCTTCCTGGGCTGTGTGCCAAGCCCCCCTCTTCCAAGTCACCCCCACCTTCTTCTTCGTCCGAAGAAACTGCAATCCCTGACTCTGCCGGCAACAAAACAGGCCTAGGATATGTTGACGTTTCCCCTGCCTCCACCTCCCATTCCCTGGGGCAGGAGCTGGGCCAGAGCCAACCACAACAATAGGATTTTTCCTGCATCCCAAAAAATTATTACTCAGAAACTGCAGTAAAGACCCTGTTGACACAGAATGCAGGACACAATACTATAATCTTAGCTACAGGAAATCAGATTTATGTTAAAGTTTAACAAAATTGTCATAACAGTAAGAACAATTTGGTAGTGAAACAATTACCAAATTTCTCCTTCACTGAATACATTGGACCTATTCAATTTAATTTGCCTAAAATGGGAAAAGGTAAAGCCAAATGACCACAATTATATACAAATTACACTCTGCTCAATTTCTGAGCATAATAAATGATATCAGCATATTTACTTGAAATGCATATAGGTTTTCTATATATATTTTGGAGGTGAAGGAAAAAGATTTATTAAAAAGATTCTGAAAACCAATAAATGGGTACAAAAGACCGCAGATAGCATAGCTTAAATGGATTATTTTGAAGATCAATCTGAATAACAGTGACTGCTCTAAAGAAGTTTCCCACCAGCTGAATTTAATTTTTTAAAGGTGCCTAATTAGAGATTCTTTTTTTCCCACTTCATTTTTTCCATTTACCTCATTTAAATCAGTTTTCTACCTTCCTTTCTCTTCCCTTCTCAGCGCAGCTATTCCTTCCCTAATTTTTTCCCTGTCTCCTATGTCTGATGGAAGTAGGAGACTTTTGTTTAACTTTCTATGTATGAGAATTGTGTATACTTTGTATATTGTTGGGTAGGAGATCAGCTAGGTCATATACAGATTAGTTATTTTACAGCAGCAAATTTGTTATTAATAAGTTTTTATTAAGTCAGCGAACATAATTTTCTTCTTCCTCCTACCTTTCTACAAGAGAGGATACCTCAGTTCCAGAGATATTTTCTTGCTCATAAATATAGTAATCTTCCAAATTTCACTATGTACAGTAGAGAGAGAGAGAAAAAACCCTTAATCTTGACAAAGTTTTAAATAAGATGGATTTATTAAACTGTAGCTCAGCTTAATGTTCATTCTGTTATTTTATACTTGTTTATTTTTTTTATAAGTTTATTTATTGTTTTCAAAAATATTTCTCACATGTTTTAAGTTTACAGATCTTATTCCATCTGTTACTTTTTGTATATATCATTCATTTCTTTATATTTGTTATTTAATAGTATACATTCAATTATATATATCATTGGTATAATACATCTTTGAAAAAAAAGGAAAGAGGGAAAATGTTTGCTCTTTGTTTCTATTGACATTCGTAAGGTATTTGTTATTCTTTCTATATATACTGATACTATGTATTGTAACATTTTTAGTTTTTCTTTTGAATCCATTCATGCCATTTGTACCATGGTCGTTTTGATTCTTTGATTTTAGTTCCCTTAATTGAATTTGTGATTTCATCCATATCTCCGGGACCGCCTTCTGCTGCACGAATCCCAGCGACCAGTTAGGTCCCACAGAGTTGGCCTTCTCCGGGTCCCGTCAACTAAACAATGTCGGTTGGCGGGACCCAGGGGAAGAGCCTTCTCTGTGGCGGCCCCGACCCTTTGGAATCAACTCCCCCCGGATATCAGAGTTGCCCCCACCCTCCTAGCCTTTCATAAGCTCCTTAAAACCCACCTCTGTCGTCAGGCATGGGGGAATTGACATTTTTCCTCCCCCTAGGCTTATAAAATTTATGTATGGTATGCTAGTATGTATGGTTGGTTTCTAAACTGGGTTTTTTTAAATTAACTTAAATTAGATTAGATTTGTTT
This sequence comes from Erythrolamprus reginae, assembly GCF_031021105.1. Classification (NCBI taxonomy): domain Eukaryota; kingdom Metazoa; phylum Chordata; class Lepidosauria; order Squamata; family Dipsadidae; genus Erythrolamprus; species Erythrolamprus reginae. The sequence goes on along the minus strand of NC_091951.1, from coordinate 270,046,363 downwards.
ACATTGTATTATTGTTGCTGTGAGCCGCCCCGAGTCTGCGGAGAGGGGCGGCATACAAATCTGACTAATAAATAAATAAATAATAAATAAATAAATACACACCTATATATTTTGTCAATAATTAGGCTTTCTGATGGGATCTTGTTTATACTTGTTTAATTTAAATTGTGGAAATGTACAGAACGCCTCTACTTAAGAACTTTTCTAGATAAGGACCGGGTGTTCAATATTTTTTGCCTTTTCTTAAGAACCATTTTCTACTTAAGAACCTGAGCCCAGAAAAAATTTAATGAAATTGAGTTTGACACCCCTGCATTGACACCCCTACATAGGTGTCCAACCTTGGCAACTTTATGATCTGGCTGAGGATTTCTGGGAGTTGAAGTCTACAAGTCTTAACACTTGCCAAGACTGAACACCCCATGTTTAAAAGCAGCAGTCAATTTCTTTCAGAATTCAGTTTTTAGCCCTGGTTCTTTTTCCTATCTTTTTATTATCATTGTGATATTGTTTAAAGTCTGCATCAAAATGTTTATGAATTCCCTTCTATTTCTTCCAGCATATCTATTTACAGGAAAATAGTATATTTTGTATGAAATTTATACATTGGTAGGAAACATACCGTAATTTTTTTCTGTGTGTGTGTTTTTTTTTTAAAGTGAAGATAAATTATCCTTTTCCGTACTATGCTCATTTAATTCTCACTTCAGGATGAACATACATAACTCGCACATGCAGAAAACAGTGCATTAATACTAATATCTTCATAAATATAATAGTATAATTTTCCAGTTTTTAAAAAAACCCCAAAACGTTTTACAAATACAGGCACAAGTTCTACAAACTGCAATAAAGAGACACTGGGGAAAACTATATACCTATATAACTATATAAGCTATAAACTTATACTATATATAAGTTTATAGCTTAAGTTAAATGGGCAACTTTTGTGTAGACTTTTAATTAATTGACTTAACATCCCTTAATTTCTCCAGCTCATTTGGTTTAGAGAACTCATCTCTACTTCAAATCTTTTCCAAACAAACCCTGGTGGCAGGTAGATTGAACCAGAAAGATTGACTGGTCCAAAGTCATCCAATGAGTTAACATGGTGAGGATGGAATTGAGGCTAGAGGCTCCATACTCCCTAAGACAGTCTCTTAACTACTATATCTCATTAATTCTCAATCCTCCCCCCCCCAAAATTTTTTTTATTTTTTTTTATTCATTTGTCCAATACACAAATATATAGGAAGAAAAATAGACATGTGATAATATAAATGAGGGTGAAAGTGAACTTAGAGGAGAGGATATATGAAAGGAAGAGGATATATAAGATAGGTGAAAGAAAGGAAAGACAATTGGACAGGGGACGAAAGGCACACCAGTGCACTTATGTACGCCCCTTACTGGCCTCTTAGGAACCTGAAGAGGTCAATCGTGGAGAGTCTAAGGGAGAAATGTGATGCAGAATGCATTCCAATCAGAATAAAATAAGTGTAAAATCTGATAAAATAAGAAATTAAAACAATGAGAACTGAATGCATTTGTCTATCTTTGCTAGTTACTACTTTTAGCTATCTATACAATTACAGTTAACATTCTAACAGAAGTTGGTACCTAATCAACTTGGTTGCTACTGAAAATGCTAAGCAAGATTGGTTCTGATTGTTACTCAATGGGAGACCATCAGGAACCTGGAAAACATCCTGGAAGAAGGCAATGCCAAGCTTTTGCACTGATACCAAAAAACACATCACTGTTATTGTAATCTCCAGGAGTTTAAACTAAACTGCAGGTGGACATTTATGTGCTACTCCTGGTGGAGAGAGGGAGAGGAAATATCATTTTTCTAATTCTCAAAATAGTGGAAACAGGTGAAATAACTACTATATCCTTACACAGAAAAGACTTATGGGGCTTCATAAACAAATACCTCGGTAGTAAGACATATTTGTTGAATGGGGAAGTTTGCACATAATGTCTACCATTGCTAGTTAAGTACAAGTAGTATGAACATCTCTTTGGCTGAGGAGCCCAAACGCTACTGCTAATCAGGGTAACAAACAGAACATGTAAATGGTCTGATGTAATACAGCTTAAAATACAGGCCACAAGCCATTCAATTTTTACCACTTTCTAAAAGTTTTTCAGATAATATCTAAGTTAAATCAGTTGTTCTTTCCAGCATTTTATTGTCAGATAGAAATGATAGACAGGCAGACTGACAGACAGAGATGATAGAGACAGATACAAACTTCACTTTTCTTACACATATTTCATTCATATATACTGTATATCAGAAAGCCAAACTAGTCATGCCATGAGAGCTGTGATTAAATCTGCCTTTAAAAAACTAAAACTAGTCAGCAGTCACACATGACTGCCTTAGGAAAAAAAACACCATTCAAAAAAATGTTTTAACTCTTTTACTCCATGTCCTTTCTTAGGTATTATCCTGTACTCAAATCAGATTTTAACTATGAAGTCTGAAAAGTCAGAGATGAAGACAGAGTGAATATCAGCTTTCATAAAATGTGATTTGCATAATTAACAAGATATAAATGAAAAAGATCAATAATGACCCCCCTGGTCATTATATATGACTTTTCTGTAATATTAGGTTTAAAAGAACCTGCTAAAATATTTATATAAACTCTTACAGTACACAAAAACGTAATGAAATTCTTTTAATTGTAATTAATTTTAGGTAAATTTTGAATACAATATGGGACACAATGCTTAATACCTGTTGACTACCTCACACTTTAAATTATTGGAAATCAGTTTCATCTCATTTCCTCCAATTTTAGCTAAGTCGTGAGCCTGAGGTTTTCCAGGAAACAATAACGAAAGGGAAAGCTTTAGAAAAATCAATGCCTGGAACTCACTACCGGACTCTGTTGTTTCTTCGCCTAACCCCAAGATCTTCAACCTTAAATTATCTACTGTTGACCTCTCCCCTTTTCTAAGAGGCCTGTAAGGGGTGTGCATAAGCGCACTATTGTGCCTACCGCACCTGTCCTTCTGTCCTATTATCCTTTTTATAACTTCTTTGTACTTATTATGTTAATACAAAATATAATTCTGTACTTGTTTGACAAATGCAATAAATAAATAAATAAATAAACAAAGTATGACAGTGGTTAGAAAATAACAACGCTCTAGACATATTCAAAAATACTCTCATTTAGGATTGCTTCACATTTCAGGATTCCAGTTCAATTGAAGAAAACTGTTTATAGATTTTAGAGCAAAATTAAGTCACCTGTCTCTGTCGTCTCACCTGCATATTTGAAAAAGAACCGCCAGGAATATAAAACAACAGCAACTTCTTGTCTTGCTGGAAACACAAAACCAATACCAGCCACCAGTGTGATGAAGTTACATTACAGTCAGCTACAATATCCAAATTAGTATATACAGAGGAGGGCACCAAGTTGGGCAAGGCAGTGTTACACAGCTTATTTTATATCAGCCGTGGGTGGCGCAGTGGTTAGAGTGCAGCACTGCAGGCAACTTCAGCTACCTGCTAGCTGTAGTTCAGCAGTTCAAATCTCACCGCCGGCTCAAGGTTGACTCAGCCTTCCATCCTTCCGAGGTGGGTGAAATGAGGACCCAGATTGTTGGGGGCAGTATGCTGATTCTTTCCCCTTAGAGAGGGCTGTAAAAAGCACTATGAAGGTGTATACAAGTCTGAATGCTATTGCTATTACCTCCAGTTTTCCAACCCTGAATTTCTTTCATAGGGAGATAACAGTGATATGCCTATCATTCCATCCTGATTCAACAATTCAGTGCTGAACATACCGAAAATTGAGGCAATGGGATACTCCTAGAAAAGTTGTACCACATGATTCTTGACAAATGTATCTTTTCTTTTATGTACCCTGAGAGCATATGCACCAAAGACAAATTCCTTGGGTGTCCAATCACACTTGGCCAATAAAGAATTCTATCCTATCCTATCCCATCCCATCCCATTCTATTCTATTCACCTTCAAGGAGGAGCAGATAGCAAAACCGAGCGCTCTGCTCCAGCAGAAGCAAAGCGAGAAAGGAGGGGAGAAAGCAAGCGCCGCTAGATCTAACTCAGCTTAATGATCAACAAGATGACAAATCTCCCGAAGGGAATATTTGTTTCAACTTTTTCACATGCCTTTTCTCTCCCCCCATCCCCCCGCATTCCCCCGTCAGGGCTTTGGATGACTTGAGCGGGAAAAGGAGGGAACGAGAGACCCCGTCAGGAAAGAGCGCTCGGGAGACCAGTCTAGCGCTTCCTTGCACAGCCAATGCAACGGAGGAAGGGGGTGGAAAAGAGGGACGCGGGATTGGGGCAGAGGGGGAAAAAGAGCCTGGAGGAGACAATCCCGGGGTCAGAGATACCCCTTTCAAACGCACAACCTGACATGCTCAAAGTGAGAAGAAAACCCCGTCTGCAAAAAAGAAAAAAAGACCTTAACCTTTCACGGTGCCCAGAAGGAAGGCTGATCGTACTTCATATCCAAACTAAGTCTTTCCCCAACAAACATGGTTTAGGACAAACCATAGTTGGGTTTGAAAAGGCGACACGTGTCTTCATGTTCCGACGTTAAAACGCCCCCCCTTCCCGTCAATAATCAAGCCAGGGTTGCCCCGAAAGAGTCCAAAATGCAAGCCTAAAATACGTACGTTGCCTTAAGCCGAGGCCCTCTTCGGATGCCTCGCTTCGGAGCTGCAGCGGGCCGCTGACGGGGGGGGGGGGTGCCCACGTTTTCCCGGAGTTTGGCGAAGCCCCCCCAACACCCAGGCGTCCAAATCCCAAGTCTTGTGCCGACGGGGCTGTTTTCTGACGCGCGTCCCCAGCTGTGGCACGCCGAGGCGGACCCGGCTTTTTTGTTTGTTTTAATTTCCCGCAAGCGAAGTTCCTTCCGCGGCGGCGGCATCCATTGACCAGGTAACCAAGTTTCCCACAACAAAACCTCCAGGTGCCCGTCTCTTCTCGGGGCAGGCACGGGCGCCCCCGCCCCACCCTCCCGTCGTCGACGCCCGGGAGCGGCGGCAGCAGCAGCAGCGAAGGGGGCCCCGCGTTTCAAGGCAAACCCAGCCGGGATTTCCACCTTTCCGGACGTCTGAGGAGTGATTTTTTTTTTTCGGTGCTCGTTTGAAAGAGAAACAAGAGGCCGGAGGGGAGGGGCTGAGAGGTGTGACTCGGCCGCTTGCTCTACGTTTCATACATAAACACAAGACACGCGCGGCTTTCCCTCAAGTGTTGGGGCTGCCTGCGCGTAAAGGATGCTTCTTCTTCTCCCCCCCCCCCTCCTCAGGAGAGGCTTCCTGCCTCCTTTCTTTGCAGAGGAAAAATGGGGGAAACGTTGCTGCGTTTGAAAGGGGAAACGGGGAAAGTTCGCCTCCTAATACCCGGGCGGGGTGAGAGTTAGACGTGACGGCTGGCAAAAGCGTGAGCGGGATGGGCTACTGCCCGGACGGGGTGGGGGGGGAGAGGGAAGCGCAGTGAGGTAGCAAAAATGGAGCTCCACCCCAGAGCACCCAATTTGCACTGAAAGATGTTGAAAGAAAATGCATAAGCCACGCCCACAGTGTGGTAGTAAAAAATGTGGTAGCCCTTCACTGCCCCCCCTTCTCTCTCCCTCAGCAGCGATGCCCGCGCTTTTCTGAGGGCCGGAGAAGTGGGGCGGGGGAGGAAAGAGAAAGGAGACCAGGCGACGGAGGCTATAGGGTGAGCGAGGGCGCGTGAGGGCTGCAGCCAGCCAGCCGAATACCAGATCCTGAGGGGAGGGAGAAGAGGGCGGGAAAGCCATTTAGTCAATAGGGGGCCTCGAGGTCGCCAAGCCCCAGCTCTGTACTCTTCTCCCCCCCCCCCCCGCCCCGCTATCGGCCCTGGCACGCGAGTCACCGGACTAGCCAGGGACGGGCTAGTGAGCGGTTGCGGCACTTCCTCATCCTTCCCAGCGCTTTTCTTTTAAAACTCTCTGTCGCAGGAATGTTAAAAGCCAAATACCCTGGGTATTGCATAATTTCTCTCCTTTCTCCTCCTCCTCCGCCTGCTCCCAATATTGCTAAACACACTAAAATGAGATTTCTCCCTTTGGCTTGCTCTCTTTCTCTCTCTCACACACACACAAAACCACTCTCTCACTCACTCCGCTGCCCAAATGTAATTCCAGGAAAGAGACACGTCATAAAAAGTTCGTTGCAAACATTGTAGCCTGCTTAGATTGAAGCTTTAGGGCAGGCGATGGAGAGGGGAGAGAGAGGAGAAAAAGGGTTGTGAAATCGGGATTTCTCTCCCCACCCTCAACAAACTCGACACAATTAAGCCAAACTGTTGAGCCAGCACCTTATTTCTCCAGTTGAATGATATACACTGCTCAAAAATATAAAGGGAACACTTAAACAACACAATATAACTCTAAAGTAAATGAAAATTCTGTGAAATCAAACTGTCCACTTAGGAAGCAACACTGATTGACAATCAATTTCACATGCTGTTGTATACATTCAACTCTGTACAGAACAAAGTACTGTATTCAATGAAAATATTCCATTCATTCAGATCTAGGATGTGTTGTTTGAGTGTTCCCTTTATTTTATTTTTAGCAGTATATGTAAACCTGTAGCTCTTTGATCAGGAATCAAAGTCATTCTATTAAGAGTGGATAGGATAACAGACTCGTGGCAACCTTCTATATACTATGAGGGTTGCCCAGAAAGTAATGCACCACATTTTTTTTTCTCATCTTACAGTAATGGCATGAATGTGAAACTTTAGATATACATTATTTGAACTGTCAGGAGTGTGTGTGTAAATTTTGCATTTTTTCAGACCGATAGCGTAGCCGCAGCAGTGTTTCAAAATGGCGTCTGTAAGTGATGTATATTACAAGCAGCGTGTCTCATTGAATTTCTCACTGTGGAGAAAGAAACTGTTGGGAACATTCACAAAAGTTTGTGTACAGTCTATGGAGAACCTGCAGTCGGCAGAAGTACAGTTAGTCGCTAGGCACAGAGGGTGAGGCCATTAGAAGAAATGGCTTCATGACCAGAACAAGGAGTGGTACGGACAGGGCATACACCCTTGGGTCTCGCTGGAGGAAGACCATAGAACGGGATGGAGATTATGTAGAAAAATAGGGAGTATAGAAGAAACATCTTTCTTTCTTGTGTGTAAGTTTCATTGTGTTCAATAAATAATTGTTAAAGAAAAAAATGTGGTGCATTACTTTCTGGGTAACCCTCATATGTGCATAAATGGGAGGGTCAGTAGTGATTACTTTTACTATTTAATAGATTGTTAAGTAGTATGAGACAGTAATGCTATGCATCTGTTTGGATCAGTTTATAACTCTCACTTAAAATTCTGGTGCTATTTTCTTTCTCTAATTTAAATAAGTCCTGATGAAGCCCATAATAGAATAGAATTTTATTGACCAAGGGTGATTGGACACACAAGGAATTTGTCTTGGTGCATATGCTCTCAGTGTACGTAGAAGAAAGGATAGGTTTGTCAAGAATCGTAAGTTACAACACTTGAGAATAGTCCAGGTACAATAAGCAAGGATACAAGCAACAAAGTTACAGTCATTTGTGGGAAGAGATGGGTGATGGGAAGGATGAGAAGATTAATAGTAGGGCAGATTTAGTAAAGGTACATTTGCCCTGATGAAGGCAATCTGGTACAACTTTGAGATTTGTCCACTCGGTCTGAACTTTAGCCAAATCTTTATCCCATTCTGCAAATGTATTTATTAAGAAATAACAGAGAAGGCGGGGGATATCAGGACCTCTCTTCCTTCTTTGAAATTCAAAGAAGATTTAGTTTGAGAACGAATACTATCAGAAATGACTATGGTACTTTTTATCAAAATACCACTGTGTTTGTGCAAAAATACATTTTAAGTTGCAGAAATTTAAAATGCTTGTATGGGTTATCTCTGTAACGATAAGAAATTTCAAAGTATGGTTAAAGGAAATTACAAATGTGGAGATTAAGAAGACTCCAGAATTCTTTTTATTAGGTATTACTGATACAAAATACAAAAAAGAAATATATTATTTAATAATCCACATATTAGTAGCAGCAAGAATTACAATTGCGCAAAAATGGAAAGAAAAAGAAATTCCAAAAGATGGAGAAGTTCTTAAGAAAATTATGGAATGTGCAGAATTAGATATGATGACGAGAAGGTTAAACAACCAAATGGAAACAGAGTACAGTATTATAAAACTTGGGAGAAAGTATATAATTGGTTGAATGTTAAATAATGGTATAAAAATAAACTACAGAAAAGTTAAACTTATTAGGTTGAATATAGTACACAGATATTTAATGGATATGTTTTAGTTTTATTAATTGATTGAGATTGAGATGTAATGAAAACGTTGAAATATCTAGACTTTACATTATACTAATACTGTACATTAAGAGATATATTATTAACAATTTTTATCTTTCTGTATTGATCTAACTATAACTAGTCATTCTTTTTTTTATTATAAGACTTCTATGCCTAGCGGAGCAATGGTAGCTCTTTACATGTTAAATGTTGTATGTCTTGTTTTGTTTTATATTTTAAATAAAATCAATAAAAATGTTATTATAGAAATTTCAAAGTATGAAATTTATTTTTGGCCAATGACAAACTTCAGTGGTAAATTATTTGATAAGAAAAACCTTTGTGGGGCACATGTAAAAGATTAATATTTCCATTTTTCCTTTCTAATTTTAAATTGGAATTGCAAGATTTAGACCTGGAAAATCTCTTATTATATGTACAAGTTATATTGCAAGCATAGAATCAGCAATGAATGACGATGGAGGAACTAAAGCAGTGAATGATGATGAAGGGACTAATACATGTCAAGGATTAATCTAATGAAGTATTTTATTAACAACACTCGCCAAACAGAGGGCTCTTTGAAACTACTTGTCAACAACCATTTTGTCATGTGTACTGTAATATATAGTATATTCTCAGCAGATTTTTTCTATGCTGAATTTCAAAATACATTCAGGGTTTTAAAAGATTAGTTTATTTTTTATCCCATCTGTTCAATTACTATATTTTAACTATAATAGCATATTTGTAACAGTTATTGAACAAAATCAGGTTATTGTTATTCTTCCCTAGAACAAATAATCTCAAGATAAAGAAAGAAAGCATGATAACTACCACAGGACAGTACACTGGAGGTTGAATCATGTTTGAACATGTTTAACATTAGCCCGGTCTCTTCCTGGAGAGCAGTTCCTTATTGGTCTGGGGCCAAAACTCACAATATAAACGGTTTAATTATATAGTCTCTGGATTCAAATGAATTGTAATAGTTTTGTGTTTTAGTTTAATAGTGATTGTAATAGGGTTGTGTTTACCTACATACTATTGTCAGGCCAGAAGATTTTGTTAATTCTCCTGATACTTTTTGCTGTGTCTGGGTTGAGTAAACATTTAGGTTTCAGAAACGAAACTTTACACCACTTGTTAAAAGATACTATAAACTTTATTTTGATAGTAAGGCAGGTGACTCAGAGAATTGCACCACCAACATTTGCTGGGTGATGTGTTAAGATTCATGCTATATGCCAGCCCAACCTTGGCAACTTGAAGCTATTTGGACTTCAACTCCCGGAATTCTGGGAGTTGAAGTCCAAATAGCTTCAAGTTGCCAAGGTTGGGAAACACTGCATGCAGTTTGCCATTCCTACGGCATGGAAGAATTGATTTATCCTCATTTATCATCTGCAATAAGGCCAGTTCCATTTACTAAGGAGTTGCCTGTACCAAAACCTCCAGAAAAAAATGAAATGTTTAGTCTCAATTAATTTAGAGGTGGTGATAATGCCTATGCAGAGCAGAAAAAGGGAAATTATCATTCACACCCAATATTTTAAATTGTTTTTTGTGAGCCCCATTTGCTGACATAGGAGGATCTGAATGATTTTTTTCATGATTTGAACTTAACTTATAAATTGAACTTTTAGTTTTGAGATTAAAAGGCTAGATCTTCTATATTTAACTTCCCCCCCACACACACACCTGTGTGATGAATTTAACAAATTCTTTCAAGTAGATGGTCTATAATAGACTTTTGTGAAGATATTTGTTCACTTATGGAGCCTCTCAGCTATGAACACAATGTGAGTGACACTTCATTGATTCCTCAAAAACTATCTTCAGTGAAATAAATTACTGTTCACACAAATAGCTCCAACAGTTAACTAGGAAGCATCATGTAAGGACATGAAACTACTTTTGGGGGGAGGGAATCCAGTTTGAAAAATATAAATGGAATATACAGTATGTGGAGATCTGAAAGTCACTGCAACTTTGCTCAGACTGCACTTTAGGAGCAATTGGAACAAAATAAATCCCATAAAGAATGGCCAAGTGATACCTTGTTTGTTCCAGAAATAAGTGCAGTACATACTAAAGTTTACTTATTATCCTGAAAGGATTTTCCTTCCTCTTGTACTCAAATTTGGACATCTGAAATATATATTATTAAAGCAATAGATAAAAGAACAACTGGATTCATATACTTGAGGACTAAATTTTAAGGATTAGTGACATTAGGATTAGGGAAGGTATTTTTTTAGGTGCTCAGCTAACGTTAACGAAGATCACCAGTTGAATTAGAACTATAGGATTCTTTCTGTCACCTCTGAAAATAACATCAAATGGTGAGAGCTGCATAAATAAAGCTATTGGCAGTGAATAGCCTCTTTTGCTGGCCATATAAAATCTGTCCATTGTAGCCTCTGAAGAGCTGATAGATCATGGAGATGCCTCTCCTGTAATGCGAATGCAACCTAGCTCATGAATTGTAACAGTTATATGCATAGCTATCTCTGGGATGTAGGGCAGATGAGAAAAGCTGTATTGTAATGCAAACCCCAACCCATTGCACTTTTGTTATCTTTCATTCAAATATATTTTATCATTCCAATAAAATGGACTTCTATCTTATATTGATGCTGCAGCTTATCTGGTACTAGCTGTTTTTCAAATATGGTTTATAAGCATTTCTATTTGCATGCACTTTTTTCATTTTTTAAATAAATTGGAAGCTGTATTATCAGCTGTTGTGGTTGGCTCTGGCCCAGCTCCTGCCCCAGGGAATGGGGAGGTGGATGCAGGGGAAACTTCAACTTGTCACAGGCCTGTGTTATTGCCGACAGAATCAGGTCAGAGTTTAGTTTCCTCGGACGAAGAAGAAGGTGGGAGTGACTCGGCAGAGGAGGGCTTGGCACACAGCCCAGGCAGTCAATCTCCCTTATCTTCCATTGATTCAGATGATGACATTTTGGACCCACGCAAGCGCAGAATTATGTGTAGAAGAGACCAAGTAAGAACATATTACAGGAAATAAGGGACGCCACTTGTGTTTGGGTGGGGCTCCAGTAATTAGGGCTGCTACTATAAATAGCATGTGGGTTTGGCCATTGTGGAAGAATATCTGATCGGAGTCCGTCAGGAATCTTGTGTTGCTGGACTTTGTTGCTTTTTCACGCCTTTGAAACCATAGCAGAGCAATGTGTGTGTGTGTATGTCTCACTTCGTTGGAAGAAGAAAGGGTGTGAAGTGTCTTCACAGCTGCTAGCTAAGTACTGCTTAAGGGAAATTGTACAGACTATCCGGTTGTTTTGGGAAGAGTGCTCTTTGCAATAGAAAAAGAGTGCTTTGTTTATTTTGAATTTTGTGATAAAGAATATTGTTTTGAATTTTCAAATGTGCGTGTGTCTGAAATTTGTATCCTTGAATTTTCAGGAGGCTCCTATCAGAGAGCCCGGCAGAACAGAAAAAAAAGAGCCGGGGTGGCGCAGCAGGTAGAGTGCTGTACTGCAGGCCACTGAAGCTGACTTGTAGATCTGAAGGTCAGCGGTTCAAATCTCATCACCGGCTCAAGGTTGACTCAGCCTTCCATCCTTCCGAGGTGGGTAAAATGAGGACCTGGATTGTGGGGGCAATAGCCTAGCTCTGTTTAAAAAAAGTGCTATTGCTAACATGTTGTAAGCCGCCCTGAGTCTAAGGAGAAGGGCGGCATAAAAATTGAATAAATAAATAAATAAACATCAGCACACATGGATTTTCTCTGCAAGCCAATGGTACATTACTATAGAACTTCAAATCCATGTCAGAAATACATCTCTTGTTAGTGTTAATTGATATTTCTTAAGACTTTAACACAGATGAACAGTCTTAGGTTTATCAGTAAAATTGAAAACCAAGTATATGTTTTTCAGTATATATTTCATCTTCACTTTCATCATTTACAAAGGGTTCCTTATAAACATCTAAAGTTTTCCATAAAGTGGGTAGGGTATGCTTCAGCACTGTTTTTACTTAAGTGCTCTGGACCTTCCAGATGTGTAAGCTTAGCACTCCCCAAGACTCATTAAAATTTTCCATTTTTTCAGGCTTCTTTGTAAACCTGAAAACAGATGTTGCTGCTTTAATGAATCAAATCATCAAAGCAGTATGTCTTTAACAAGACTCTTAAATCAGTAGCATTAATTCTTTGGCTAGTCTTTAGGCTTGCCTATAAAATTATTTTTTCAGAATGGGGAGCTAAGGAATCCACAAATCAAAGTCCCACCCTTTTATACATACGTACAATGTCAATGCGCATAGAAAGGGAAAAGGCTTTAGTTCACAATTAAACTTACCATCTGCCTCCCCAGCCCAACCTGCCCAGTCCCATTCCAGAATGCCTTTGATAATATCTGGACTAGGAAGGAGGGATTTGTCTTTATGTGAATCTACAATAAGAAGTTTCTTACTACTGTTTGGGATTGCAAGCTAAATTCACCTTTTGTATGAAATTGATTAAGAGTACTTTTGTGTTCTGTGTTTTGTGTAGGCTTAAAAGAGATAAGAAATGCAACTTTGTCTTACTAGTAGGCTTACTTAATAGCCTCTAACCTTGTAGTGTATGATTGTATGACTGTAACTTGTTGCTTGTATCCTAAGATTTTTATTAATATTGATAGTTTCTTCATTGCTTATTTGCCCCTATGAAAATCATTAAGTGTTGTACCTCATGATTCTTGGCAAATCTATATTTTCTTTTTATGTACACTGAGAGCATCTGCACCAAGCTTCTGCTCTGGCAATCTCACACTACTTACCAGAGCTTACAAAACTTTTGCCAAACCCATCCTCGAATACAGCTCATCTGTTTGGAACCCATATCGCATCTCAGACATTAACACCCTTGAAAATGTCCAAAGATACTTCACCAGAAGAACCCTTCACTCCTCCACTCAAAATAGAATACCCTATGAGACTAGACTCTCAATCCTGGGCCTAGAAAGTTTAGAACTAAGACGCCTTAAACAAGATCTAAGTATTGCCCACAAGATCATATGCTGCAACGTCCTGCCTGTCGATGACTACTTCAGCTTCAACCACAACAACACAAGAGCACACAAGAGATTTAAACTTAATATTAACCGCTCCAAACTTGACTGTAAAAAATATGACTTCAGTAACCGAGTTGTCAAAGCGTGGAACTCATTACTCTATAGTAACTCCATAGTGTCATCCCCAAACCCCCAACACTTTACCCTTAGATTATCTACGGTTGACCTATCCAGATTCCTAAGAGGCCAGTAAGGGGTGAGTACAAGTGCACTAGAGTGCCTTCCGTCCCCTGTTCTATTGCTCTCCTATATCTCCTATACCTTTCTTCTATGCCTATATCTCTTCTTCTATTCTTTCATTGATATGTTCTATTACTATATCTTCTTTTCTATTATTTCTTAGATATATTTTACTATGAGTATCTCCTCTATAACCTTCATCATGTATTTTACTATGTGTATATAGATATATACCCACTAAAACCCTCATTGTGTATTGGACAAAATAAATAAATAAATAAATAAAAATAAATAAAGGATAAATTCCTTGTGTGTCCAATCACACTTGGCCAATAAAGAATTCTATTCTATTCTATTCTAAAAAATAGGACTGGAATGTGGGTGAAATTTTATGTTCTCTGTATTTCAATTACTCATTTATGTAAAGGAAGTAATTAGTTACTTTAATATCTTGACACCGGAAAAATATTTTTGACAATTAAATTAAGAGCCCCTGTAAATAATCTTGAGCAATTATGTACTACAATATCAACTCCAAACATATGTTTTCATATACTAGGCACTGATATTAAAAATGTGTTAAATATGTAAATGAGAGAACATAAATATTACATCTTTTTCAAGAGGACATACGGTAGATATAACTCATTTTCTGGCCACTACTATGTTATACAATAGTCATATGACTAATATACATGTTTCTTCATTGTGGTAGATAAAGTGAAATATATTAGGAAATTTGATTTTACATGGCAAGTGTTTCTATTTTATATTCTCTCTAAAATTATCAACAATAGGATAATTTAAATATTTTTATTTGCTGATTAAATAAATTTCATTTTTTCTGTTGATTATACTTTCACTATTGAAATGTTTCAAAACAGATATATATTGTTATCACATGCCAATACTTAATTGCAAGACTGATTAACATGTAGCACCCTTGTAGAGCTTTATTGCAGATAGTCTGATAAAAAAGCACGGTAGCCTTATGTTGTTGTTTTTTTTACTGATCTATTGAGATAACTACTGCTAGTTTAAAAGAAAAGATATTTTGCTAATTGCAAGTTAATGTCTTTACAAGCTGTGTCAGCTTTATATAACATGAAATTAAAACTGAAAGAAAGGGGGTTCTTTTATGCAATTACTTCAAACCAATTCTTGTGATATTCAAAACTGTCATCTTTATTTCACAAAGCTGACCTAAATTAACACTAAATGTGTTAGTGTGTGTATGTTTAACAAGCAGATGCAGTATTCCCAACAATGATTTAATACTTCTTTTTATGGTAGTCCAAAAAAAAATAAAATTAAAAGCTGCCTTACTGTGAAAGAGAACGTGCTATCCCAGTTATGGGGTGGGGGGAATTACAGCCTAAAATCAAGCCAAGGAAGATATATATAACAACCTCAAAAGAGATCTATATTAATCTCCCTTCATTTTCAATTCAGCAAAAATATGTTATTTTAATATATATATATTTTGGGCCGAGAGGCAAATAAGGAGCTGTGATGTTCCTTCAATACACCAGGGTGATTCGACACAAAATATGTAACCTTTCCCTGGTGCAGAGCTGAAGGGATTGGATACTGTAGCCTAGAGCAGTGTTTTTCAACCAGTGTGCCGTGGCACACTAGTGTGCCGTGAGACATGGTCAGGTGTGCCGCGAAGCTCAGAGAGAGAAAGAAAACAAGAGAGAGAGAAAGAAAGGAAGGAAGGAAGGAAGAGAGAAAGAGAGAGGGAGAAAGAAAGCAAGAGAGAAAGAAAACAAGAGAGAGAGAAAGAAAGGAAGAAAGAGAGAGAAAGAAAGAAAGAAAGAAAGAGAACAAGAGAGAGAAAGAAAGCAAGAGAGAGAGAAAGAAAGCAAGAGAGAGAGAGAAAGAGAAGGAGGGAAGGTGGGAGAGAGAAAGACATAGAGGGAGGGAGGGAGGGAGAAAGAGAGCAAAAAAGAGAGGAAGGAAGGGAGAAAGAGGGATGGAGAGAGAGAGAAAAGAAGGGAGAGAAAGAGGGAGGGAGAGAGAAATAGAGCGGAAGGGAGGAAGAGAGAGAGAAAAATTTTGTCCAATCTTTTTTTAGCCCCCCCCCCCAACTCAATGTGCCCCAGGATTTTGTAAATGTAAAAAATGTGCCATGGCTCAAAAAAGGTTGAAAATCACTGGCCTAGAGGATAATTCTCTGCCTTACAAGGCAAAGGTTGCAGGTTCAAGTCCCAGTGGGTATGGCTAGCTGATGAGGCCAAAATAAGGCTGAAATAGATCTATCCTAGTCTCTCTTAATTTTCAAATTCAGCAAAAAAACATGTTATATATATACACTTCATAATCTTCATACCATTCCTTCTATAACCATGATTACACCAACCAATCAGATCACGGAAGCATAGTCACCCAATCTATTTGCTACATTCAAAGCAAATCTCCACCCCCACACTACATGCTAAGAAGGAATGTCAGTTGCTAATATTCATTTGCAAAAACACAGAGATTGGAACTCCAGCCTGATGATGGTAAATGTGATTTTACCGAAACGTCGCATAGACATGCAAAACATTACACAGGGCAAAACCCGAACTCAGAACAATCTACATATATATATATATATATATATATATATATATATATATATATATATATATACACACATACACACACACACATATATATACACACACACACACACATACATATATGTACCTGGCAGACCCCCAGGTTCAAATCCCAGTAAGGGTGTGGCTACCTGATGAAGGCCGAAATAGTAGTCTTCCTTTTCATTATCAGCAAAAATATATAATATATGTGTGTGTTCAGGGGTGGGCCACAGGCAGGACGGGGTGGAACGTAGTTCCACTGGCAGAAATGAAGCCGTGTGCCCAGTTCCAGATGACTATCCCCCCCCCTTCCATCTTCTTCCTCCTCCTCAGAAAGTGGCAAGGAGACCAGCACCAGCAGGAGTGGCAGGAGGGCCATTTCCTCCCGCCTCTTTTTTCAACAGCTGATCAGCACCCATTCACCTAGCTACCCAGCCTGAGGCAGGAGGCGACCCAGGAAGGAGAGCGTGGGAAACGCGAAGCAAATTGTCACCCCAGAAAGAGACACTGGTGAGGTTGTAAGTCGAGGACTTAACAGTTCACTTGAAAGATGATGATCGTTCAAGCCACTCCCTCCTGGTCACATGGCCGGCAAGCCACTCCTACCCAGTCACATGACCCTCAAGCCACAAAATAAGCCACACCCACAGTGTGGCAGTAAAAATTTTGGCTGCCCATTACTTTGTGTGTGTATATATACATACATACACATGCACAGAAGCAAAAAAGGGGCAAAGCCTTTCGCAGTCTTTATTGTCATTTAGTACTTTTGCAGCCTCTGTACACCAGCTATAGGAAAGGGTTAAGCAGTCTACCTATCTGCAGGTTATCTGACCTGCAAACTGTTTCTCATATAATGGCAAGGTTATGCTGCCAATTTATTAAGAAGAGCCTTGCTTGCAAAATGTAGCCATCTCAGTAAATTACATTCCAAGAAGATTCCCATGCAATATATTTCATCCGATCTCCAGGGGCGAGGTGGAGGTTCTATTTCTACAGGGAGAATTAAATGGCTTAGGGTGGAATAAAATTTGCAGTGCCCCCTTCCCCCTCTTTTCTCTCATTCATTCATAGTAGCTGAATAGTTTTTCTAGGTTTTTCTCGGCAGAAATGTCTTAAGTACCTTCCTGAAGCCAGAATGCTGTGCTGAAAGGCTTCAGCTCCAGGTTGGATGAAAGTTCAAAGGGGTGAAGTCTAATAATCTGTTCTACTCTAATCCAGACCTGGGCAGGGGGCGGTCTGCGATCCGTATCCGGACCGCCCGCTTTCTGTGATCGGCCTGCCCGCTATCTGTGACCGGTCTGCGGAGGTCGGGGTCTGCTCCAGGGCGAGGATAAAAGAGCTCACCGTGTCTGCCTGGACTCCTCCAGTTCCTGCTTTCCTGATGAATTATGAAGAAAGCAAGAACCAGAGGAGTCCCGGAAGATGCGGTGAGCTCTTTCATCCTCGCACTGGAGCAGACCCCGACCTCCGCAGACTGGTCACAGATAGCGGGTGGGCCGATCACAGAAAGCAGGTGGCCCGGATGCACTGGAGTGGACTCCAACCTCCTACCAAGAGCGGCTGAGCACAGAAACCATGCAAACACTCCAGCGCAGTGACTGTGGTGCACTGTGTTGCTGTAAAGCAAACAATTAGGGGTCTGTAGAGTGGGTCTGGGTGTTTAGGTTAGGCCAGGGTCTGGGTCTTTAGAGCAGTCAGCGCCGAAAAAATCCCCTAACTGTGAGCAGTACAGGAGTGGTACACAGATATCACGTGCTTCCTCCCCTGTCCCCTGCAGCAGCTACTAGTGCTCTGTTCTTCTGACACTCGGGCAGAGAATCGGGACTCCCATCGGAAGAATTAGCCAAGGTTAGCTGTTAGTATATACAGTAATGGGTAGAACTGAGTTAATTATATTAGTCTGGGCCTCTAAAACCATCCCAATTTCTCATGCGGCCCCATGGCAAAATTAATTGCCCACCCCTGCTCTAATCTGTCCGCAGAAACCTACCTGCATATGCCATGGAAGCTGTCATTCTTCCACCACCTCATCTGACACTTTTGGTCTTCAGATTTAACAGAGGGGCCACACATTTGCCCTTTTGCTACTAACCGAGGCAGTAGTGGGTTCTAAATCCCGTTGCTAACGGTTTGCGCATGCCCTCACTCACATATGCAATGCTTCTGCACATGCCCAGAAGCGTCCAGGGTGGGTGGGCGGAGCCTCCACCACCACTACTCACTTGCCAAACTGGGCCGAGCTGGGAGCAACCCATCGCTGAAGCCAGGCATGATAGAAACAGGGTATGGTCTGCAGAATGCAGTGCAAAATGGAGCTTATAGATCCCACTGAGAGGACAGAATGGCAAGTTTCAACAAGAGTGCTCTAAGATAGCCCAGACATTGCCTGGACATTTTTTTCCCCCCATCACAATTGAATCATGGAGGTAGTTTGGTTTTTTCTTCTTCCTTAAAACAATTCCTGACCCTCTCGAATCAGCTCCCCCTCCCCAGAGATTCACACAGCCCCCACCCTCCTCGCCTTTCACAAGAGTCTTAAGACTCAATTTTGCTGCCAGGCTCAGATCTCAGCCCCCTGGCCAATGACTGTATGGTTGTCGTTTGAATGGGTATGACTGATTTTTAGCATAACTGGGATTTTAGATTGTTTCTTTAGTTTTTAACCAATTGGATTTATCTCTTGTATTCTGTTGTTTTTATATGTTGTAAGCCGCCATGAGTTCTCAGAGAGGGGTGGCATATAAATCCAATAAATAAATAAATAAGAAAGCAAATTTATTTATTTATTTATTTATTTATTCATTCATTCATTCATTCATTCATTCATTCATTCATTCATTCATTCATTTATTTATTTATTTATTTATTTATTTATTTATTTATTTATTTATTAGATTTGTATGCCACCCCTCTCCGAAGACTCGGGGCGGCTCACAACAATAATAAAAACAATATTCTAGCGAAAACAAATCTAATATTTAAAAAACACATAAAAACCCTATCATGTTTAGAAAGCAAACAACACATACATACCCGAACATAAATATAAAAAAAGCCTGGGGGAAAGGTGTCTCAACTCCCCCATGCCTGGCGGTATAGATGGGTCTTGAGTAATTTACGAAATTCAAACTGAGAGGGAAATTGAGTGGAAAGAATTGAGCAAAATAAAATCTGGGTGGAATCATGCCTCCCATCTCACACCAAGTATTGGTTACCTGACATAATATCCAAGGTAATGAAAAAATTAATTTTTGGCACTGTACAGATTCAGGGTGTCCAGCAAACCTGGAAAACAGGGAAATCAGGGCATTATCAGGGCATTATCAGGGAATTAGTGAAAAAAAATGGAATAAATCGGGGGGGGGGGGAACAGACTATTAAAATGTTTAAAAGTCAATAAAATTCATGTTTAAAAAACCAGATCACACTGCCTGGCAGAGTCAAGCCAAAATGAATTTAACTGTGGCAACAACTTGCTTCCTCAGCTACCGATATTTCTCCACGGCTTAGCTGTTTGGTATGATGCCATCTACAACTGCACCTTAATTAGATTGCAAGTTAAAGGGACACCCCCTGGACACCCTGAGATTACACGGAAACTAGCATTGAGCTGTGGCCTAGAGGTGGAGCTCTTCCCTCACAATCAGGAGGTTGTGAGTTCTATCCTAGGTAGAAGCAGATGTAAGGCTCTCCTACTTGGGCAGGGGGATGGACTAGTTGACCTACAACGTCCCTTCCAACTTTGTTAATCTGTATCTTTATTCACAGAATTCTGCATCAATTGAAACTTTTTCAAATATTTGTCATCTAATTGTTTGATTTCGCTGATGCTTATGGTTTTAACTTTTCCCAAATAGGGTCCTAATTGCAGAAGTAGATTATGCATATTTAAATTTTACTATGGTCAGGGATGGTGAATAACACTTGAAAGTGGACTACACTGCATGCAACAGATTCAAACTTAATACGAACCGCTCCAAACTTGACTGTAAAAAATATGATTTTAACAATCGAGTTGTCTAAGCGTAGAACTCATTACCGGACTCAGTAGTGTCAACCCCTAACCCCCAACATTTCTCCCTTAGACTATCCACGATTGACCTCTCCAGGTTCCTAAGAAGCCAGTAAGGGGTGTACATAAGTACACTAGTGTGCCTTTTGTCCCCTGCCCAATTGTCTTTCCATTATCTCATATATATTTTCTTCCTTTCATATATCTTCTCTATTTTTACATTTATCTTTATATATATTACTTCATGTCTATTCTCTTCCTATGTATTTGTGTATTGGACAAATGAATAAATAAAATAAATAAAATAAATAAATACTTCTTTTTAGCATCGAGGAAGGTTGGCCTGTGCGTCTGCTTGCTCACTATCTGGAAAATTAAAAATGGATGATAAATGTTACATCGTCCTTACTCTTTTTAACCTTCCAAAGAAAATTGGACATTTTCCCATTTGAGGGAATGCTAGTCTCTCTTGGGCATAGTTTCAATAAACTATCATTTTTAAGTGCATGGCATGCCTTTCTATGGAAACAGAAAGATAATCAAAGTGGTTGCCAAGAAAAGAAACCTTCCCTGACTTAGTTTTTAGAATCCAAAAAAACTAAATAATTTGTTCTGCATCATGCAGAGCAATTGAGTCAGAAACTATTCTTAGCACATAGTTTTGTTACATTAATATGCAATTCTAAACACACCTATCTGCTAGTAAGACTTTTTGAAATCAACATGACCCAGGATAGGATCATGCCAAATATTTATAGTATCGCTAAGTGTATCAAGACAGAGTTTTCACTTCATCTGGAATTAATCAACAACTTGAATTACAATCACTTTTAGTTTTTTATTTGAACTGTGATGTTTTTGGCTTCAATCTCAACTCTTGTCATTTCACTTGGAATATAGCCATTGTTCTATATTGAAAGTAGTATTGTAACTACCATGTGTTACTCTTTTAGACAGCAAGGAAAGTTTATTTCTTTGAAATAATTCAATGTTTTAGAAATAAGACGCGAAATCAACCAACTAGAATTTCTTTCCTCTGTATCGTGATTTCTAGATATTAATATCAATCGCTTGTGTAAGCTTAAAACCTGTAGCTCAAGATTGAACTGCAGATAAGCACGGTGCTAAAACTCACTTTTCTTGTTTCCTAGCACCAGCTTTATTGAAATCAACCTAGTGGCATGCATACAATTTCAGTCTTTCATTTGTTCGTGTTCTTTATTATACTCTCCACTTGAGGTTGCAGAGTGGGTGGACATAGTCATTTTCTGTTGTCCGTCTGATGTAAAATCTATTACTACACACACTCTGTCTGTGTCTCTCTCTCAAACACACACACACACACACAAGTACACATTGACCCCAATATTGCCTAAGAAACAAATCTCTTATAGAATAAGAAAGAATCTGAAAACTGTGGTTTTAAGAATCTAATATATGTAGGAATGCAGGTAGGCCTTTACTTACAACCAGGGGTGGGCTACCGCCCAGACAGAGGGGGACGCAGTGGGGTAGCGAAAATGGAGCTCCACCCCAGAGCATCCAATTTGCACTGAAAGATGTTGAAAGAAAATGCAGGGCATCCTGCATAAGCCATGCCCACAGTGTGGTAGTAAAAATTTTGGAAGCCCTTCACTGCTTACAACCGTAATTGAACCTAAATTTTTGTTGCCAAGCAAGACAATTGCTAAGTGATTTTTGCCCTATTTTACAACTCTTCTTGCCACAATTCTTAAGTGAATTGGGGCAGTTGGTAAGTTGGTAACAGGGCTGTTAAGTGAGGCCGCCTTTCCTATTATCTTTGTTCATCAGAAATTCTCAAAAGCAGATCACATGACCTCAACCGTCATAAATAAGGAAGCTGCCAAGCGTCTGAGTTTTGGTCAGGTGATCGCAGAGATGCTGAAATGGTTGTGTGAAACTTTTTACAGGGCCATCGAAACTTCGAACAGTACTAATTGGATTTATATGCCGCCCCGAGTCTGCATATAAATCCATATAAATCCAATAAATAAATAAAATAAATAAATAAATGAACTGTTGTAAGTTGAGGACTGCCTGTACTAGATTATTTTTTTAAAAAGCCTTGGACATTTCCCACATCACACAGCACCTTGCACTAACCGCAATTGTTAACAGATAATTTAAATATAGCAACAGCATTTATCAGTTAGACTCATATACCGCTTCACAGTGCTTTTACATCCCTCTCTAAGCGGTTGACAGAATCAGCATATTTTCCCCAACAATCTGGGTCCTTATTTTAGCGACCTTGGAAGGATGGAAGGCTGAGTCAACGTTGAGCCGATGGTGAGATTTGAACTGCTGAACTACAGCTGGGGCGTTTGCCCAGGTTCGCCTGGTGCACCAGTTGCGTCCCTACTTGGAACGGGAGTCATTGCTCACAGTCACTCATGCCCTCATCACCTCTAGGCTCGACTACTGTAACGCTCTCTACATGGGGATACCTTTGAAAAGTGTTAGGAAACTTCAGATCGTGCAGAATGCAGCTGCGAGAGCAATTATGGGCTTCTCTAAGTATGCATTGGTTGCCGATCAGTTTCCGGTCACAATTCAAAGTGTTGGTTATGACCTATAAAGCCCTTCATGGCACCGGACCAGAATATCTCCGGGACCGTCTTCTGCCGCACGAATCCCAGCGACCGGTTCGGTCTCACAGAGTTGGCCTTCTCCGGGTCCCGTCGACTAAACAATGTCGTCTGGCGGGACCCAGGGGAAGAGCCTTCTCTGTGGTGGCTCCGATCCTCTGGAACCAGCTCCCCCCTGAGATTAGGATTGCCCCCACCCTCCTTGCCTTTCGCAAACTCCTTAAAACCCACCTCTGCCGTCAGGCATGGGGGAACTGAAACATCTCCCCCTTGCCCATGTTGTTTTGGTGTTAGATTGATTGTATGCGTGTTTTTTAATATTCTGGGGTTGTTTTTTTATGAATTTTTTAGTTTAAAATTGTAATTGGATTGGTGGGTATTGGATTTGTTATTATGTATTGTTTTTACCTTGTTGTGAGCCGCCCCGAGTTTGCGGAGAGGGGCGGCATATAAATCCAATAAATCTAATCTAATCTAATCTAGCTGAAATAGCCTGCAGTGCTGCAGTCTAACCACTGCGCCACCCCGGCTCTTTGCAAATAATGGCTGGTTGCAGGGTTGGGCTGCTGACCGGATGGGGGAGAATGCAGTGGGGTAGCGAAAATGGAGCTCCACCCCAGAGCACCCAATTTGCACCGAAAGATGTTGAAAGAAAATGTAGGGCATCCTGCATAAGCCACGCCCACAGTGTGGTAGTAAAAGTTTTGGTAGCCCTTCACTGGCTTGTCTCCTTTGAACCCACCTGGGATGGGTTCCTCCTGGTTCGGACCCGATCACCCAAACCAGTAGCGACCTGCTGGTGATGTCACTGAATTGGGTCAACTGGTGCCAGTCCGTGGGCGCTGCCATCATTTTTTGTTATTTTTTTAGTGATTTTTTTACTGTTTTGAACTATTTTTCTGGTTCCTCTCACCCAGCCCCGGGTCTATACCAACATTTATTTCTTCGCCCGAAGCACAGCTGATCAGCTTCTCAGCTGTGTTTTGGGCTGATTCTAGCTATGGAGCATGCACGGATGTAAAATTGCACGAGGGGACACACTTATGTGATGCGATGCAAACCGGTGGCGAAGTGAAACCCATCCAATAAGAGCCCACAGAGTTGTGGGTTGGTGTTCTGCCAGCGTGTCTCAACTGCCCGTAATTACAGGGTAATTAGTCCAGGAAGACACACACCACACGATAAAAGGAAAACCCAAAAGTTTTTATAAACAGAAAAACAGAAACAGCTCCCTTTTTAAATGTCAAAGGGATCTTATGTATTAACCTTTGGAATACTGTGTTCAGTTCTGGAGACCTCAACTACAAAAAGATATTGATAAAATTGAACGGGTCCAGAGACGGGCTACAAAAATGGTGGAAGGTCTTAAGCATAAAACTTATCAGGAAAGACTCAATGAACTCAATCTGTATAGTTTGCAGGACAGAAGGGAAAGGGGAGACATGATCAAAACATTTAAATATGTTAAAGGGTTAAATAAAGTTCAGGAGGGAAGTGTTTTTAATAGGAAAGTGAACACTAGAAAAAGGGGGCACAATCTGAGGTTAGTTGGGGGAAAGATCAGAAGCAACATGAGAAAATATTATTTTATTGAAAGAGTAGTAGACGCTTGGAACAAACTTCCAGCACACGTGGTTGGTAAATATACAATAACTGAATTGAAACATGCCTGGGATAAACATATATCCATTCTAAGATAAAATACAGGAAATAGTATAAGGGCAGACTAGATGGACCATGAGGTCTTTTTCTGCCGTCAGTCTTCTATGTTTCTATGTTTCTAACCTTCAGTTGTTGCTAGAATAATAATTTGAGCGTTTTGGATAATATTTTGAATGTTTTGAAAGAATGTTGCACATCCAAACTAATGTATGAGAACAATTTAAAGCCCTTCATGGCATCGGACCAGAATATCTCCGAGACCGCCTCCTGCCGCACGAATCCCAGCGACCGATTAGGTCCCACAGAGTGGGCCTTCTCCGGGTCCCGTCAACTAAACAATGTCGGTTGGCGGGTCCCAGGGGAAGAGCCTTCTCTGTGGCGGCACCGGCTCTCTGGAACCAACTCCCCCCGGAGATTAGAACTGCCCCTACTCTTCCTGCCTTCCGAAAACTCCTTAAGACCCACCTTTGCCGTCAGGCATGGGGAAACTAAACATCTCCCCTGGGCACGTTAAATTTATATATGGTATGTTTGTGTGTGTGTTTGCTATTACATGGGGTTTTCTTAAATCGTTAAATATTTTAATTAATTGGATTGTCATGACTGTTTTACTTGCTGTGAGCCGCCCCGAGTCTTCGGAGAGGGGCGGCATACAAGTCCAACTAATAAATAAATAATAAATTGCTAAGGGGTGCAATGGCTCAACGGTTTCAAGAGTTGAGCACCACATGATGGGATGACCTCCCATTTTTGTCCCAGCTACTAGCAGCTCAAAAACATTCAAATGCAAATAGATAAATAGGTTCCCCTTTGGTGGAAAGGTGTTCCTTGAGCATTTGGTGCATAGCCATACTATAGCCACATGACCACGAAAATGCCTGGCTCCCTCAGTAAGAAACAAAGATGAGCACTGCCCCCTAGATCAGATCTGACTGAACAGGGGACACATTTACCATTACTTTTTCATTTAAAAGAAGGTAGATACTGGAAGGCCAGATATCTCTGTTCCAGTAAGAGCTGGAGGAGGAGAACCCCCAAATTGTAGATCTACTTCTTTAGGGTTAACAAGGTCAACAAAGAGTTCACTAAGAAGTCTCTAATGTTAGAATTAGCAGTAAAATTTTAGACACTGCAAGGTGAATTTCCCGTCCTCATTTATTTCCCCTCATTTAAGGGGCGTGCATAAGTGCACTAGTGTGCCTTCCGTCCCCTGTCCTATAGTCTCTCCTATAGCTCCTATATCTTCTCTTCCTATATCTTTTCTTCTATTCTGTCATTGATATATTTTATTCCTATATTTTCTCTTCTATTCTTTCTTTGATTTATTTTACTTGAATGTATCATCTATAACCTTCATTGTGTATCATTGTGTATTAGACAAAAAATAAGATAAAATAAAATAAAATAAAATAAAATAAAATAAAATAAAATAAAATAAAATAAAATAAAATAAAATAAAATAAAATAAAATAAAATAAAATAAAATAAAATAAAATAAAATAAAATAATAAAATAAAATAAAATAAAATAAAATAAAATAAAATAAAATAAAATAAAATAAAATAAAATAAAATAAAATAAAATAAAATAAATAGATTTATTAAGACCAAGGTTCTCAGATTTTGAATCATTTCTTCCCAGGTTCCTTCCTTCCCATATCCCAACTTCCCCATAATTCCTTAGAAGGGTGAGAGCAGTCCCATCCAGAGATAACATGGAAACCACCAGAGAACCTGGAGATTTCTGGACAATCCCATCAATGGGATTCAATTTTTATTTCTCCCTGTTCCCCTGAAAGAACCAAGAATAATAAATAATGATTTCTTTGAGCTGACACTAACCATAAATTGAGAGAAATGAAAGCTTATTAACCTTTGAAATCATTATTAATATTTGAAAAACAGAGCTAATTCTCTATGCTAATGTTACTCTTCGGTACGATAGAATGGAATTTTTTCATTATAGACATTACAGATGAAAGCAATAGAAAATAATGATAACTGAACTATTTAGTACATTTTAACCAAGGACATTTATTTACATGCTTTTTTGACCTTTTCAAAGTCAAAATTAAGAATAGCGGTTGACTATAACTATTAGACAACTATTCATCTAAGCTTCTAAGGTTAGATCACTGTCCTTTTACAAGTATAAATGAGCATTTGCAAATAAGCAGTCTTGCAATAATTCTTTTTTTAGCATTTCAGGTTTAATTGCTTGAAAGTTCATCTACTTTATAGGAATATTTGTGAAGAATCTCAGCAGATTTACTTTAAAAAGGAAGAAATATGTAAAGTAGCAGGAACTGCCTGATTGTAATTTCAAGTCCAGGGTTAAAGGACAAAATGTAGAATAACCTGCAAAACACCAGAATCTGGTTTTCAGATAATTTTTGAGGCTAATAACTTGCTGCTAGATTTATATTAGATCTTTTTTTACATAGTAAACATCATTTTTAATTGTCATTGTACAAACAAATATGAGTTACAGAAGGAATAAAAACTCCATATTGGCAGATAAGAATGTTCATGTCTATAAGCAGAAACATTACTTCTACAAATTAAAAATCATATTACAAAAAAGGTTTATCATAGTGCTATAAATGTGAAAGATACAAACATATTTTAATTGTTAAATTATTATATTCAAAATCATGAGACTGGGGGAAAGGATAAACTTGTAAAATCTCAGGATCAAACAAATATTCTTTTATTTTATAATAATTATATAATCCTATAGATTATCTAAATCCTCCAAATTAAATACACATTTACCACTCAATACATATGATTGCAATTTTACAGTACAATTCTATAGATACATAGCTAAAAACAAGCTTTAGCACCATAACAGAATTTTCTGCAAAGTAAACTTATATAAAACTGCAGCTAAACATATGATGATGGTGCATTTTGTATGATTCATACATTAGAATTTCTAGTGGAAAACAACTACAGTGGTACCTCTACTTATGAACTTAATTTGTTCCATGACCAGGTTCTTAAGTAGAAAAGTTTGTAAGAAGAAGCAATTTTTCCTTTAGGAATCAAAGTAAAAGCAAATACAGTGGTACCTCATCTTACGAACGCCTCTTCTAACGAACTTTTCAAGATACGAACCCGGTGTTTAAGATTTTTTTGCCTCTTCTTCCGAACTATTTTCACCTTACGAACCCAAGCAGCTGTTGCTGGGATGAAGGGGTTTCTTTTTCCCCCCTTTTTTGAAGAAAGAAAAGGGAGGGGCAGCTTGGAGGAGTAAAGATTTTGCATGCTTGCAAAGGCACTGAAACTGTGTCTTTTGAAAAAAGAAAAGGGAGGGGCGCCCCCCTTGCCTTTCTTCCTTCCCACTCACCCTTTAGCCTAGCCTTGCTTCTTCCACCCGCCCCCTTTAGCTGCTCCTCCCTGCCCTCTGTTCGCCTCCCTTCTAAAGTTTGGGATTTTCCTGAAGGATTTGCACGCATTATTTGCTTTTACATTGATTCCTATGGGAAACATTGTTTCATCTTACGAACTTTTCACCTTACGAACCTCCTCCTGGAACCAATTAAGTTCGTATGATGAGGTACCACTCTAATGTGTGCAATTGGGGAAAAGACAGGGAGGGTGGAGGCCTTGTTTCCTCCCAGGAGATTCCTAGAGAGGCCCACAGAGGCTTCTATCTGCCTTTTCCGGCCCTGTTTCCTCCCAAGAGATTCCTAGAAAGGCCCCATGGAGGCTTCTTCCTGCCTTTTCTGGTTACAGTTTCGGAGGCTCAGGTTTGTAAGTGGAAAACGGTTCTTGAGAAGAGGCAAAAAAATCTTGAACACCCAGTTCTTATCTAGAAAAGTTCGTAAGTAGAGTCGTTCTTAGGTAGAGGTACCACTGTATATGTGTCACCCAAATCTCTTTTAGCAACTGATAGGTGAAAGATTATTTTTTTAAAAGGTATTCGTAAATAAATACATGGCAGTTATGATGATAATTACGAGGGGAAAAGACATAAACATTTCCAGTCAACTTGACACTGTGAGATTTTATATTTGATTTATATAATTGCTTTTATATGTGACAGTGAAAATTGCAGAGCCAGATTTCTATTGGAGCCTTGGCCATTTTTTGTATTATTAAAAATTTAAGCTAAAGTCAAATAGTAGAAACCATGGTTTTATTTTTATCAATTTATCATGTAACCTGATAAGATATAGAATCAAATTGTCCTATATATTTTTTTAAAAAACAAGGTATTTTTTAATCAGTTGTAAGTTTCTAGTGCCCTCTAAAGGGCAGTTCAAAAAATGGACTCACTCACAAATCTTGATGCATGTAGGTAACTGAGAAAGTTATCCATTATGCAATCATCTAGAACAGTGTTTCCCAACCTTGACAACTTGAAGATATCTGGACTTCAACTCCCAGAATTCCCCAGCCAGCATTCGCTGGCTGGGGAATTCTGGGAGTTGAAGTCCAGATATCTTCAAATTGCCAAGGTTGGGAAACACTAATCTAGAAAGAGCACAAAAGAGTAATACTTTTTGAGCAGGTCAGCTAAAAGGTCAGAGTGTCGTAAACAAGTTTTTGAAACATCTGGAATTCTCTGTTCCATTGGATGCAGCAAGCCTAGTCCCAATGACAATTGTGATTACTAGATATTTTTAAAATCATGTACAATTGAATGTGAGTGTATACTTTCACACTAGCAGTGTAATTCTATGAGGGTCGCCCAGAAAGTAATGCACCACATTTTTTTTCTTCAACAATTATTTATTGAACACAATGAAATTTACACACAAGAAAGAATGGTGTTTCTTCTACACTCCCTATTTTTTCATGTAATCTCCGTCCCATTCTATGCCCTTCCTCCAGCGAGACACAAGGATGTATATGCCCTGTCGGTACCACTACTTCTTCTGGTCACAAACCCATTTCTGCACTGGCTGAGAGAGTTCTTTGTGAAATTCTCTAGCTATTGACAGAGCTTTCAGTTCAGCAAACCAGGCCTGCCAAGGCCAGTGCGGAGTCAAGATAATCAACTCCGCTCATTCCCCCAATGCCTTCTGGATGCCCTTGAGCAGGATGGCCAGGGAGAAAGGAATACAAGAGACTCCATGGCCAAGGTCCTTGAAGGACATTGAACCTCTCTGTCTCCCAAGACTGAAACTGAGAGAAAAAACTCGGCAAACGGATTACCGAAGTGGCTCGTGAGATCGTGAAAGATGATTGGATGCAGATGCCACTCTGCTTGATCCACTGTTGTGCAGCTGAGCCAATCCTCTTGGGTGTTGGAGACCCCAGAGATGTGATCTGCCAATATGGACTGAAGGTGCTGCTCTGCCCAAAGTCCCAGTTTTATTGCCTCCCTCATCAATGTCTTGGGTACAGCACTGGGTACTGGTGGGGTTGTGTTGGCAAACCCTGCAGGTTCACAGATATCCAGGTTAATGACCACCAGGCCCAGGTTGTCAGGGACTAATTGGTCCCTTGAGGGTCCCAGAATACTCTGGAAGCTAGATGGGGCACTGGATGTGGCTCTGTCCCCTCGTGTAGCTGGAGAAACAAAGGCCTGTTTGCCTGCTTGCCTGCAATGCCCGGTATCCTGTTGTTCATTCCTCTCAGTGGCCTTAGACCATCTGGTAGCCTCATGAGATCCCTTGGATCATGAAGGTGATCCCTGCTAATCCTCCCTGGGCTTGGAACAAGCTGATTTTTGTTGTCTCTTGCTGTGTGTCTTCTGCCATGAGGTTGAAGGCACAGCATCTGCCTTTTGGGGACGTCCCTGCTTGACAGATGATGCAACAAAATGGCCACCCAACAGATCATTAAGTTTTGGTGGGCTGATGGGGAGCGACTATTGGTGCCAACCTAGGGCAAGCCCTTGGTGGTCCAGGCACAGGGCAGTGAAATGGGAAATAATCCCTAAGGCCGCTTACCTTGTTTGTCTCTGGCTGCGGTAATGACAACCGCTTGTTGATTCAAAGGGCCAATGACTCTATGAGTGGAGGAAGAGAGGAAAACAGAATGATTGCTAGAGCCCTGTGATCTATCCCCCCAGAAACCAGAGAACAGGAGGGATTTGGTGGGCCCCAGCGGAAGAGCCTTCTCTGTGGTGGCCCTGGCCCTCTGGAATCAACTCCCCCCGGAGATTAGAACTGCCCCCACTCTCCTTGTCTTTCGTAAATTACTCAAGACCCATCTATACCACCAGGCATGGGGGAGTTGAGACACTTTCCCCCCAGGATTTTTTTATATTTATGTTTGGATATGTATGTGTTGTTTGCTTTTTAAATATGATACGGTTTTTATGTGCTTTTTAATATTAGATTTGTTTTTATCGTTGTTGTGAGCTGCCCTGAGTCTTCGGAGAGGGGCGGCATACAAATCTAATAAATTGAATTGAATTGAATTGAATTGAATTTAGCAATGTAAACGTGCAATCTGAATTGTAGTGGCCTTGTCACACAAGCCGAGTCTACGGAGAGCGGCGGCATACAAATCTAATAAATAAATAAATGAAAGCTCCTGCGATGGCACTGTCTAAAGAGGTTCGTCACAGCCCTCTTCAAGCACCCCGGACCCTCTCAATCAGCTGACAGATCCCAATTGCTGGGAGGAATGAGTGTAATAATTCCTTATGGACACACTACGTTGTCCTGGAGATTGGGCTGCTGCCCCTCTAATCAGTGCCTCAGATGACTAATGGGGCACAAGGCTCCCATGGCAGACCAGGGGGAAAACCTCAGCGATCCAAATGCCACAGGAGGCAAGGCCACTACTGCCGCATCTAGAGCTGAAACTCGATTCTGGCGCTCTCCCCACAATGCTCTGATATTGTTTGGGTCACAGAGAAAACCATTCAGGGTAATTGGAATGGAGATCGAACTTTCTGAAATGTAGATAAGTGAAGCTAGCAATTAGAAGCGGAGATAATTCAGTCATATCTGTCCTCTCTGAGGACCGAGTCAAAGCTGGGAATAATGGTGGATGGAACATCACAGGAAACGTTGACAAACTCAGTCCTCACTCTGAATGGATGAGGACAACCCATTCTGAATGCTAGCTTCACCCACCATGGAGAACATGAATATTTTGCAGTAACCACAAAAGTTCCTGGGTTTAGTACCTAAACCACATTGTTAACCTTTTTCTGACCAAAAGATAGTTCTAGACTTTAACTAGAACTAGCCGGTACTAAATTCCTTTCTTCTCCAATAGCTGAGGACACCAACCATTACTTCATAACATCTCTGCTCAATCTTCTCTACCTCTTATAATGATGAATGCCTTGTTTTAGGTTTTAATCCTAAATTATACAGTAGAAACAATTATATAATGCTATTCTCCTCAAAAGCACAGAGCAGTGTGTCCCATAGATAGAAGATGCGGTCACCTTTGCCCAAGCCCATAGATAAGCGTTCTGTGGCGAAGGGCAGCCATGTCACCATAAACATTATGGTATTTTTCCAAAACGTTGATGAGATTTACACCTTTATAGAAACATAGAAACATAGAAGTCTGACAGCAGAAAAAGACCTTATCGTCCTTATACTATTTTCTGTATTTTATCTTAGGATGGATATATGTTTATCCCAGGCATGTTTAAATTCAGTTACTGTGGATTTATCTACCACGTCTGCTGGAAGTTTGTTCCAAAGATCTACTACTCTTTCAGTAAAATAATATTTTCTCATGTTGCTTTTGATCTTTCCCCCAACTTTTATGTTTCTATGTAACATTGTGGTATTTTTCCAAAACGTTGATGAGATTTACACCTTTATGGGATCACAGTCCGGA
This sequence comes from Erythrolamprus reginae, assembly GCF_031021105.1. Classification (NCBI taxonomy): domain Eukaryota; kingdom Metazoa; phylum Chordata; class Lepidosauria; order Squamata; family Dipsadidae; genus Erythrolamprus; species Erythrolamprus reginae. The sequence goes on along the minus strand of NC_091951.1, from coordinate 270,014,120 downwards.
TTTACCAGTATGAAATAAACTATCACCAAATCCAGTGAGATTCACAATAGTCCTCAAGTGAGATCTATGAATGCTTTGAATAGTCATCGTTGTCTTTCAGCACTTAAGAGGACAACCAGAAATGCTCATTAGCGAAGCACTCTGGGGTAACACATAATCTTCTCTTTTAATGTTCTCCAAAGGATCTCCATGAGCAGATCCTTTCTGGAGCCTTTTGCATGTAGACTAGAGAAAATCTCGTTCCATGAGCAGTAGGCATGATGCATCTTGAAGCTGTTCCAGACAAGCTCCTACACTTTTGCAAGTTTCGTAATTTATGCAAGAGATAGTAATCCTGTTACAAAGAAGATGCCAGAATACCTCATGTCTCAATTGCTGAAATTAAGCACTATATTTTTCATAGTAAAGTTGTCGTTTATAAATTTGGTATAATCTCAGTTGCTGACAGAAGATTGAAAAACATGCACCCTTGTGGAAAGAATGTGTTTCTGTTGTAAGAGAGGAAGTTTTCATCTTAAAAGGTCTAACAGGATGAAAGTTCCAGTTAAGTTAATTTACCACAAGATGTCATTGCAACCAAATTAAAGGGAATTCAAGAAGCTAAGAATTATTATTTTAAAACGGCTGTGTGCTGCCCTGATACATACATGACATGTACATCTACAACTAAAATTATTTATTCCAAGAACACAAACTCTCTGATAAATTAGTTAGAATTCAGCTAAGATAAAACCAATTCAAATGCAACTTAAAAGACTGAATTCTATCATTATGCAATTACTGTTGTTTATAAAAAGCAAGTTTCAGGAAGCTATTAAATTACTTAAACTGTAAGTTGATTTTTTTTTCTTAACAGTTTTAAAGCTCAGTTATATATAGAAAACCACGATCATCAGTACTAGTTCATCTACATAGACACATAGAGCAGTAATGGGTTTCACTTATCTTTGCTACTGGTTCGAAGATGTGTGCGCGCAGCACTTCTGTGCATGTGTAGATTGTCCGTGATTACATCTAGATGGGTAGGCAGAGCCTCCCAATGCCGCTGATACGGCTTTGCCAAAACCTGGATGAACTGGTAACAATCCACCACTGACATGCAATATATCACACCTATGAGGAAGTAGTCAGAAACATCTTTATTTTATTTTATTTTATTTTATTAATAGAGTTGAAAGGGACCGTTAGGTCATCGAGTCCAACCCCCTGCCTGAGCAGGAAACCCTACAGCACCCCAGCCACAATGGACCCAAACTTTCTGATGTTTCTATAAAAATGATTTCAAGTCCAGTTTGATTCCTAGTGATTTAGTGGATTTATCCAAATACACTGCTCAAAAAAGTAATAATAAAGGGAACACTCAAAGAACACATCCCTGATGCGAATGAATGAAATATTCTCATTGAATACTTTGTTCTGTACGAAGTTGAATGCGCTGACAACAAAATGAAATTGATTGTCAATCGGTGTTGCTTCCTAAGTTTGATTTCACAGAAGTTTGATTTACTTGGAGTTATATTGTGTTGTTTAAGTGTTCCCTTTATTTTTTTGAGCAGTATAGTTTTCCTGACAACAGGATGGAAAGGAAAATGGATAGTTCCCCTTTGCCTTTTTACAGGACATTTTTCAGTGGCTGAAACTGAAATACAGTGGTACCTCTACTTAAGAACACCTCTACTTAAGAATTTTTCTAGATAAGAACCAAGTGTTCAAGATCTTTTTGCCTCTTCTTAAGAACCATCTTCTATCCGAGTCCGGAAAAATTTCCCAGGAAACTTGAGAGCGGTATGACGGGGCAACCAGTTTCCTGCCATTCCCTCTGGGTTTCTCTCTCTGGCGCAGTGTATGGGAGACAACCTCGCGCCGGGTGTATGGGAGGCGCATGCTTCCCCTCGGCAGCTCAGAGTCCCTCTTTTTTTTTTAAGCCTTAAAGTTTTGGATTTTTTGATTCACTTCACCTTCTTCCTTCAGTAGCGATTGTCCTCCTCTTCTTCCTCCTCCTCCTCCCACCCAAATTCCGAGCTTTTACTTCTTTCCTAATGGGTTTGCACGCATTATTTGCGTTTACATTGATTCCTGTGGGAAAAATTGCTTCTGATTACAAACTTTTCTACTTAAGAACTTGGTCACGGAATGAATTAAGTTCTTAAGTAGAGGTACCACTGTGTTCAGGTTGCTTTCAAATGAACCCACTCAGATATCTCTGCCAACAGAGAGGAAGCAGGTGGTGAACATGGACAACTTGTTTCAGTTGTCAATTGGAAAACAATTAGGGTGTTTTTCAGCTGTTGATGAGCATTCCATTTTTAAAGATGTTTTAATTGTTCTTTTAGGAGGACCAGAAAGTGATGGCAAATATTTTTGGGCTCAGGTGCCAAAAGTGTGCATGTTTGTGTGATAGTGTGCGTGCATGTGCCCACACCCATAGTGCAATGCCCTTCTCCCACCCCTGTGCACAACTCCCATGCCACCCCCTATGCATGTGCACAACCGCACACACATACTCCTACCCCTGCGAATGTGACAGGTCTCACGGAAGCCTCCAGACTTCCAGTAGGCCCATTGTGCTGTTTTTCGCTATCCTCAGGGTTCAGGTTTTTCTGAAGCCCATGGAGAGCGAAAACGGCCAAAAAGAAGGCTAAAAATCAGCTGGCCAGCACTGCATGCACACTGGAAACATAAGGCAACATCTCGGGCGCCCTCAGATATGGCTACGCAGGACACCTGTGGCACACATGCCATAGGTTCACCCTTACTGCTCTAACTCTTCTCCTTTATCAAAGTCTCCAATTCAAGAGATTGTTGGAAAGGAACTACCAGTAAGTAAAAAAGTTTCAGACACTTCTTTATCTATTCATCGTCAATGGACTTTTTAAAAAATAGAATAGACTTCTTTATTGGCCAAGTGACTGGACACACAAGGAATTTGTCTTGGTGCATAAGCTCTCAGTGTACATAAAAGAAAATATAGATTTGTCAAAAATCATGTGGTAAAATAGGGGTGAAATAAGCAATGAAGAAACAATCAATATTAATAAAAAATCTTATGATACAAGCAACAAGATACAGTCATACAGTCCTAAGTGGGAGGAAAAGGGTGATAGGAATGATGAGAAAAAAACTAGTAGAAATAGAAGTGCAGACTTAGTAAAAAGTCTGACAGTGTTGAAGGAATTATTTGTTTAGTAGTGATGGTGTTCGGGGGGAAAACTGTTCTTGTGTCTAGTTGTCTTGATGTGCAGTGCTCTGTAGCGAGGTTTTGAGGATGGGAGTTGAAACAATTTGTGTCCAGGATTTGATGAGTCAGTAAATATTTTCACCCCCCTCTTTTTGACTCGTGCAGTATACAGGTCCTCAATGGAAGGCAGGTTGGCAGCAATTGTTTTTTCTGCAGTTCTGATTATCCTCTGAAGTCTGTGTCAGTCCTGTTGGGTTGCAGAACCAAACCAGACAGTTATGGAGGTGTAAATGACAGACTCAATGATTCCTATGTAGAACTGTATCAGCAGCTCCTTGGGCAGTTTGAACTTCCTGAGTTTTATTTAAAAACTGAATAAAATGGGGAAAATGTCATTTTGCAGAAGAAACCATCAAAACAAAGATGAAGTTCAAAAATGGGCTGAATCTAGGCAACAACTGAGGCTCAGTGTGTGACTAACTATTCTGTGCCCTTTCCCTTCTTCCCCTCATGCTCCTGTGATCTAGAGAGAACACATTAGTTTGTGCTGTGTTTCTAAGTATACACATAAACACCACAATGCAATTCAAAGGAAAGTAGAAACACACAGAGGCAAGAAATATGCACTCATCCCAATCAGTCGCAAAGACAAAGTGTATTGGGTTCAGATCCATAAATAGGCACATCCTATCATATCAGTTTATTTTATTTTATTTATTTATTTTGTCCAATACACAATGAGGGTTTTAGTGGGTATACACATAGTAAAATACACGATGATGGTTATAGAGGAGATACTCATAGTAAAATATATCTAAGAAAGAATAGAAGATAAGTTATAGGAATAGAACATATCAATGAAAGAATAGAAGAAGAGATATAGGAATAGAAGAAAGGTATAGGAGATATAGGAGAGCAATAGGACAGGGGACGGAAGGCACTCTAGTGCACTTGTACTCGCCCTTTACTGACCTCTTAGGAATCTGGATAGGTCAACCGTGGATAATCTAAGGCAGGGGTCGACAAAGTTGTTCAGAATCTAGGAGCCAGCCAAAAAATTTAGGAGCCAGAATTTTTTTTAAGCAAACTTGGTTTTTTGCCGAGTCTCCACCTGACATCGCTTTCACCCCCTCCCCCCCGGCGCAGGCCTGGCTCCGCCGAGCCGGCTCTGCTGTACTCCCGTCGGGATCCGAGGGGAGACCGTTAGTCAGAAACCGAAACAGAGAAGAAGGAAAGGGAGACCGGGCCGGGGACGCGGGTGAGGGGGGGAGGGGGGGAGGGGTTACTGGTCGGAAGTCACCGCGCACGCGGCCGGAGGAGGAATGAACAAAACCTCACGCCGGGAGGGGAGGGGCTTCCGCTTCTCTCCGAAGGCGGGTGAGCGGCCAAGATCGGAGCGTCTGTGTGCGGTGGGGGGGAGTGAAGGGGTTCGAGTAGGAGGCGGAATGGAGGCAAGGGGGGGAGGGAGAGACACACGCAAGCGCAGGGGACGCTGGGAAAGCAGCTCGCTCCGAGGTTGATGGGCGGAGCTACGGAAGCCAAGATGTACCATTTCTGGGCGTAAACACAAGGCGGGAAAAATATACTGTATACCAGTGATTTTCAACCTTTTTTGAGCCGCGGCACATTTTTTACATTTACAAAATCCTGGGGCACACCACCAACCAAAATGACACAAATCTAATAAATAAATAAATAATAAATAAATAAATACATACATACATACATACATACATACATACATAAATAACCCCCTCATATATACAATCCCATGTAACATCCCCTTATAAATACAGTCAATCATCAATCATCCCTCCTGAAATTTATACCACTGTCTCATTTCTGGGTACTTCTCCTGTCTTTCCCCCTTTTCTCTCTCGTGTTTCTCATTTCTCTCTCTTCCTCCCTTTTTCCCTCATTCCTTCTCCCTCTCACTTCTCCTCTTTTTCCATCCCTGTCTCTCTCCCCCCCTTATGTGTGTGTATGTATACACACTCCAACCATTTCCAAAACCAGTTGAGGGCTGGGGTTTTTTTCTCTTTTATCCTTTTCAAAAACAGGTGTGGGCTGGGGGGGTTTTCTTATTATTTGGGTGCTTTTTACCATATGCTTCAAGAATCACCTCTCTCTCTCTTTTGTTTCACTCTCCTCTCATTCTCTGCCTCAATCATTTTCTCATTTCTCCTTTTTTCTCCCCTTTTTGTTCTCATTTCTCTCACTCTCCTTTCCTCTCCCTATCTGTCTTGCTTTCTCTCTCTCTTGCTATCTTTTTCTCTCTCTTGTTCTCTTATTTTCTCTCTCTCTCTTGTTCTTTCTCTCTCTCATGCTTTCTCTCTCTTGTTCTTTCTCTCTCTGTTGCTCTCTCTCTCTTATTTTCTCTCTCTCTCTCTCTTTCATTTCTCTCATCCCCTCTTTCTCTCTATCCTTTCTATCTCTCACTCTTTCCTTCTCTCCCTCCCTTTCTCTCTCTTTCCATTCCCTCTTTCTCTCTATCCTTTCTATCTCTCACTCTTTCCTTCTCCCCCTCTCTTTCTCTCTCTTTCCTTTCTCTCATTCCCTTTCTCTCTATCCTTTCTATCTCTCACTTTTTCTTTCTCTCCCTCCCTTTCTCTCTCTTTCCTTTCTCTCATTCCATCTTTGTCTCCTGGGGCTGACTGCGCCTGCCCTGCACCCCCCACCGCGGAGGGAAAGCATTTGGCATCGGCACCGCCAACCCCCCCCCCTCCACAAGCAGCAAAAGCCTCTGCGACTGAGCCGGAAGGCAAACGGCGCACCCCACCGCTTAGGCTTTTGCTGCTCCTGGGGGGGGGGAGGATTTTCTCCTCCCCGCCCCCCCGGCAGCCAAACGTCGCTGGTGCAGGAAAGCAGCGTGTTAAAAGGCGCGCTGCTTTCACGGAAAACAAACCCGGCTTTCCTGGCAACGGAGGATGACAAGCAGGATGAAGCGGGGTGGAGCAACGCGAGGCTCAAGCAGGCAGCTTCCGCGCGTTTCTTTCAGCGGAAGAGGAGGAGAGGGAGCGGATCGGGCGGGCGGGGGCTGCGCCTTCTACTGCCGGCGCCTCCCCCCCCCCCCGCCCCCCCCAGGCAGGCAGGGGAATGGGGACTGCGCGCCCATGGAAAAGGGCACGCAGGGGGGGTATTTTGGGGTGCGCGGGTAGCGGCGGCGGCGGGCAATAGCCGGGGGGCGGCTTCTGCAAGTGGGAGCTCCAGGGCTGAAGCCTCAGCCCTGGAGCTCCCACTTGCAGGAGCCACCTCGCGGCACACCTGGCCATGTCTCGCGGCACACTGGTGTGCCGCGGCACACCGGTTGAAAAACACTGCTGTATACATACAGTACAGCAGGCAACATTTTCTAGGCGCCAGACAACATTTTCTAGGCGCCACTGGCGACCAGGCGCCTGGGTTTGTCGATCCTTGAGCTAAGAGTACAATGCGCCATAGATTCAAAGCTCGAATATATTATTTAGTGCATTAATAAAGTATGATGCATGGCGCAAACTTACAATGCAAATAGTGAACCTTTTTCGGATCAGCTAATCAGCTTGTTATGTTTTTTCTTTTGTATCTTAAAATGACAGATTCCATAGTGTTACTTTTTGTGCTTTCAGGGGGCTACTTTGATTAATATTAATGTACATTTTAATTTTTTTTGTAGAAAAGTTAACTTTAAAGGTATCACAATGAGCTATTTCTCTAGGTAAGAAAATACATTATGCCCCGATACTAACCTAAAGTATTGAGAAAAGGTTTTTTGGGTAGTTCAGAAGGTAAATATGTGAGTTTGTTGAGACAGGGATTCCATATCTTTTCTTATTTGACTTATTAAATAATGTAAGAAAAGTATATTTCCTTTGTTGACATAACTCACTGAACCACAGGAGGATGTCAAATTAAAAATCACAAATGCTAATTAATCTAAGATTTTCAAGTTACATAACTGGACCCTTATTCATATATACTTTATACATGGATCTCAGTTTTGTTTATCCTATTTTAACATCCAACTGATATCTTTATTTAGCACCCTATCAGACAACTTATGTTTGTGGTAGACATCATAATTTCCACTAGCATCCATCATACCTACAGAAGATGAAAAAGATTTGAATAGTTTACTCAATTCCTTTTTATTGCTATGATGAAGATCAAGTGGATATAACGGCTCATTTTATTTCAGCTCATTCAATAAATCCATCAGAATAGGGCTGGAAGAGGCCTTGGAGTTTTTTAGTGTAGCCCCCTGCTCAAGTAGAAGATCCTATGCTAGCCAGGGTGGCACAGTGGTTAGAGTGCAGTACTGCAGGCTACTTCAGCTAACTGCTAACTGTAGTTCAGCGGTTCAAATCTCACCACGGCTCAAGGTTGACTCAGCCTTCCATCCTTCCAAGGTGGGTAAAATGAGGACCCAGATTGTTGGGGGCAATATGCTGATTCTGTAAACCACTTAGATAGGGTTGTAAAAGCACTGTGAAGCGGTATATAAGTCTAAATGCAATTGCTATTTCAGATTGTCTTTCTTAAAACCCCACAGTGATGAGGCACCCACAACTTCTGAAGGCAAGCTGTTCCACTGGTTAATTGTCCTCGCTGTTAAAAAGTTTCTCCTTCATTCCAGGTGGCATGGCAGCTCTTAATCCAGTGTTTCTCAATTATTTTCTGTTAAGCCCTCCCTAGGAAGAAGTAAACATTTTGTGCTCCCCCCCCCCCAATTCTCTGCAATATTCAGCACGTTTTTGCTGAAAAAACTCAAGCGACTTATCAGTGTGATTCAGGTGTAATGTGTTCAATTGAATCTTAACTTATTTGGCTTTATACGGTCCACTGCAAACATTTTTAGACACAGTAAACATACTGGTCTTTTCTCGTCTCCCACCGTAGTCACAGTGAAGCCAAGAGCTACATACATTTTGTTATATTTTCTCATCTTAGCTTTCGGTAGACTTACACTCATTATCTCCATCTCTCTCCCCCTTTATTTTCATCCATGTTAAATACTTTTCCATGGTATCACTTAAGGGTTTGTTATATGCAGTTCATATCTCCTACTCTGTGCTCTGTGTGCTATTGCTCGGGGCAAAATAACCCTACTCCCTGTGGCAAAAAAGCATGTTCCCTGAAGTCATGTGTCCTACCTGACATCGCTCCACACCTCCCAGGCGGGCCGACCCTACTATTTGAGAAACACTGCCTTAGTCCATGTTCTTGAGTAGGTAACTAAGTCTTATTTATTTGGAGATTTCTTGCTCTTTTCTTATAAGTAACATATAATTGTTTTTTAATGATTATAACTGATGGCTAAAGGCTTAATAGAGTAGGATACATATCCTTAATGCAGAACGTTGAAATTTAGGTATGCTATCTATTCTTTTTTAGAAAAAAATGGAAAATGTTTAAAAGGCAGAAAAAACTCTATGAGAGTTACCATACATCTCCAAATGGATCTTGAACTTAAAATAAAACTCAAAAACAGTAGAAAAAGTTCAATCCCAAAGAAACATTAAACATAAAACTATTGTAAGAACACCTCAAATGTCCAGCTTCCATACCTAATTGGCTATTATTTTGATAACTATTTTTGAGATTAATTCTAGAGATTTTTTTCACCCCATCAAGTATATGCAAGTGGCGCACTTGTCTGTGTGCACATTCACGTGTACATATTCACTGATCAGAACTTACATTTCAAAATGAGTACTAATAATTAAAGTATTAATTGAAAGTATCCTTGCTAATTAAAAGTGATTATGTGTGAAATGATTGAAAAAGAAACAGCAAAAAGAGCAAAAAAGGGAGAAAGAAAAGAGAATGGAAATGTGGTAAATGGAAGCAATTCTGGAAAAAGAAAAAAGGAGAAAAGTACAGAAAGTAGGATGGTTGGAAAAAAGAAACTTTAGAAAGTTCAAAAGGTTAATGTATTGGGCTTAGCAAGTATAAAGCTCTGAATGTTTATTCTGAAATAAGTTATACTGAGTTTAATGGTGTGGTCTCTTATTCTGGAGCATAATGAAGGATTTCTGAACCCCTAAATTTTGCTCTTTTGTTCAGTCTTTTGTTCAATCCTTTGCATATTTTTCCCAAACTCTGCATCCTTCCCCCCCCCTGGATTTGAACTAAAGTATCTGTTATATTTGTTAGCCAGAAGAATAGAAATGTCTTCCAAAAGGTTTAGCAGTAGAACAGCACACTTTCAATATGTCAAAGTACAACTCACAGAAGAGACCTGCTCTTATTCTAGAAATGACATGGAATAATAATAGATTGAGGCTATGCTGAATGTTTTTCCCCCTAACATTAAGAGCCGTTTCATAGTAGAATAAATTACTCAGAGATGTGGTTCCCTCCTCTTCACTGAGTGTATTCTGATGAAAGTTGGGACAGCCTTAATAACACTTTCCAAACCAAAGATTATAACTGTTTTATTGAGATAACACTGGCTGCCTCCCACCAAGCATTATGATAGAGTGTGTGTGTGTGGGGGGGGGGGGTGTTTGACCCCATGACTGGCTTTTTTAAAAAAAACGTACTGGACATTGTTGATTTTTTGGTGTGGTGTGTGTGTTGTTTTTATTGTTTTCTAATATTCTTAATTACTGTTGCAGTGAGAGTTGTAGCTCATCAGGTGGGAAGTGAACTTAAATAAATCTCTTAAATAAAAAAGCAAGCAAGCTTAGGTTTCTCATTCTTGTCAAATCATGAAATCTTACAATATTCCCATTCATGGGAAGGGGAGAGAAAACATTGAACATTCCCTGCTTCTTGCTCTCTAGTGTAGAGTGTGAGATGTTGTAGTACAGGAAAAGAAACTGCTGCTTTTGTTTTTGCCTCACTAAATGGAGGACTCCATAATATATATATAGATCCTATGTATAAAAGAGGCTCTCTACTGATTCTACATATTATTCTACAATGCTTGCTCTCAATGGGGAAAAGCAATGGTGCTCCCATTTTTCTGCCACCATTATGGTCACTTGTTTATGTTGCAGCTTAAAGTTTCCAGTCCTATTAATCCTCTCCTTTTGGTTAATATAGGTTCCAATTTGACAAATGTAAGCTAACTTTCCCATTTAAAGCTTAATTAATGGGAGGAGAGGGATTCATTTTTCTTTTAGTTAACACCAAACATATATGATTTGGATGTAAATTATGAACTGACAACATGTTTTCAAGGAGGGCATTCATTGCTCATAGAAAATGGAAAATACTCCTGGGAAACTCATGCTGCTTTCACTTGCATCTGCTGTAAGAATTCTCTGAATTGTATACCTACAATTGGCTGTGGAAATTGTGGAAAATAAAGAATGAAAATAGAAGTTGTAGGAAGAATGCAGGATAGGGTGTGTGTGTGTAAAAGGAGTCTTCATTTACTTTAGACTACTTTGCATGAACTAATGTTATTATTTAAGAACTCTAGTAAGGCATAACTTTTCAGCTTACATTATTGTTGATAAAAGGATATTTTAAATTATGCTTGGATCATTTTCAAAAGTCAGTTAACCCAGGGGTCGACAAAGTTGTTCAGAATCTAGGAGCCAGCCAAAAAATTTAGGAGCCAGAATTTTTTTTAAGCAAACTTGGTTTTTTGCCGAGTCTCCACCTGACATCGCTTTCACCCCCTCCCCCCCGGCGCAGGCCTGGCTCCGCCGAGCCGGCTCTGCTGTACTCCCGTCGGGATCCGAGGGGAGACCGTTAGTCAGAAACCGAAACAGAGAAGAAGGAAAGGGAGACCGGGCCGGGGACGCGGGTGAGGGGGGGAGGGGGGGAGGAGGGGTTACTGGTCGGAAGTCACCGCGCACGCGGCCGGAGGAGGAATGAACAAAACCTCACGCCGGGAGGGGAGGGGCTTCCGCTTCTCTCCGAAGGCGGGTGAGCGGCCAAGATCGGAGCGTCTGTGTGCGGTGGGGGGGAGTGAAGGGGTTCGAGTAGGAGGCGGAATGGAGGCAAGGGGGGGAGGGAGAGACGCACGCAAGCGCAGGGGACGCTGGGAAAGCAGCTCGCTCCGAGGTTGATGGGCGGAGCTACGGAAGCCAAGATGTACCATTTCTGGGCGTAAACACAAGGCGGGAAAAATATACTGTATACCAGTGATTTTCAACCTTTTTTGAGCCGCGGCACATTTTTTACATTTACAAAATCCTGGGGCACACCACCAACCAAAATGACACAAATCTAATAAATAAATAAATAATAAATAAATACATACATACATACATACATACATACATACATACATACATACATACATAAATAACCCCCTCATATATACAATCCCATGTAACATCCCCTTATAAATACAGTCAATCATCAATCATCCCTCCTGAAATTTATACCACTGTCTCATTTCTGGGTACTTCTCCTGTCTTTCCCCCTTTTCTCTCTCGTGTTTCTCATTTCTCTCTCTTCCTCCCTTTTTCCCTCATTCCTTCTCCCTCTCACTTTTCCTCTTTTTCCATCCCTGTCTCTCTCCCCCCCTTATGTGTGTGTATGTATACACACTCCAACCATTTCCAAAACCAGTTGAGGGCTGGGGTTTTTTTCTCTTTTATCCTTTTCAAAAACAGGTGTGGGCTGGGGGGGGTTTCTTATTATTTGGGTGCTTTTTACCATATGCTTCAAGAATCACCTCTCTCTCTCTTTTGTTTCACTCTCCTCTCATTCTCTGCCTCAATCATTTTCTCATTTCTCCTTTTTTCTCCCCTTTTTGTTCTCATTTCTCTCACTCTCCTTTCCTCTCCCTATCTGTCTTGCTTTCTCTCTCTCTTGCTATCTTTTTCTCTCTCTTGTTCTCTTATTTTCTCTCTCTCTCTTGTTCTTTCTCTCTCTCATGCTTTCTCTCTCTTGTTCTTTCTCTCTCTGTTGCTCTCTCTCTCTTATTTTCTCTCTCTCTCTCTCTTTCCTTTCTCTCATTCCCTCTTTCTCTCTATCCTTTCTATCTCTCACTCTTTCCTTCTCTCCCTCCCTTTCTCTCTCTTTCCATTCCCTCTTTCTCTCTATCCTTTCTATCTCTCACTCTTTCCTTCTCCCCCTCTCTTTCTCTCTCTTTCCTTTCTCTCATTCCCTTTCTCTCTATCCTTTCTATCTCTCACTTTTTCTTTCTCTCCCTCCCTTTCTCTCTCTTTCCTTTCTCTCATTCCATCTTTGTCTCCTGGGGCTGACTGCGCCTGCCCTGCACCCCCCCACCGCGGAGGGAAAGCATTTGGCATTGGCACCGCCAACCCCCCCCCCCCTCCACAAGCAGCAAAAGCCTCTGCGACTGAGCCGGAAGGCAAACGGCGCACCCCACCGCTTAGGCTTTTGCTGCTCCTGGGGGGGGGAGGATTTTCTCCTCCCCGCCCCCCCGGCAGCCAAACGTCGCTGGTGCAGGAAAGCAGCGTGTTAAAAGGCGCGCTGCTTTCACGGAAAACAAACCCGGCTTTCCTGGCAACGGAGGATGACAAGCAGGATGAAGCGGGGTGGAGCAACGCGAGGCTCAAGCAGGCAGCTTCCGCGCGTTTCTTTCAGCGGAAGAGGAGGAGAGGGAGCGGATCGGGCGGGCGGGGGCTGCGCCTTCTACTGCCGGCGCCTCCCCGCCCCCGCCCCCCCCCCAGGCAGGCAGGGGAATGGGGACTGCGCGCCCATGGAAAAGGGCACGCAGGGGGGGTATTTTGGGGGTGCGCGGGTAGCGGCGGCGGCGGGCAATAGCCGGGGGGCGGCTTCTGCAAGTGGGAGCTCCAGGGCTGAAGCCTCAGCCCTGGAGCTCCCACTTGCAGGAGCCACCTCGCGGCACACCTGGCCATGTCTCGCGGCACACTGGTGTGCCGCGGCACACCGGTTGAAAAACACTGCTGTATACATACAGTACAGCAGGCAACATTTTCTAGGCGCCAGACAACATTTTCTAGGCGCCACTGGCGACCAGGCGCCTGGGTTTGTCGATCCTTGATCTAAGGGTAAAGTGTTGGGGGTTTGGGGATGACACTATGGAGTCAGGTAATGAGTTCCACGCTTCAACAACTCGGTTACTGAAGTCATATTCTTTACAGTCAAGTTTGGAGTGCTTAATATTAAGTTTACATCTGTTGTGTGCTCTTGTGTGGTTGTGGTTGAAGCTGAAGTAGTCGCCGACAGCATATGATCTTATGGGCAATACTTAGATCTTGTTTAAGGCATCTTAGTTCTAGGCTTTCGAGGCCCAGGATTGAAAGTCTAGTCTCGTAGGGTATTCTGTTTCGAGTGGAGGAATGAAGGGCTCTTCTGGTGAAGCATCTTTGGACATTTTCAAGGGTGTTAATGTCTGAGATGCGATATGGGTTCCAAACGGATGAGCTGTTTTCGAGGATGGGTCTGGCGAAAGTTCTGTAAGATCTGGTAAGTAGTGTGAGATTGCCAGAGCAGAAGCTACGTAGGATCAGGTTTACAACTCTTGAAGCCTTCTTGGCTATGTTGTTGCAGTGGGCTTTGGCATTTAAATCTTTTGTTATTAGTATACCAAGGCCTTTAACCGAGTGGGGGTTATCTGTGATAATTTGATTATTCAGTTCGTATTTGGAGTTCAGATTCTTTTTCCCAATGTGTATTACAGAGTGATCCCTCACCCCTTTGTGGTTCACCTTTGGCGGACTTGGTGCATCGCGGGGTTTTATACAATACTGTATTAATGGAAAAAATATATTGCAGATGGAATGGTTATTAAGGGAGTGGGAAATGTTTATGTAGCATAAAAGTGTGGGGGAGGGTTTATAAAGCCTTAAAATAGTGTATAAATACTTAAATAAATATAGCGTCCCTACTTCGCGGATTTTCCTTTATCGTGGGTGATCCTGGAACATAACACTCACGATAAACGAAGGATCACTGTACTGACAAAATCGCTATAGATTTCCCTTTTCTCAGATTTTTGATGTATTTTGCCATTTCTAGTCTTGATTATTTCATGTGGTGCTACTCTTTAGGATGTTTCCCAAGTGCAAAATGCTGCTTTATGCTTACACATCCAGGAAGTAATGAATATGTGAAATCAATATATCAAAGGAGACTCAAAATGCAATTTCTTGCCTTAAATTTTATTCAGAGCCTGGGATCTACATATCTCAGAAACTGTGGGCTTCATATAATCGACTTTTTAAAAAATTTGAACTTCGGGGCTATGTGTGAGATGGATCACTGTGCCTTCTTTTCCGTTATCAAAATAAACCACAGTTCATTGCAAAATGTGAATCCAGTCTGACTATTCCACTATCAGCATATAGACAGTTCTAATAATCTATATAAAACTTTCTTTGTCATCCCTTGATAACTGAAGTAAGAACTGCTAGCAGCAGAATTTTTGTCTCAATTATCTTAAGACAGTGATGGCGAACCTATGGCACGGGTGGCATGCGGAGCCATATCTGGTGGCCGTTGCCCTAGCTCAGCTCCAATGCACATGTGTGTGCTGGCCAGCTGTTTTTTGGCTGGCACAGAGGCTATGGAGGATGGGGGAGGGCATTTTTACCTTTCCCCGGCTCCAGGGAAGCCTCTGGAGCCTGGGGAGGGCAAAACCTGAGCCCAGAAGTTGGGAAACAGGTCATCTCTGGCCTCCAGAAAACTTCTGGGGTGCAGGGGAAGCTGTTTTCACCCTCTTCAGGCATTGAGTTATGGGTGTGGGCACTCGCTCATGCGCGATAGTGTGTGCACGCTCTCTTTCGGCACCCAAGTAAAAAAAGATCCGTCATCACTCTCCTAAGACTTTGGATCATCTCTTTCCCAATGTACGAAAGATAGCACTGGGTTCTACAATAATTACTGGGTTTCTTGCTGGATTTTGGACCTTGCCCTGTTGTCACTTTGGAAGCCAGGAGAACAGGACAGATAATGAATGAGATGGAACTATACGTGCTGTAACTAGTGTTTCACCGTGACTTTTTAATCCGTGATTGCTCGGGAAAGCAATAAACCTCTTATGTATTTATTTATTTATTTATTATTTATTTATTTATTTTGTCCAATACATAACACACATTGAAGAGAAAGATATGTAATAATATAAGTAAAGAAAAGAATAGAAGAAAACATATAAAAGTATAGGTGAACATATTTGAAAAGAAGAAAAGATAAATGAGATAAGGAGAGACAATTGGACAGGGGACGGAAGGCACACTGGTGCACTTATGCACGCCCCTTACTGACCTCTAAGGAACCTGGAGAGGTCAATCGTGGATAGTCTAAGGGAAAAATCTATATGCATTGCATGGAGAACATCTCTTGTAAGAAGTAATAGATATAAAGTTCATATAATTCTGAACCGATGGAAAGTGTTAAATTAATTTTGTATAGAGGAAAGACTGACTTAGATTATTTTATGGGGTCCTTGGTGCCTTCTGAGATAGTGGTTTTCCTCCAGGCATTTCATTACCAAACTCGATAATCTTCTGATAAATCTTTGGGATTTCTGCTGTAGATCAGATAAGAGTTCCAATTTCCAAAGCAGCAAGAAAATGACTCTCTTGTCTTAATTATATTGATGAAATGAAGAAAACAAGTGACAGTTGGGTAAGCAGCTCATTTTGGTGGTGTTTGTGGGGAAGGCTAGCTAAGAGTAACAGGAGTCTATGCTAAGAATATAAACTCTCAGCAGGTTCACGCCAAAGATAAGAAGGTCATCCCACCTGCCCAGCCAGAGCAAGCTGGTACATATATTGGGCAGCAGTAATATTGAAAGATGCTGGAGGCAGATGATCAGTGATATAACAAGTCATTGTGGTACCTAGTTCTTGATCTACCCAGACTCCATTATCACATCAAAAAACTACCATGTTTTCCGCTCAGACCGTGAATCCCGCAGAGGAAGCGGAGTAGCCATATTCTACAAAAAATCGCTGAATCTAAAAAACCCCGAAGTCGCACTGGATTTATCGGTACCTGAAACTATTGTCTGTGATTTATCCCTAAATACCACAAACCCCCAACACTTTACCCTTAGATTATCCAGATTCCTAAGAGGTCAGTAAGGGACGTGCATAAGTGCACTAGAGTGCCTCCTGCCCCCTGTTCTACTGCTCTCCTATATTTATTATTATTATTATTTATTGGATTTGTATGCCGCCCCTCTCCGCAGACTCGGGGCGGCTAACAACAATGATAAAAACAGCATGTAGAAATCCAATTAATAAAACAACTAAAAACCCTTATAATAAAACCAAACATACACACAAACATACCATGCATAACTTGTAATGGCCTAGGGGGAAGGAATATCTTAACTCCCCCATGCCTTAACTCCCCCATGCTATACCTTTCTTTTATTCCTATATCTCTTCTCCTATTCTTTCATTGATATACTTTATTCCTATTTCTTCTCTTCTATTCTTTCTTAGATATATTTTTCTATGAGTATATCCTCTATAACCTTCATTTTATATTTACTATATCTATACCCAATATAACTCTCATTGTATAATGGACAAAATCAATCAATCAATCAATCAATAAATGTTACACACACAGATACACACACAAAATAAAAAGCTTCCAAGATAAAATTAAAAACTTGACTGTAGCAACATAAACATTGGGAAGATTAATCACTTATACATTGACTTTTTGCCATCAGAAAATTGAGACAATAAATGATTACAGTGATCCCCCGTTTATTGCGTCCCCGACCATTGCGAACAGGGTACTTCGCGATTTTTCAACCCGGAAGTCAAAATACCATCTACGCATGCGTGCCCTTTTTTTTTTCTATGGGCACGCATGCGTAGATGGCAACCGGGAGATCAGCTGCTGGGCGGCTTCCCTGTGTCTTCCCCTCTTGCTGGCATCAGCGAGGAGTTTCCCCACCGCCCACGCAAACTCCTCGCTGCCGCTCGCCCGCCCTTCGCCTGCCCACGCCATTCGCTCCCCCTCTTGCTGGCGGGAGGGCGAGAAGCCCTCCCCAGCACCCGCTCGCCCGCCCTTCGCCGCTCGCCCGCCCTTCGCCCTGGCGGAGAAATTCCAGCCCCCACCTGGTCCCGCCCGATCCTCCTCCCTGAGGCAGCTCGCCCTCCCATGGCCGCTTCCTCCACCCTCCATCGCAAGCCCTCGCCACCGCAGCCAACGCGCGCTGCGATCTTCAAGCCCGGCTCCTTTCGGCCCAGCATCCCGGGCCAAGCAGCTGCCTTCCGTGACTGAGCCTGGCTGGCCCGGAAGATCGTAGCGCGCGTTGGCTGCAGCGGCGAGCGAAGCCAAGCCGGCAGCAATGTCGCCGCCGCTGCAGCCAACGCGCGCTACGATCTTCCGGGCCAGCCAGGCTCAGTCACGGAAGGCAGTCGCTTGGCCCGGGATGCTGGGCCGAGAGGAGCCGGGCTTGATCCGCTGAGCCTGGCTGGCCCGGAAGATCGTAGCGCGCGTTGGCTGCAGCGGTGGCGACATTGCTGCCGGCTTGGCTTCGCTCGCTCGCCGCTGAGGAGCCGAAGATTGGGGGGCGGCGCGGCGAGCGAAGCCAAGCCGGCAGCAATGTCACCACCGCTGCAGCCAACGAGCGCTACGATCTTCCGGGCCAGCCAGGCTCAGTCACGGAAGGCAGTCGCTTGGCCCGGGATGCTGGGCCGAGAGGAGCGGGCTTGATCCGCTGAGCCTGGCTGGCCCGGAAGATCGTAGCGCGCGTTGGCTGCAGCGGTGGCGACATTGCTGCCGGCTTGGCTTCGCTCGCTCGCCGCTGAGGAGCCGAAGATTGGGGGGCGGCGCGGCGAGCGAAGCCAAGCCGGCAGCAATGTCGCCACCGCTGCAGCCAACGCGCGCTACGATCTTCCGGGCCAGCCAGGCTCAGTCACAGAAGGCAGTCGCTTGGCCCGGGATGCTGGGCCGAGAGGAGCCGGGCTTGATCCGCTGAGCCTGGCTGGCCCGGAAGATCGTAGCGCGCGTTGGCTGCAGCGGTGGCGACATTGCTGCCGGCTTGGCTTCGCTCGCTCGCCGCTGAGGAGCCGAAGATTGGGGGGCGGCGCGGCGAGCGAAGCCAAGCCGGCAGCAATGTCGCCACCGCTGCAGCCAACGCGCACTACGATCTTCCGGGCCAGCCAGGCTCAGTCACGGAAGGCAGTCGCTTGGCCCGGGATGCTGGGCCGAGAGGAGCCGGGCTTGATCCGCTGAGCCTGGCTGGCCCGGAAGATCGTAGCGCGCGTTGGCTGCAGCGGTGGCGACATTGCTGCCGGCTTGGCTTCGCTCGCTCGCCGCTGAGGAGCCGAAGATTGGGGGGCGGCGCGCTGAGCGAAGCCAAGCCGGCAGCAATGTCGCCACCGCTGCAGCCAACGCACGCTACGATCTTCCGGGCCAGCCAGGCTCAGCGGATCAAGCCCGGCTCCTCTCGGCCCAGCATCCCGGGCCAAGCGACTGCCTTCCGTGACTGAGCCGGCTTGGCTTCGCTCGCTCGCTCGCCGCTGAGGAGCCGAAGATTGGGGGCGGCGCGGCTCTTTTAAAACATCGCCGCCGACATAGGGGGCTTGCTAGCACCCCCCCAAACCCGGGTTGGGGGTTCGGGGGGGTGCTAGCGAGCCCCCCATGTCGGTGGCGATGTTTTAAAATAGCCGCGCCGCCCCCCAATCTTCGGCTCCTCGCTAGCGCTGCGGAAGTTTAAAACACCATCTGCACATGCGCAGATGGTGTTTTTACTTCCGCAGCGCTACTTCGCGAAAACCCGCTCGTTGCGGGGGGTCCTGGAACGGAACCCTCGCAACGAGCGGGGGATCACTGTATTTACTATTCATTCATTTACTCTCAAATTATGCCATTTACAACTGTATTCATGGTACAGACCACACAAAAAGCAAATGAGGAACAGTTGGAAAAGATATAGGAGTGACAGACCTAGGTACAACAAAGGCAATGACTGAATAGTATTGTTTAGGCTACAGGTGGATATCCCCTTAATTTGAAAGTTGGGCTCATTAATCTGTGCTTCACCCACTGATACAGAAAAGGAAGTTGACAAGTTTCATAGTCAAGTTCAGTCTGAAATTGATAGACCCTGCAAATAAGATACATTGCTTGTAGTTGGAGTGCTGACGTTGGAAATAGTAAGGACAAAGACTTAATTGTACTGCAGGGCTAGGAAATGTCAATTGTATTTTTGGTTACTGAACTAGCTAGTGTACAGCATATGCTTAGTTTTATCTGAATACAGAGGCTTATTGGGAGTCTACTAGGTGCAAAATAGAAATCAGTTACCATAATTTCCAACAGCAATAATATGAAATATATAGGTAGCTGTGTTTGTCCAATGTTGCCTTATTTTCTGATCATACCTTTGCAAGTCAATTAGGGCCATTTATCCTTTGAAATTGGCCTCAGTCACAGCAGCTTACATCAGTGTTTCCCAACCTTGGCAACTTGAAGCTATCTGGACTTCAACTCCCAGAATTCCCCAGCCAGCATTCGCTGGCTGGGGAATTCTGGGAGTTGAAGTCAAAATACCTTCAAGTTGCCAAGGTTGGGAAACACCGGCTTACATAATGCTTCCACTTCATTCTTTATCCCACTGATCTAATAAAAGGAAACTCATCAAGAGTTTTTTCCCATCAGGGAACAGTCATTTCCAGCTTGTGTATTACCTGGCTTCCCAGTAGCTTTCAGAACAAGTATTACATAACATATCTTAAAACTATTGGTTGCCAGAGAGAAAAAACAAAGACTTGTTCTGTATAGAAAAGAAGAGAAATAACTTTACTTCGCTTTAACTTTACTTTTAGTTACTTAAGACCCACCTGTATCGCCAGGCATGGGGGAACTGAGAGACCTCCCCCAGGCTTTTACATTTTATGTATGGTATGTGTGTGTTGTATGGTTTTTAAATGATGGGGTTTTTAAGCTGTTTTTTAATATTAGATTTGTTTCCATTGTAACATTGTTATTATTATTGCTGTGAGCCACCCCGAGTCTTCGGAGAGGGGCGGCATATAAATCTAATAAATAAAAATAATAATAATAATAATAAAAATAATAATAATAATAATAATATAATAATAATACAATACAACAACAACAATAATAATAATACAATACAACAACAATAATAATACAATACAATAATACAATAATAATAATTATTATTATTATTATTATTATTATTATTATTATTATTATTATTATTATTATTATTATCTAAATCTATGTGGTCCACACACAGTCTGATTTGTTATTGTGCCATTTTATAAATATCAAGCATGAAAAATGTTACAGGTAGTCCTTGAGTTATAGCTGCAACAGCACCTAGCCATTACAGTCATAATTCATGATGGTTATAAACAGGGGTGGGCTATTGCCCGGTCCGGGGGGGGAGTCACAGTGGGGTAGCAAAAATGGAGCTCCACCCCAGAGCACCCAATTTGCACTGAAAGATGTTGAAAGAAAATGCATAAGCCACGCCCACAGTATGGTAGTAAAAATTTTGGTAAAAGGAAAATTGGTTATAAACCAAGTCATCCATGTGTCTGTATGATTTTACAACCTTTTCAAGGTGGACATTAAGCAAGCCAATGATTTGCTATGGTCCAGTTTTGCTGAAAACTAAAAGTAAATGCCAGTTTTCGACAAAGCCATCATTAAACAAGATTGCATGACTGCGGAACACTGCAAATGGCCAGAAATGAGTAAACACTTTGGGTGCTCGGTTGGGTGGTGTTGTGAGTACTCCTTGTCCACTTCAGGTCATATCAGATTCTGAGGATGATGAGCCAGGCCCCTCTGGATACCCAGCTGTTGCAGAGAGTGAGAATGAGGGAGAACGTGACCTGAGTGAATCGGAGGAACCACTAGAGGGGGCTGATATGACAATGGGGGAGTGATCCCAATCAGAGGATGAGGAAGACATTAGAGTGGATAGTCAGTGGATAGATCCTCGATATAGAAGATTGCTGACAAGGAGGAGGAGTTGCATAGTTAAAGGTATTAGCTTACAGCCTTAGCCTCTTTGGAGCGTGATGTCACTTACAGTCAGTATAAAAGCAAGAGATTTGGGGTAATTGGGTGGGGGTATCAATGCCATTCAATGGAAGATTCATTTATTCATTTATTCATTTATTCATTTATTCATTTATTCATTTATTCATTTATTCATTTATTCATTTATTCATTTATTCATTTATTCATTTATTCATTTATTCATTTATTCATTTATTCATTTATTCATTTATTCATTTATTCATTTATTCATTTATTCATTTATTTATTAGATTTGTATTAGATGTTTTAGAGTTGGGGGGGTGCTTGAAAAAGGTTTCAAAACCATGATTTCTACCTCAATAAAAGACATTCGCTGCTGGATGATTTTTGCCCAGGATTTCGTTGAGCTGATTCATATTCTTGAATGATAAATGGGCTTTGTTATTTACAGAATGCCATTTAACACGAGTTTGGTGCCTTTCCCAGACCTTGTTGATGCTTCATTCTAGAGGGAGAAATAACTACCCTTTTCCTTGCCATTTAAATCTGCTTTTCACCATGTGTTCTTTTATCAATATCACAGCTGACATTGGAACATCACTTTTTGGCTGTGGCGCCCAGGTTCGCCTGGTGCACCAGTTGCAGCCCTATCTGGACAGGGAGTCATTGCTCACAGTCACTCATGCCCTCATCACCTCGAGGTTCGATTACTGCAACGCTCTCTACATGGGGCTACCTTTGAAAAGTGTTCAGAAACTTCAGATCATGCAGAACACAGCCTCGAGAGCCATTGTGGGGCTTCCAAGATTCACCCACGTTTCTTCAACACTCAGTGGCTTGCATTGGCTGCCGATCGGTTTCCGATCACAATTCAAAGTGTTGGTCATGACCTTTAAAGCCCTACATGGCATTGGACCAGAGTACCTCTGGAACCGCCTTCTGCTGCACGAATCCCAGCGACCAGTTAGGTCTCACAGAGTTGGCCTTCTCCAGGTCCCATCGACTAAACAATGTTGTTTGGCAGGTCCCAGGGGAAGAGCCTTCTCTGTGGTGGCCCCTGCCCTCTGGAACCAACTCCCCCCGGAGATTAGAACTGCCCCCACCCTCCTTGTCTTTTGTAAACTATTCAAGACTCACTTATACCGCCAGGCATGGGGGAGTTGAGACACCTTTCCCCCAGGCTTTTTTATACTTTGTTTTATGTTTGGTATGAATGTGCTATTTGGTTTTTTAAATAATGATAGGGTTTTACATGTTTTTTAATATTAGATTTGTTCCACTACTATATTGTTTTTATTACTGTTGTGAGCCGCCCCGAGTCTTCGGAGAGGGGCGGCATACAAATCTAATAAATAATCATAATCATATAATCATACAATCATACAATCATACAATCATACAATCATACAATCATACAATCATACAATCATACAATCATACAATCATACAATCATACAATCATACAATCATACAATCATACAATCATACAATCATACAATTATAATCATATCATCATATCATCATATCATCATATCATCATATCATCATCATCATCATCATCATATAATCATCATCATCATCATATAATCATGTAATCATGTAATCATGTAATCATGTAATCATGTAATCATGTAATCATAATCATGTAATCATGTAATCATGTAATCATGTAATCATGTAATCATGTAACCATGTAACCATGTAACCATGTAACCATATAACCATATAACCATATAACCATATAACCATATAACCATATAACCATATAACCATATAATCATATAATCATATAATCATATAATCATATAATCATATAATCATATAATCATATAATCATATAATCATATAATCATATAATCATATAATCATATAATCATATAATCATATAATCATATAATCATATAATCATAATCATAATCATATAATAATAATAATAATAATAATCATAATCATCATTATCATCATCATAATCATATAATCATAATCATAATCACAATCATCATAATCATCATCATCATCATCATATAATCATCATCATCATCATCATATAATCAACATCATAATCATATAATCATATAATCATATAATCATATAATCATATAATCATATAATCATATAATCATATAATCATATAATCATATAATCATATAATCATATAATCATATAATCATATAATCATATAATCATATAATCATATAATCATATAATCATATAATCATATAATCATATAATCATATAATCATATAATCATATAATCATATAATCATATAATCATATAATCATATAATCATATAATCATATAATCATATAATCATATAATCATATAATCATATAATCACATAATCACATAATCACATAATCATATATTCATATAATCATAATCATCATATAATCACAATCACAATCACAATCATAATCATAATCATATAATCATCATCATATCATATCATGATATTTAGGGATAAATCACAGACAAGGGGTGGCTAATCAAAACAAGCCCAGTTCTAAGTCAGAACAAGTCCAGTTCATTCAGAGAGGTCCATCATAACTTTGAAATGGTTGCTTGTCAAGTGACCAATCGTAAGTCAAGGACTGCCTAGAACAGGGGTGTTAAACTTGCGTCGTCATGGCAATGTCACATAATTTATCAGGACTTCGCTAAACCAGGTGGAGTTATCACATGACACCCGTGGCCTATATTGTGAATTTTAAAGAAATTTCTTCTTACTGGCTGTAGTCTGGCTTATTTAAAACAGAAATATTAGATGGAGCAGAACACCTACCAAGAAAAAACATCAATGGAATTAATAATTCACCACTCTTTATCTTACAGCAATGAAAACAATTGAATGCAGTTAAAAACAGATCAATAATACTTTATGTACTGTTTGCTTAAATGTAGCTTAGGAAGCATTTAGTCATCCCAGGGAACATCCTTAAGAAAAAAATTCGGAGGGGTGGTGGTGGTGTAAACCCTTGAGTTTTAATTATTTCTAATATGATTATCCTAGAAAGCATTTGCCATATCATTCCAGAGGAATGGAGAATATAAGAACCTAGGCATTTTCTACTTGAGAATGCCCTCAATGGAAACAAGAGCTGTTACTAGAGCTGGCTGCTTTGATATTCTTGGCAGCAATCCACACAAAGAAGCTAATCAAACTGGAAATTAAATCATAATTTGACACTGGCAACACTATCTCAACATTGAAAACAAACTATTGGATTGCCAGAGCGGCCGTGTGGCATATAAATCTCTGATTCTCAACACTGCTGCCACGTTCTGTCTGAACCCATAGTATCTGCTGCCTAAGTGGGTAACTCACTCTCTCGAATGACAAGGCTAGTCTTGCGGATTATAAGGTGCTTTAGAAATCCCCTGCATTCGTAAAGAAACTATGTTAAACAAGCAGGAAGACGCAATAGAGAAACAATCTGCACTGGGCACAGCATTTATCCACTGGCATTAACACTCCGTTGATATGAACAGACAAAACCTTGGCTAACACAAAGTCTTGCATCATAACTGAATCCCCAAAGAATCTGTTAAGTCTTCCTTGTTGACTCATTACCAATTAACACGTAAGACACACGTTAGTGATTATGGAATTTCCAAAGAGGTGAAGGAGGTTTTAAGAGTGAGAAAAGGTAGTGAATTTCCATGCAAGTAATATTAAATTTGTGTAGTCGTGGAACCCTGATGTTTCACAAAAGCATTGTTAGTTCTTTAACATTAACACATTACTATCAACCCTTATGTCAAAACTAATTGTTAGATATAATTATCTAATTACCGTATTTTTGTAGTATAAGACGCATCGGAGGATAAAATGCACCCTAGTTTTTGGGGAGGAAAATAGGGAAAAGAATCTGCTTACCAGGTTATTCATCTGGCTAGCGTCCTTAGTCTGGTCAGCTTCAGCACATTGTTTTATTGCCTGGTTAGGGCTTTAAAAAAACTTTATTTAGAGAGACTAATAATGAAAGTGCTTGCAAGCCAGTAAAAGCTGGAGACATTTTTAGAACCTGGTTAGGGATGGAAATAAAAATTCTGAGCAAGTAGACCAATGAAAAAAACTTCTACAAAGACAGGGTTTGGAGTACATTCTTGGCAGAGAGTAACAATGAAAGAGCTTGCAAGTGGGTAAGAGCTGGGAACATTGTTAGCACCTGGTTAGGGCTGGAAATAAACTTATTCGGAGCAAATAGAGCAATGAAGAAAAACCTGCAAAGGCTTTGGGCTTGGAAAACATTATTTGCAGAGATAAACAATGAAAGAGCCTGCAAGGTAAGAGCTGGGAAGATCATTAGCAGCTAGTTAGGGCTGAAAAAATAGCTACATTCAGAGTATAATATGCACCAAAATTATCAGCCTCTTTTAGGGAGGAAAAAGATGCATCTTATACTCCAAAAAATACAGTAATGCACATTTAAGGTTCATCTTTACATTTGAAGTGAACATTCTCCACAATCATATTTATGCCATATTGCAACATTCATCTCATCCATAGAACATATGAAGCACCTCAAACCAAGCTTTAATTTTTCAAATCTTAAAGTGATCAAGTGATGGTGACTGGTTTCAGTCCTGCAGCCACTTTGCATTGGTGTTATGTGAACATTTACCTTCGTGGCCTCTCCTTCTTTAATCTCCCTCCTTAGCCTGGTAGCCAGTGTTGTTAGCCTTTTGTTAGCAATCTCTAGGGCAGGGCTGGCAAAATCACAGCCCATGGGATGGATGTATCACATGCTGGCCATGCCCATACCTGGTTTAGCGAAGGGGGGAAAAGAAGACGAAAAAGAAGAAGAAGAAGATAGTTGCCTAACTCTGCTTTAAGGTTTCAAGTCACTGTGTTTTTCCAGCAGCTTCCTTAGCCTTAATCTCCACACCTTCCTGTAATTCTACCAAGGTTTTCCTTCCAGATCTTAACTTCTAGCCTTATTTTCCATTATATACTGCTATTACTGATCATATAACCAAACATCCCCAGATTACAACAACTGTAATGCATACCAGTTCATTTGATGGAATTAGAGACCAATCATGGCAGGCGCAGATGTTTGACTGCCTTTGGAGTGTTTATTGCTTATATACAGTTTTCCAAATAGCCAAAGGTAGAAGAAAGCAACAGCATTTTCATTGGTAAATCCCCCCCCTTCTCTATGAGTAGTGTTGGGCAAACCCAATGAGGTTCAGGTTCAGGTTCGGCACCCGAACCCTAATCCGAACCCAAACTTTTGCCAAACTTTTGAGTTTGGCACTCGGGAAAGCACCGGGAAGCACCGCCACCCAGCTGTCACCTTCCAGAACAGCCGGGGCTCTTCCCGGCGCTCTCCCAAACCCAAACTTTTGCCGAACTTCCGGGTTCGGCATTTGGGAGACCGCTGAGAAGCACCCCGGCTGTTTCTGAAGGTGACAGCTGGGCGGCGGCACTTACCAGAACAGCTGGGGAGCTGTCGGCCGATCGGGAGGCGCAAAAGGAGGTAGGGAATCCCAAGGGGATTCCAGGGGCGGAGCTTTGATGTCACTAAGCTGTCCTTCCTGGAGTCCCCGTTTCAGCTGGCCAGGAAGGACGTCTCAGTGACGTCAAAGCTCCGCCCCTGGAATCTCCTCGTGGGATTCCCCACCTCCTTTTTCGCCTCCCAACTGGCCGACAGCTCCCTGGCTGTTTCGGAAGGTGACAGCTGGGTGGCGGCACTTCCTGGCGCTCTCCCAAACCCGAACCCGAACTTTGCAGGTTCAGTTTGCCCAACACTATCTATGAGCATTCTGTTGTTGCAACCTAGATGAGATCATGTAAAGAAGGGGTCCAAAGAAGGACCATCCAAAGAAGATGTCTTAGATCATTCTGACCGGGTGAACTAAGTGGGATCATTCAGGAGCAATGGACCCATCTAGGGCAGGGAGTTTACACACACACACACATACACACACACTTTCACAGGGCCTCATACCTACACCAGTTCAATGGTTTGAATTGGTAATAGTAGGTATTGTTATGAGGGGCCTATTGGCATCTTCTGGTATACTATCTGATGATACTTCTCCCCTGAATCTTGGTGTTGTGGTTGGCTCTGAGCCAGCTTGTGCAATGGGGAATTTGGATGTTGGCTTAGAAGAGTCCTCAGGTTCCCAGAGACTTGTCTTACTGCCATCAGCTTCGGACAGTGAGGATTCCTTGCTAAGGTTAGACACTGGAGAAGAAGAAGAATCATCAGATAGAGAGATGGATGCAGCCAGACCATTAGTTAATGACCCCATTAGTGGGTCATTGGACTTGGAGGATGAGGACCGGTGGATAGATGCCAGAATGTGCAGGCTCATGGTTAGAAGGGACCAACTGCGTAGGTATCCTTGGAGATAAGGGAGAACACTTGTGGCTGGGGCAATTAGGCTAATGGGGCTGCTGATAAATTGCCAGCATTGCAGAGAGCATGTGTGGGAGATTATCCATTTGGAGAAGGAGACGTCGTGTTTGCATTTTGTTCCTGGTTTTTCACAGACTCTTGGGGATATTTCACAGCTAAGTAAAAACTTGTGAACTGACTGGAAGAGGTCTGGCTATGATGCTTCCACAGCTGCTCTTAGCTGCTTTGCTTGTTTTTGTTCTTGCAACTTTCAAGGACTGTTATCTGTAATTTGCTCAGTTTAAAGTGTGTGCAGAGCTTTATTTTGGATAAATGGCTTTTCTGTTTACTTTACAACAGCGTGTGTGTTTGAATTTACATTTCTGACTTAATTGGGGCTCGTAATGTGAAGCCCGGCATAACACTTGGTAATCAATCTCAAGGATTGGCTGTGGTTCCTTGAAGGGATGGCAGTAACTTTTTAGCTTCAGGTTTTGGCTACACATCCAGTTGTCCTTCTAGGTCTTTTTGAGTCTGGTATGTAATGTTGGTCTATCTCAAGGAGATAGTTTAAGTGTGGTAAATATTTCTCCATTAATGTGGATATAGATCTTATCTCCACTCATAAAATACTTCATAAAATGTCTCTCGTTAGATTTATTGTTGTGTTAGCAACTTATTAATTCCAGCTTCTCTTATCTCATCCATGTATGTTGCTCACTCATCAACACTCATCTATAAATGCTCATTCTTCAACAGATTATTCTGGCTTTACAGAGCTCTGCTCTAAACACTCTGGAAGAAAAATACAATATAAATTTAACGAATAATAAAATCTGCACTAATGCATATTTCATGCATTTTAGCACTTCCTTAAACATACGCACATTATTTTTACTTGAATTTCAAAAGTTCAAAGGTGGAATACTGCACATGGACCTTTCGACCTTATTAATTTCAGGAGGCAGTCTAACAGTATGGAATCAAGGGATCGCAGTACATGTATTAATCAATCACAGCAGTGGGCTGGAACACGGTGTACAATCTATTTTCTATTCCTATTCCCCAATATGTTCAGAACATTTGCGACACAAAGCTGTGTCTTCTTTTCTTAGTAGCACTTCAAGATTCTTTTCCTTTTCCAAAAAGCATTAATATTTTTTGTTAATTCAGAATTCACCAGTAAGAAACCTTTGTGATATATTCTTATTAAAAGTGTAACAGGAAAACATGACTAGTTGGAACTGCTGGAATTATGTAAAGTCAGTATAGTAATTTGAAATCTTTATGCTTCACAACAGAAGTTCCGATCCCAATTACCACTGGTAAGCAAGAACTATCTGTACTTAGAGACATTGGGAGATCAACAATCTGAGCCTTGCTGGCAGAAAATCTAATGCAAAGTTGACAATCGGGAATGTCATTTGCAGTTAAGAACCCAGAAAATCTCCAGCCAAGCCAGTATGAAACCTAGTGGGAAGTCTCCTCCACGTGGTACAGATGTTGGAATTTAGAAGTGACTTGGGAACTGATACCAGCTCTGCCCAAGTATCTATAACTAGCCCAGAGTACCAATAACCAAGCCTGGGTTCTAACAGTGAAATTGGGCAGATTATTTAGAGAAAGGAACAGAGTCCAATAGAGGGAATTTCAACCTTGTATTTTATGTTATTTTATGTTATAGTTATTTTTATAATATATTTATTAAATTGTAAGCTGCTTATGGTTGTGTGATTGCAAGATGTGTGGCAAATAAAAATAAATAAACTTTTATTCAATAAATACATAAATTTAAAATATAAATAAATAAACTAAATATACACAACAATGAGTCATCAGCAGGTGTGGGGTGTGATTGTGGACAATCACAAGCCTAAAGGAGATGAAAATTAATTATGGTCATAGGGGTCAAATAAGCAATGAAGAAACAATCAATATTAATAAAAATCTTAGGATACAAGCAACAAGTTACAGTCATACAGTCCTAAGTGGGAGGAAAAGGATGATAGGAATGATGAGAAAAACTAGTAGAAATAGAAGTGCAGATTTAGTAAAAAGTCTGACAGTGTTGAGGGAATTATTTGTTTATTTGAGAGCATTTCATCGAGGCAGCCTTTGTCGGCGCCATCTTGGTAATAAAACATATTAGTAACAGATATTTTTCAGAATCTACTTTTGTTGCATAAGGGAAATCTCAGATTTCTGCTACAGAGGTGGTCAGTTTACTTGTATAAGGTGACTAACCTGGGGGGCTCCTGTGCTTAGTATCTGAATGGAAGAATGGTAAGATCTCATCCTTACTGATGTGGCCTATCTGTCAAAAAATGCTTTATCCACAAACAAATCCTCTGATTTATACCCAAATTGGACATTTTAAGAAACAACCTGTTGGGTAAAATGGTGTTACAAGCAGAGCTATAATCCACAAATAAGAGCCCTAGATAAGTTCCCTGCTGTTCCAAATGATTCAATACAGTATGAACAACAATAGACATGTCACTTGGCAATATTACCAATATTGTTCTATTTTATTGAGCATGGTACTTCAATGCTGAATTTTCTACCTAATTTCTAAAGAGAAGAAACAGGAAGACTGAGTTTTTGCATCAGGTCCAGGCCTACTAGGTGGCATTCAAACAACCATACTCTTCATTCACAGACTAAATTTGAATCGGATTTATATCTGGTCTCCAGATTCTACTCCCCTGCTTCTCACTGTTAAGAATTATTACTATATCTTTCATTTTGCAATCTTTCATCTGTCTTATTATTTTGCGGGGAAAGCCAACCAATATTAAGTAAATTGTTAACATTTTCCATTTGCAAAAAAAGGCAGATGAGTCTAATATTTTAACTTCCATAATTTCTTTAAGGGTAAAGCTATCAAATGTTATTTTTTAAACTTACTTGTCTAGCTGTCAGGTTAATTTCATTGTAAGAGTAATTATTGTCAGTGTTCTGAATCACATTGCACAATATGTTTGAAGAGGACTTTAAAAACTATACTATCAGGTTGTATTTTAACATTTTTCTCAGATGAAACTTCCTTGGTTACTCATCACACGAACAAAGCCATTTGGACAAATATCATGTGAATGATATCATGTGAATGGCAGGACTACCAGAACATTCATTCCTAAACTGCTTTGGCTGGTGACCCTTTCAAGTGAGGGATTTCAAATGGTCTTGTACACATTCACCCAAAAGTCTCTACGCAAAGGGAACTTAGAATTCATTAGATAAGTAGAAAACATGCCCAAACACCTTTGTGTTTTTAACTCACAATGGACACTTCTTTTGTAGTTATATTTACTCTGTTATTCAATATTTTGATTACTTAATCTTAAACTCTAGCATTACCTCTTAATCAAGCCAACCTCACACTGACATTTGTACAATGGATACTAAGCAGGCCTAGAATTTGATACTTACACAATTGATGTGTAATTGGAAGGCAGAAGTGTACTTTTAAAAAGCAAATTATATAAGACATTTCAAGTTTTATGTGCTCATAATCATTGCAGACATGAGCGCCTGATGCTAAAAGAACATTAAGCATCACTATGTGAAATTGGCCTCAGATTTTTTTTTTAAGGCAAAAGAAGAAACATTAGTGATTATCATGCTGAATTAACACCAAAACTAGCAGCAAGTCTGAGCTATTTGTAAAACATTGACAGGTTTATTTCCTGCAACATAAGCTAGACAGCAGTAACGAAATCTAAAATCCAACCCTGGACTAAGGATAATAGTTGATATGTCAAATGCCATGTAATATCATCACAAGAAAATATAAACAATTTTTAAAATTATTTATCCAGGCACACTTTTTAATATCATTTTGAGAAAGTTCAGAAAGTTCATAGTAGGAATACAACAAAATGGATCTGAAACTCATATAATTAAACAACTACTAGGGAAAACTGGACAAATAGCAAGAAGTTTTATGGGCTAAATATAAATCAGGAGAAAACTGAAGTGATGGTGAGTTATAAAAATTAAATTATGGTATCACAAAAACAAGTGCAACATCTCAACATTATGAATACCATTGGCTTTTTGCTGAACGATATATGGAATCATAGCATAGAAATAAGGAACATGATTGTTAACAGACAAAAGCAATCTTTCAAAAAATAAGTGAAATTGTAAGACTGGTACATGGTTGGAGGAAAGTACACCTTTATGTGTTGTCAGTTCTTTTGTGATGTTCACAAAATGTGGACTGGTAGGAGATTACATGTAAATCTATGTAAAGAAAGGCTTATATATTACATATAGAAAAAGACAAGTATATGAAAGATAAACTGCCATTGTTTAAGTTCTAGATAAAGAGACATCTATTTAACTATAGTAAGGATGTTTGCTGTAATCTTAAGATAAGGTAACAAGATAAAGAATATAGAAGGAAGGAAGGATTATATAAGAGGAAGATGTGTGTGCTGATAGAGTAGAAACTATTGTAATAAATTAACACTCCACTGATAATGATTGGGTAAATTTTTAAACTAAAAATCCCTATCAAAAGTAAGACAAAGGGCAGTTTTACAAGGTTGCCCGTTGAAAGCTAAAACTTTGGAATGAATACAAATATTTTCTTTGACTCTTCAACGATTGTCTGGGGATTTTGATTATACTCCACACTTGGCAAAAAAAACCCAACAACAACCAAGGATTTATTATTTCTGACATCATTCTGATGCCACTACTATTTCTCACAATTGTGTGATTGGATTTTAATATTTTGTTATATTTCATCATAGGCTGGCAAATAATTTTGTGGATCCCTCAGAAAGGTTATCTTGATGACTATCCTACATTTCACTGATTTAAGAGTTAGGGTATTGTTTGTTTGTTTGTTCGTTTGTTTGTTTGATTGATTGATTGATTTTTATGCCGCTCTTCTCCTTAGACCCAGGGCGCCTTACAACATGTTAGCAATAGCACTTTTTAACAGAGCCAGCATATTGCCCCCACAATCCGGGTCCTCATTTTACCCACCTCGGAAAGATGGAAGGCTGAGTCAACCATGAGCTGGTGATAAGATTTGAACCGCTGACCTACAGATCTAGTCAGCTTCAGTGGCCTGCAGTACAGCACTCTACCTGCTGCGCCACCCTGGCTCTATCAGTAATACAGTATAGTATTTTGCTGCTTAGACTGCTTCCATCCATTAGAAGACCTGAGAGGTGTGTGATTCCACTTTCTGTGTCCTGAAAATGTAGTCTTAATCTCTGCAATCTCCAGAGCAAATCTGAGTACATGGCTTCAAGTGGATGGATTGATGAAAACATTCTGTCATTTTAACAGAAATCAATTTATCATTGAAGGAGAATATTTGTGCTCAGGATTGAAATGAGGGATACTTAGTGCTCTCTGAGCTTTGTCAATTTCTTGCAGACGTTTCATTACCAAACTAGGTAACATCATCAACACTATTTTTTAATTCTAGTGGCCTGCCATGTCGGTATTAGTGGGAATGGACTTGGTGGTTCCTTGATTAGGCTGTTGTCTGCTGTTAGCTTGTTTGTTTGCATTAGTAATTTCTTGATTGGAATGTGGTTTATTTGTTGATTGTTGGTCTAGTATTAATCTTGGTGCTAATATCTAGTTATATGGGTATTGATTGCTGATAGGGAAATGTTTTGTTCTTTGGTTTCATTTTGGCTTTTTGATTATCTCTTTTGAGTGGTAGATATTGTTTATCACTATGTCCCCTTTGATGGCCTATTTGTCTGAATTCCATGAATTCTCTAGAATTTTTGTACTTTACTTGATCAATTATGGATTAGGTCCCACAGAGTCGGCCTTCTCCGGGTCCGGTCAACTAAACAATGTCGGTTGGCGGGCCCCAGGGGAAGAGCCTTCTCTGTGGCGTCCCCGACTCTCTGGAACCAGCTCCCCCCAGAGATTAGATCTGCCCCTACCCTCCTTGCCTTTCGTAAACTCCTCAAAACCCACCTTTGTCATCAGGCATGGGGGAATTGAGATATCTCCCCCGGGCCTATATAATTTATGTATGGTATGTTTGTAGGTATATCTGTTTAAAAATGGGGTTTTTTAACTATTTTAAAATTAAAATTGTATATTATTAGATTTGTCATGAATTGTTTTATTGTGTTGTGAGTCCACGGAAAGGGGCGGCATACAAATCAATCAAATCAATCAATCAATCAATCAATCAAATAAATAAACAAACAAACAAACAAACAAATAAATAAATAAATAAATAATAAAATAAATTTCCTTTATATGTGACCCAACACTGTAGTTAATGTTATGTATGAAAGCAAAATTGCAATGGATCAAGAGCAAAAACCAGTTCCGCACCCGAAGATCCAAATAAATTGATTTATTGCTAAAAACTCTATCCACTGGAATCTTCTCAACTAACAGTTAGCACTTGCCTACAATTAGATAAAGGTCAACTGAAGTCAAAGGGGGTTAGGCATAGTCTGTCTGTGCCTAGATAGGGCTTCAAGGCTCTTTTAACTCCACACCCCTCCCCCTAGATTTTATCACTCCTACAGTTCTAATTATAACCCTATGCTGTCATCTGTACCTAAATAGAAATACTTATAACTATTTATCAGTTGCACAATTATTTATTACACTGTTTCTTCATAAAGATTGCATGGATTATTTAGCATTCAAATCATTCTGCAATTTGTAATGTTCCTGAAATACTTAAGGTGTGGCTTTATACAGATAATGACAATTTTCTGCTATTTTTGTACCTAGAAGAAAACTAGATAAAATTTATGTAAGATAATCAGATACGTACTAGGTTTTTTTATCAAATAATTTAATGCTCATCAGCATCATTGAAGAAACATTTCCTATCGGGAATATTTTAGTGCTTCGTGCTAATATCCTGAAAGCCACATTTTTAGTTGGAAAGTTTAATCAAAATATAAAATCTCTGTTCACATGGCCATATTCTTTGTTGGAATTTTCTAGCCATGTTTAAGCCTCCCTCAAGGATACCAACATTACAAATGTATCTGTCCCTAAACTCCATAGCATCATCCCATGGCATATAACCATCCATTCATAGCTATCCTCAGCAAATTTACCTATGCAGTGCATTGTAAACTCTTTCCCACTTTTTCCAACTTCCAGCACCTTCTGTTTAGGAGTTGTAAACAGCTTATACTGGCTAAACTTTGTAGCTCAAAAGTTCATAAAATAGAATAATGTCTGTAAATTCTTTTGCGGATAGAAGAATACACTCTTTTCAGAAACTCCTAACTTCCAATTGTTGGTTTTATTTCCCTGCCATATGCAGACAATTAGAAATAATTGCTGCTCCGAGTCCACGAAGAGGGATGGCATACACATCTAATAAATTAAATTAAATAATGATCCAAGGTTCCAAATTTATATAGGAAAGATATAAGCAGGCATCATCTTTGGCTATAGAAATGAAGCATCCTTTCTGCTTCACAGAATACAGCCAGAATCCCCACATACCTTGTCCCCATTCAATTGTTTGCTGTGTTATAAAATAAGTCTTCTAGGATTATATGTACTCAGAAGAATCTAACTAGATAAATGTTTTGCACACTTGAGCTCGCAATGTTTTTGAATCAAGGTGTGAGCTAAATGGCAAATAGAAAAATGAGTTAATAAAACTTATCTAGTCTCACATTTCTCATCATATTTAAGAACCAACAATATGAAGATTGATTGTAAATTAATCTGAACAGATGCCTATTTAACAATTTATTTCAAACTGGAATTAATTCAATTACAATAATCAATAGTTGAATCCTGAATGCTAGTAGCAGGAAGAAGTCTCCTCAAGTTATTTTGATGTTCAACACCCATCAGTCCCAGCTACCATTATTATTATTATTATTATTATTATTATTATTATTATTATTATTATTTCAGTACAACACAGCAAACGAGATCACTATGCTGGATTTCGTATTTCATCACTAGTCGGGAGCTTCCCAAGCACCTAGGACTGCGTGATGTAGCGGCGAATTATGTTTGCCGATCCCAGTAAAGCGGCCTTTTGTAATTGACAGATGGAGATTTTGTCAATTCCGATAGTTTTCAAATGTCCGCTGAGATCCTTTGGTACTGCGCCCAGCGTGCCAAGTACAGTGGTACCTCGGTATTCAACCATAATCCGTTCCAAAAGTGTAGTCGAGAACCGATTTGGTCGAGTACTGAATTAATTTATCCCATAGGAAATAATGGAAATGGGTTTAATTGGTTTCCAGCCCCTATTTCCTTTATTTCCTATGGGATAAAGATCTGAGGAAGGGTGGGGGCAGCTGCAATACCGGCAGTTTCGGGGGCTCCTTCTTCCCTTTAAGCAACTACACCAACTTTCTCCTTCTCGGCGAGGGTGGCTTTCCTTCGAGCAGCAGCAGCGCCGGGAACGTCAGCAGCTTCCCTTTCTCGTGTGACGCTCCAAGCTGTAGGCAGTTTCGGGGGCTCCTTCTTCCCTTTAAGCAACTACACCAACTTTCTCCTTCTCAGCGAGGGCGGCTTTCCTTCAAGCAGCGGCAGCGCCGGGAACGTCACATGAGAAAGGGAAGCTGTTGACGTTCCCGGCGCTGCTGCTGCTTGAAGGAAAGCCGCCCTCGCTGAGAAGGAGAAAGTTGGTGTAGTTGCTTAAAGGGAAGAAGGAGCCCCCGAAACTGCCGGTATTGCAGCTGCCCCCACCCTTCCTACACCTTTCCGCTCCAAGCTGTAGGCAGTTTCGGGGGCTCCTTCTTCCCTTTAAGCAACTACACCAACTTTCTCCTTCTCAGCGAGGGCGGCTTTACTTCAAGCAGCAGCAGCGCCAGGAACGTCACATGACAAAGGGAAGCTGATGACGTTCCCGGCGCTGCTGAGTGCCCTCCACAAAAGGCTGGGAAACACAACTTTTTAGGAGTCGCGCATTCTGGGTCCCCCCACGAGGGGGGAGGGACAGACGTTTTGTTTCCTTCTGACTGACCAGCTACGAAGGAAAACATTCTACTCCCTCCCTCCCGAAACCCGCCGGCCCAACTGGGACCAAGTTATCTTGCCAAGCGGGCGGCGAGGGAACCCCGTCGTGTTGGGGATCCTGGAAGTGGACTTGGCGGAGGCTCCCCACGCCGGGGACGGTGCCCCAGAGATGGTTGGCGGTGCCCCTCAGCAGGCGGCCGCTCTTGCCCGTGAAGGTGGTGAGGTACTCCATGAGTAGCTGCCGGGATTACATTTCGGATAATGAACAAAATTTTCTCTGGCTGTTCGGTATCTGAAGTTTTGTTCAGATACCGAAGCAAATTTTTGCCAAAAATTTTGTTCGATATCCGAAATGTACAAGTAAGGAAGCGTTCGAGTACCGAGGTACCACTGTATTATTATTATTATTATTATTATTATTATTATTATTATTATTTATTAGACTTGTATGCCGCCCTTCTAGTCAATAGAAGATGAGAGTTATACTACCCAAAATACAGAAATTATTTCTGCCATATGACATGATGACAAGAACCATATACTTATTCACACCATTTAAACCCTACCATTACAAATTATCCTTGATTTACAACAGTTCATTGAGTAATGATTCAAAGTGACAACTGCCTTAAAAAAAGTGACTTCTGACCATTTTTCACATTTATGACTGTTGCAGGATCTCCATGTTGATCTGATCAAAATACAGGTGCTTGGCAACTGACTCATATTTTTGATAGTTGAAGTGTCCTTTTGCAAAATTCACTTAACCACTTAGTGGGTTGGTGTTATGTCTTGCTATACTGTTTTAAAGATGATCGCTGATTGGATAAGACACAAGTCAAATAGACTTGCCGCCAAAAACAAATAACTGTCAAAAGGTTTTCCCGCACTTTTAAAACTATAAATACACGCGGCTTTTGCCGTTACTCTCAGTTGGAGACTGTTAACAGAGCTGAACACTTCTGATCGTTCTCTGCAATAAAAAGAGCTGTTTTCAACCTGTGGTCTCCAGCCTCTGATTTAACAATGGCGACAAGGGTGCCCGACCTCTGCGTTCCCGATGGCTTCCTCCATGGCACAGACACCGGCCTTCTTCAACCCCGATCAAGATACTTGGACAGCTTACAGGTCCAAATTCAGAATATTTCTCCAAGCAAGCAGCCTCCAAGACGCATCTGACGACAGGAAGCGTGCTATTTTCTTGAACTACTGTGGCCCCGCAATCTACAGCCTCTCAGCCACACTAGTTGACCCTGAATCCGAGGAGACCATCGCTTGGTCTTCCCTCCAAGAGAAGCTGGCTACCCATTTCCAGCCCACCACCCCTGCCCACATCAGCCGGAACCAATTAGCGCACATGCAGCAGGTTGATGGGGAATCCATCAATGACTTCGCGACCCAACTCCGAGCCCTTCTATCAAAGTGCAAGTTCAAAGACCTGGAAGACCGCCTCGTCGACCCCCTCATCTTTGGCATGAGCAACATAACCTTACAAAAGAAATATCTGATAGATGAAGACGCCACCCTCCAAGACATCCTAAAAGCTGTCAGAGATCTCAGACACCTCCGTCTCTGAAATAAAATGTGCAACCCCCTCCGACAACCACCTTCCAGATGACATTGAAAGCCACATGGACCCCCTCGACGAAAGACAGCTCAACCCTCCTACCAAGGACAACTCTTGCCTTCAGATTCAACGACCTTTTGCCTCCCACCGCCGCCTGCCAACCAAATGCAACGGCTGCAACGGCAACCACTCCAGAGCACGATGCCCCTTCAGAGATTCTTACTGCTGCCGCTGACAAAAGAAAGGCCACATCGCTGAAGCCTGCTGAGTAGTCCTATCCGGAGCTTTTCCTCAACCCAACACGCGCCCGATGATTACGTCTCCAAGCGCCAAACCTTCCTTCAACTGCGCCAACTTCAAACTGGCCGCAGGACCCAAAACAGTCAACCGTAGAGGTAACCCATCCATTAACATTAACTAGAACTCTTCATTGACTCAAGGCAAACTTTTTACTTCTTTGTTTATTAACAGTAAGCCTTGCAAAATGGAAATAGACACTGGATCCAAATACTCAATTATGCCTTGGCATAAATTTTGGCTTTACATGCTACGCATTCAAAAGGCGCCCTTGCACCCTTGGACTTCCGGATTGTCTGATTTTCAAGGGAAAAGTATTCCTGTTGTGGGTTGTTGTGATGTGCCAATTTCTTGTAAAGGGTTTCAAGGGAATTTGCCCCTTATTATGGTTGATGGCTGCAAGCACACCTTGCTTGGCTTAGAATGGTTTAATCCCCTGAGCATCCGCGTCACGGGCATACATGCCCTCGATGTCTCACACCCGTCCCCTCTCTCACTTGAGAAAGAATTTCCAGAGGTTTTTGAGCCCGGTCTTGGCACCTACAAAGGGATGCCTATTTCCTTTAACCTCGACCCATTGGTCGCCCCTATCTGCCTTCAGCCCCTCCACGTCCCTCTCCCCTTGTTACCTAAAGTGGATGAGCAAATCGATAAGCTAATTGCCCAGGGAATCCTTTTCCCACTGATCATGCCAAATGGGAGACCCCTATTGTCCTCCCCCTTAAACCCTATGGCTCAGTCCGCATATGCGCAGACTATAAAGCCACCATTAACAAGGCCCTGCAACACAACGCCTACCCAATCCCCGTCGTGCAATATTTATTGCACACCTTGGGCAGTGGCTCCATTTTTGCAAAAATTGACCTTGCCCAGGCTTACCAGCAGTTGCCCATAGACGCACTCACTGCTGAAGCCCAGACCATTGTCACCCATAGAGGGGCTTTTAAATGTACCATATTGCAGTTTGGCGTCTCCACCACCCCAGGCATATTCCAGAGCCTAATAAAAGTATAAATAGATGCGGCTTTTGCCGTTACTCTCAGTTGGAGACTGTTAACAGAGCTGAACACTTCTGATCGTTCTCTGCAATAAAAAGAGCTGTTTTCATCCCGTGGTCTCCAGCCTCTGATTTAACAGTTAGTAACCACTGTGTTACTAACTTAACAACTGCACTGATTCACTTTAAAACTTTGATAAGAAAGGTCAGAAAATGGGGGGAAATTCTCTTAACAATTGTCTCACTGAATAACATATATTTTGGGCTCAGTTGAGGTTGTAAATTGAGGACTACCAGTATTATAACTAGAAATAATTAGAACTACCATAGTACATTTGGAAGAGGCTGATACTTTCTTCACTGCCTTCACAGATGGAAAGAAATACAGCAAATATTAATAACCTTCCTTAATCAAGGGGGCCAAAGTTCTCCTGATTATTTTAATCAGAAATGGCAAGGACAACAGAAGCCCTTACATCTTCAAATTTGGGTTGATCATTTAAAGTCTTAGCAAGAAAAGAACAGATTGTTACCATACTAGCATCATCATATTTTTCCGTGATGCTAAAGTCCAAGTTAACGTAGAACTGAGCAACTTTATCATCAAAGGACGCTGCAAACCATTCATAGTGAGCCAGCGATAACTCTGAGAACACGCACCAAAAAAAGCAGACAATGAGGCCTCTACTGTACTGAGACACAATGGAAGGAAAGAGGCAATCATCATAGTCTCCACCAGTTCTGAATAGAGCTCCAAAAGGACTTTAAAACATGCTTGATCTCATTCTCATTCGTGCAAGATTTCTCCTGTGGTGCCACCCAACTCATTACCTGCAGTTCCTCAACTTGGCTCTGCAGTAAGAAGGGAAGAACTGTAATAATGTCTATTATTGAACTGCCAGTAACCAGTGAATAGTTACTCTCAAATAGTTTCTTTCCAACCCAGCTCACATATTCCTTAGGGCAGTGATAGTGAACCTATGGCACGTGCACCGCAGGTGTCACGGGGAGCTGTATTTGAGGGCACACAAGGTGTTGCTCTATGTCAATTCCAGCGGGCATGCACGTGCTGGCCAACTAACTTTTGGGCTTCTTTTCTGCCGTTTTCACTCTCTCCAGGGCAAAAACGGCCCAACGGGCCAACCGGAAGTTCATTTGTGTGCTCACCTTTAGCTTCCTTTTCACTGTCAGAAGTCTTCAGGAACTTTTTCGGCTTTGGACAATTGCAGGCAGGCCTCTCACATCTGGGCCCATTTCTTCTGCAGCCAGGAAGGCTTTCCTGAAGGGCTCTGCAGCCAATAATAGAGCTCCGGATCAATCTGGAGCTCTGTTATCAGCTGTAGAGGCCTTTATTAAGGACTTTCCTGAAGGCCTCTGCAACCGATAATAGAGCTCCAGATGGATCCGAAGCTCTGTTATTGGCTAGAGAGTCCTTCAGGAAAGCCTTCCTGGCTGCAGAAGAAACAGGTCGATGCAAGACCTGGTTGCAACTATCTGATGGTAACTAGTAGGGCAGCTCCATTTCCTTTCATTTCCAAACTTCCAATTGACTCATTGGGCCATTTTTCACCATCCCCAGGCTTCAGGAGGCTTTCCTGAATCCCAGGGGGAGAGAAAAACAGCCCAGTGGACCTACTGAAAGTCCCAAGGTTTTAGTGCACATGTAAGGGTGGGCAACAGTGTATGAGCGGGCAGGTGCAGGGCATTGCATTATGGGTGTGGGCACACATGCATAAGCTATCTCGTGCACACGTACCCTTTTGAGCTAAAAAAGGTTCCCCATCACTGCTTTAATGGATCCATAAACATCCATTAATCCAGAGAAAGAGGGTTCACCTTTCTGCAGGTACACATACATTGATGCAAACAAATGTCCACCACAACCACCCCATCAGAATGGAAAAAATAAAGTGAGCTCAGCCTTCAGGGCTTCCCAAAGGTATCAGCAGCCAGATTTTTCTAACAACTTAGCTTGATTAGCAAATGGAATGAAATTCATGGGGCCCTTGATGGTTTCTGAGCTTGGTTGTTTTCTCGAAGACATTTTTTAAAAATATCTTTAATGAGTATTTACATCTAAAGACAAAAACAGTAACATAACAAAGAAAAAAAAGTGAAAAAAGAAACACATGCAAAGACATGCAGATATACAATATGTATATTACTTTTGTATCAGAACTTAAGCGATTAACAATTGACATAAATATGCCAGCAGTCCTGCTGCTCCTTATTCCTTACAGCCTGTTGTTGTATCCTGTAATGGCTACCTTGTAACTCTGTAAATAGTTTGTTCCTCTTTCAGCGCTGTCTGAGCCCAAGCAGGAAGTCGCTCCTGATTGGCTCAGACGCGGCCGGCTCTAGCTTTGGCGGGAACCGCAAATATATAAAAGGAGCGGTTTCTCCAGGCAGAGTCAGTCGGTACTCGCTGAATTGTCACTTTACCTTGCTGAGCTGTCACTTGTTCTCTGAGCTGAATAAAAGTACCGATTGCTCAAAACCCTGTCTCTGGGTCTACTTCACTGGCGACGAACGGATGGAAGAAACTTCGCGTGCAACATGGACAAAATCCAGATCGGCCAGGCTCCGGAACTCTTCGATCCCGAGAAATCGACATGGGACGAGTACATGGCCACCTTCGAGATCTTCCTCGAGGCGGCGGGAATGCAGGACGCCGAAGCCGATCGCAGACGGGCTATTTTCCTTAACTACTGCGGCGCAGAAATCCGTAGACTTGCCCAAACTCTCACCGAACCGGAACAAGCAAGAGCCACAGCGTGGGACGTCCTACAACAAAAACTGGCGAGCCATTTCAAGCCGACCAAACCAGCCATGGTTTTTCGGCATCAATTCCACATGATGGCTCAGAGGGAAACCGAGTCGATCAGCCAGTTTACAACGCGGCTTCGAACGGTACTTGCTCAATGCAAGTTTAAAGACCCGGAAGCTCGCCTCACCGACGCCTTGGTTTTCGGCATGAAAAACAGCACGGTGAGAAATAAACTCCTCATCGAAGAAGAGCCGAGCCTACAAACCGTAATTAAACTGGCGCAAACCGCAGAAGCAGCCGACGCAGCGGCGAGAGAATTGAAAGAGCACGGAAGGCGAGAACTCATTGCAAAAATCGACTCCGCGTCTCCCAGCGCCGTGGAAACAGACAACAGCCAACAAATTCCCAGCGGAGACAACTGCCTCCTGGTGCAAGACCAGCCGAGACACCTGAGAGCTACTCACCCAGCCCCCTGCGCGGGCTGCCGGGGAAATCACCAGCGCCATCGATGCCCCTTCCGAGACGCTACATGCCGCCGTTGCAACCGGAGAGGCCACATCGCCATCGCATGCAGAGCAACAGCGCCAGAGGAAACATTTGCCACACCGCAATACCAGCGACCTCAAAACCAGACCCCCCAAGCGCGAGAAAGGAGACCATTCCGCAACGCGGGTCAAAGGAACTACTCAACCGCTAACCGCGACTACTATAGAGGTAACTCTCAATTTTCCGTGAATAACACGGCAACCAAAAAAGGGGCTAAAATTGTTATATCACTGTTACTCAATAACCAACCTTGCTCAATGGAGCTGGATACGGGCTCTAGATATACCATCATGCCCTGGGAAAAATTTAAACTGTATATGCCTAATGTATCTAAGGCTGACCTAAATCAAACCTCTTTGGTGATTAGAGACTTTCAGGGGGGAGTAATCTCGGTCTTGGGAACAGCAAATGTACCTATCGCATTCAAGAATGTTAAATGTACCCTTCCCATGCTTATTGTAACAGGGGCCAAGCACTCTCTTCTGGGTTTAGCATGGATGGAACCACTGGGGATCGAGATTTCGGGTGTGTGTAATGTAAACTGTTATGATATGCCTAACTTTGTGAAAGAGTTCCCTGAAGTGTTCAGCCCCACACTGGGATTGTATAAGGGGCCCCCTATATCTTTCTCTATTGACCCCAAGGTCCCACCGATCAGACTAAAACCTCGCAGGGTCCCCCTGCCGCTCCTCCCCAAACTAGACATACAGCTGGACAAACTCATTAGCCAAGGTATTTTGGTCCCTGTGGAACAGGGGCCATGGGAAACTCCCATAGTTACCCCTCTGAAGCCAGATGGCTCTTTAAGAGTTTGCGCTGATTACAAATCGACCCTGAACAAGGCACTCCAACACCACCCCTACCCCATCCCGGTTGTGCAACAACTGCTACACTCCCTGGGGGAGGGGAAAAGGTTCGCAAAGATCGACCTCGCGCAAGCTTACCAGCAACTTCCGGTCGATGAACAAACAGCAAACGCTCAAACAATTGTAACGCACAGGGGGGCTTTCAAATGCACGAGGTTACAGTTTGGGGTAAGCATAGCCCCAGGAATATTCCAGAGCATTATGGAACGCCTATTGTCAGGGGTAAATGGGGCCATTCCATACTTTGATGACATCTTAATTGCAGGGGAAAACCAGGAACAAGTAAACAAAAGAATAAGGGAAGTACTTAAGAGGTTACAGGACAAAGGTTTAAGAATCAAGCCTGATAAATGTGTCTGGGGAACCAACAGTATAGAATTCCTAGGATATAAAATAGATAAGGAAGGTATCCACCCCACAACAGAGAAGCTGAGAGCAATTAGAGAAGCCCCAGAGCCACGAGATAAGAATGAGTTGCAGGCATTTTTGGGCCTCCTAAATTTTTATTCCGTTTTTTTAAAACAGAAGGCAACAGTAGCAGAGCCTCTCCATCGCTTACTCCAGAAGGAAGCCCGCTGGACATGGGGGAAAACTGAACGTGAAGCTTTTTCTCAAATAAAAAATTTATTAACTTCTAAAAGTGTAGTAGTCCAATATAGTGCTTCACTACCCATTAGGCTCACGTGCGACGCTTCGCCGTACGGCATAGGAGGAGTTCTAGCTCACGTTCTACCTAATAAGACAGAGGCCCCAATAGCATTTTTTTCAAGAACCATGACCAGCACAGAAAGGAATTATAGCCAGTTAGACAAGGAGGCTCTAGCATTAGTGGCAGGGGTAAAGAAGTTTCACAATTACATCTTTGGAAGAAGCTTTGAGCTAGTCACTGACCACAAACCCCTACTAGGCCTGCTAGCCCCCAACAAGCCCACTCCACCTTTTATGTCTCCAAGACTAATCAGATGGGCTCTTTTCCTCTCAGGGTATCAGTATGAGCTCACCCACAAGGGGGGGAAGGAGATCAATCATGCAGACGGTCTCAGCAGATGCCCCATAACAGACTTAGTGGAAGACCCTGTTCCTTCCACAGATGTGTTAATGATAGAACTCGATGAAAACCCACTAACCACAGC
Organism: Erythrolamprus reginae; assembly: GCF_031021105.1. Lineage (NCBI taxonomy): Eukaryota > Metazoa > Chordata > Lepidosauria > Squamata > Dipsadidae > Erythrolamprus > Erythrolamprus reginae. Next base: position 269,969,598 of record NC_091951.1, on the reverse strand, counting down.
AAAAGAGGTAGCTGCACACACGCAGCAAGATCAGATCCTTAAACAAGTGGTGAACTGTGTTCTAAAGGGATGGCAAAATGATGTTGTGAAACCTGAATTGTGTGATTTTAAAAACAAAAGACTTGAGTTATCATATGTAAAAGGTTGTTTGCTGTGGGGGGATAGAGTGATCATCCCCAAAAGCCTAAGGGGAAAGGTACTCAAAATGTTACATGTGGGTCATCCTGGGATTGTCAGGATGAAGAGCCTGGCAAGGGGACATTTATGGTGGCCAGGGCTGGATGCTGATATTGAAAGTTGGGTTTCAAAGTGCGATCCGTGCCAAGAGTCACGGCCCAGTCCCCCCAAAACAACTCCGGCTGAGTGGGAACAGCCTGCTGGTCCTTGGTCTAGAATCCACATTGATTTTGCTGGCCCAGTGGGGTCTCAGTATTTTTTAATAGTGGTTGATGCCTTCTCCAAATGGTTGGAAATAATAGCAATGAACAACATAACCACAAGTGCCACTATCAAAGTATTGAGCAGACTGTTTGCATCCCATGGTTGCCCAGATCTCTTAGTGTCTGACAATGGGCCACAGCTAACAGCCAGGCAATTCGAATTGTTCTTAGATGGCCTAGGGGTCAGGCATGCCCTCATCTCGCCTTATTCGCCCTGGGCTAACGGATTGGCAGAACGTTACGTACGGGTGGCAAAGGAGGCATTGCGCAGGTCAGGCCCTGGGGATGTGCAACAGAACTTGGACCAATTCTTACTCACCCAACACATTACCCCTAACTCGCACACACATGTAAGCCCTGCAGAGTTATTGATGGGAAGGAAGTTGAGGTCACCACTAGACAGGTTAAACCCAAGGTTCTGTGTTAATAATAACCAAATGTGTACAAAACCTGAAAGAGAAATGTATTTGGGACAAAATGTATATGTAAAAAGTTTTGATGGAAATGTAAACTGGATGAAGGGAATTATTGTTAAGCAAAATGCACCTAAGACCTATGTTGTTAAACTAGAGGATGGTCGTTTGTGGAAACGACACATAGACCACATTCGGAAGCGAACAGAAAATCAATTGCCACAAACCGCTGACATGGACTCTCCCCCTTCAACAGACTTTTGTACATTGCCCGAAATAAGAGACACGCAAAGAGACTTATCGGGCCAGGGGGAACCATCCAGCGACGCCGAACCATCCTCGTCCTCCGAAGCCTTCGTTGGGCCCGCCAGGCCAAGTCCGCCACACCGGGAGAACAGCGGCGAGCCATCCTCCACAGTCAGTGGCGAAGGAGAAATTGAACTGCGCAGGTCAGCGCGAGCTCCTCAGAGGCCCCACCGATTGGACGACTTTGTCACATGGCTTTCTTGATGGATGTGTCCAACTATGAGGGGAGGGGTGTTGTATCCTGTAATGGCTACCTTGTAACTCTGTAAATAGTTTGTTCCTCTTTCAGCGCTGTCTGAGCCCAAGCAGGAAGTCGCTCCTGATTGGCTCAGACGCGGCCGGCTCTAGCTTTGGCGGGAACCGCAAATATATAAAAGGAGCGGTTTCTCCAGGCAGAGTCAGTCGGTACTCGCTGAATTGTCACTTTACCTTGCTGAGCTGTCACTTGTTCTCTGAGCTGAATAAAAGTACCGATTGCTCAAAACCCTGTCTCTGGGTCTACTTCACCTGTTTATATTGTTCTATTTTGTTTTCAAACTTTCTTATGACATACATTTACATGGTTTACATTTGATTATGTTACTCTTTCTGGGTTGTGTTGTTTCTAATAACTATGAATCGGTGTTTCAATAATAAATTAATAAATTGATAAATGAGTTTAGCAACAGTTTATCTACGGGACTAGACTTTCACTCCTGGGCCTAGAAAGCTTAGAATTAAGACGCCTTAAACAAGATCTAAGTATTGCCCACAAGATCATATGCTGCAACATCCTGCCTGTCAGCGACTACTTCAGCTTCAACTACAACAACACAAGAGCACACAACAGATTTAAACTTAATATTAACTGCTCCAAACTTGACTGTAAAAAATATGACTTCAGTAACCGAGTTTTTAAAGCGTGGAACTCATTACCGGACTCCATAGTATCATCCCCAACCCCCAACACTTTACCCTTAGATTATCCACGGTTGACCTATCCAGATTCCTAAGAGGTCAGCCAGGGGCGAGTACAAGTGCACTAGAGTGCCTTCCGTCCCCTGTCCTATTGTTCTCCTATATCTCCTATTCCTTTCTTCTAATCCTATATCTCTTCTTCTATTCTTTCATTGATATGTTCTATTCCTGTATCTTCTTTTCTATTCTTTCTTAGATATATTTTACTATGAGTGTCTCCTCTATGACCTTCATCATGTATTTTACTATGTGTATATATATTTATACCCACTAAAACACTCATTGTGTATTGGACCAAAAATAAATAAATAAATATTTATATAATCATGGTTAAAGGGTTTATACAATTACTATTTAATTTCATTCATTTTCCTTTTAAAAACATTTTATTGCCCAACTAGGGAATATCACCAGTGCTACAAGGTACTTCTAGAAATGCTTTCAAGAAAACAATCAATCACAGAGAATCAAGGACCTCACAGTTTAACCTGAGCTACCAATATTCTCTTCATTGGAGTAAAAATTCCTAACTGTAAAGACATTTTGGACCATGAACAGCCAAGGATGCCAAAACTTAAATTATTTAGAAGAAGACCTGAATAAATAGCTGGGCAGACAAGTGGTAAGTCAAGTCTCCTTCTAAATCAACTTTCTTTATCTTCTGATAAAGAATTCGCTGCAAATTGCTCTCTGTTACTTCAGAAAGAGAGCAAGAAACCTAGGCTATGGAAAGGACTTGAAAAGGAATATGAGCAAATCTAGAAGGTTTACAGTGATTTATGCAATTTTCTTCAGCAGTAATTAACGCTCCATGGCTGCATGCAGCTCTCCAAAACACCAGGAATTTTTCACTATTTTAAAAAATGAAACTGAAAAATGAAACAAATCTACACAGTTTGTCCTGTTTATTACAGTTTCTTTTCCTTGTCCCTCTTAGGAAACCACACTATAAGAAGTCCATTAAAAGGCTCCTGTTAACAGATCCTAGAATGCCTTTGCTGTGAAAAAGCAAGGTAAGGATCTCACAGACAATATACACTAAGACACCACATTCAGTAGTCTGGGAAGAGAAGGGGGGAGAGAAATGCTTCTACATGGGAGAGAGATTGTCAAGAGAGTTAATAGCAAGGTGATTCAAAACCAACAATTTTGCTTGACCTGTTGAATTGTGCAGAATTCCATGACCAGGGGAAATATTCCACTGTTTACAAAATAATTTAAATTCAGAAGATTGATAAGCAGGAACATTATCTGTTTTAAGTTTAGCAGGACATCCCAAAATAACCATAACAGCCTAAAGGTGAAAAATAACTACAGAAGCAGTTTCATATCACTGTGCAGTGAGCCAAACACAATGTGAATATGTATCAACAGAAACATGCAGTTTGGAATAAGGATAAAAAGATCCATAAGATCATCAAAAAGAAACAAACAGATCAAAGAGCTTGGCCTGCTTGCATATTTCTTTCAGATAAGAAACCTGGAACAGGAGAGTGGTTTCAGGTGTGGGCAGCAAAAGAGAGAGAGAGAACTGGTGGAACTAAAAAAAGACTTGGAGATTAATTAAGTCTAAGACAGCTACTGAAAAAAACCACAGTGACTCGAAATCTTAGAGAAGGAATAGGCAACAACCTGTGGACTTCAACTCCTAGAATTCCATTGCTGGCTCTGGAATTCTGGGAGTTGGAGTTCACAGGTTGCAAAGTTGCCATAATTGTCCACCCGTCTTCTGATGAGGATGCCCTGGAACAGGGGTGTCAAACTCACGTCGTCATGGTGGTGTCATGTGACATATCAGCACTTCCCTCACCCCTTTGCTAAACCAGGTATGGGCATGGCCAGCATGTGATACATCCGGCTCATGGGCTGTGATTTTGACAGCCCTGCCCTAGAGATTGCTAACGAAAGGCTAATAACACTGGCTACCAGGCTAAGGGGGAAGATTAGAGAGGCAGAGGCCATGAAGATAAATGTTCACATAACACCAATGCAAAGTGTCTGCAGGACCAGAGAGCAAACCATAGAAATCGCGGTAAACTGAAATCAGTCACCAGGTTGGTTTGAGGTGCCTGATATGTTCTATGGATGAGATGAAGGCAATGTTACAATAGGGCATAAATATGATTGTAGAGAATGTTCACTTCAAATGTAAAGATGAACCTTAAATGTGCATTACTGTATATTTCAGAATATAAGACACACCTTTTTCCTCCCTAAAAGAGGCTGATAATTTGGGTGCTTCTTATACTCTGAATGTAGCTATTTTTTCAGCCCTAACTAGCTGCTAACGATCTTCCCAGCTCTTACCTTGTAGGCTCTTTCATTGTTTCTCTCTACAAAAAATGTTTTCATAGCCTGGAGCCTTTGCAGGGTTTTTTTTCATTGCTCAACTTGCTATGAATAAGGCCTACCCTGAACAAAACTCATGCTAACGTATGCTAACAGCATAATGGGAACTAATAAATATTCCATGTGTGGTTTCTGACATATCTGGGCATGCCCATCCATATGACCTTTGACCTGTGCAAGGAATACTACAAACTTTGATTCAAAGACCAAACTACAAATCATTGACAGTTGAAGAACTTTGTCTTTATTTACATGATACTTACTCTGGATTAATTAAACCATGGTTTATTTACCCAGTATTTCAACAACCATAAACTAATTGGAGTTGCTGAGTTTGCAGAATAACCAACTTGGCTAGCTTATATTTTATTTTACTTTGTGATCTCCAAAATTCAGCTCAGTTTTTTAAAATAATCCTTTTAGCAGGATATGAACTTTCCTAGTAATTCTAAAAAATTAACTAATTCTAGTGCAGTGTTTTCCATGTATACTATTTTTGGAACTAATTCTTTAAGTTCTTTGTTAGAGAAAAATCAATTCTATATAAAGTTTTAAAAATACTTTAAAACAATAAAATAAATGGTTGTCTTTTCTTTGTTGGTCAAGTATATTCACTGAAGATATGATTTAGAATTGGATAGTTACAAATGTTTTCAGAGTAAAAATTCTCAGGTATTCTTTTCCATTATTGTCTTAATTTTTTATACAACTTCAGCAATTTTAGCAGTGATGGATTGGTTTGTGATACGTTAGAAACTGCTAAGTTGAATTTTTACCAGGATAGGTGCCAATATCTGTCAACCCCCATATTAAAACGAGTTTTTAAAAAGAACTGCTTATTCATCTTTTTTTCAAGAACTCTATTTCTAACATCAGTTTGTAATTTTTCTCCCCATTCATAATTGTTGGCATGTATCAGAAAAAAAATAATATGTGCCCTAATGGATTTCACATTAAATTCTAAGAAATAAAACTATTGTTATTCTTCTTGTTATTTATATTATCTGTGTTTGCCCTTTTGTTTTAAGATAAAATATACATTCCTCCAAGTTATCTCACTTATCTTTCATGACATTATTTCAGTTTATTATCAAAGCAGATTAATAGATTAAAAGATAATTATCATCACAGTTAAATTCAACTATTACTTTAATAGTTTGCAGTTCAATTTAATTGTCCCTGGTCAAAATAATTTACCGTACATTGTTCATTTCAATATAGCAGCCTTTAAGGGTTTAGTACAGTATTATAAATTATTTCTTTATTTTTGTGCCCTTGAATCAGCGTTCACTCCTGGAGATTGTTTAGACAAGTCTTTGCAATATTTTTGGCAAGATTTCAGGTTTGCTTGTCTCCTAAGGCTGGGAGAGAGAGTGACTGACCCAAAGTCACCTATCTGGTTTTATGCCTAAAGCGATCTCTGAGGTTTTATGCCTCACAGCCTCTAAGTTTCTAGCATGATGCCTTAACCACTGTGCCTAACCAGCTCTCCAAGTGTTATAATGCTACAACTTTATTTATGTATTTATTCAGTTCATCCTTACAAATATCCATCATGTTTGGAAATATGGAAAAATTGAAATAACTGTAGATTTTTACATGCTAATAAGCCTGGGTCAAAGGAGGAATAAGCTAAACAAATATTTCACTTGTTTCTCTCCTTAAGGACCAAAGAAAAAAGAAAAAAAAGTATATGGAGTGGCCTTTATGGTAAAAGAAGGTAAACATGTAAGTTAAGATGGGTGAATGACAACTTATTATTTTCCTTCATTCTTGTTTCATGACAAATGTATCTTCTTTTTTTTTTGTATGCTGAGAGCATATGCACCAAGACAAATTCCTTGTGTGTCCAACCACACTTGGGCAATAAAAAATTCTATTCTATTCTATTCTATTCTATTCCATTCATCTGCCAAAATCATCACAGTAGCAGTCTGAAGAATAACTTATACAGCAAAGATTTATCTCCATTATCTTCGGAGAGGGGCGGCATACAAATCTAATAAATTATTATTATTATTATTATTATTATTATTATTATCTTTTTGTTTTAATAAACTCTAATATTGTTTGAAACAGGAAGGAGGGGAAATTAATTTTCATCAGTATTATTCCTATACATGGTGGCTGGGCTATTCAGCAAAGAAGCCTAATTCACAAAATATGGCTTGTTTTTGGGTTGTAAGGAGAGATGAACCCATCCATTCTGAATCAAGTCATCATTATAAATAATAATGGCTTATAATTGGTTCATCAGCTCCCATCTATAGTCCTGATCAATCTTGCTCTTTTAGATACATTACATTAGGTCCTTGGAGCTTTGTTGCTTGCATTGTGGCAGTGATATTATCTACAGTTACGACCATAATTGAGTCCAAAATGTAAGTGTTGTATCTCACGTCATTAAGTATTGTATCTCATGATTCTTGACAAATGTATATTTTCTTTTATGTACACTGAGAGTTTATGCACCACAAGCTTGTGTGGGTCCAATTACACTTATAAAGAATTCTATTCTATTCCATTCCCTTCCATTCCATTCTATGTTGCCATCTGAAATATTTGTGAAATATTTGTGAAATACGTTTGCCCCACTTTACAACTTTTCTTGCTACAGTTAAGTAAATCATTGCATTCGTTAATAATACAGGGTTGTTAAGTGAATCTGGAGTCCCCTTTGACTTTGCTTGTCAGAAGGTCACAAAACCCGATCGCTTGAACTCGGGACACTGCAACCGTCATAAATATGAATTTGCCAAACGTCTGAATTTTGGTCTTGAGACCATGGAGATACTGCAAGATCGTGAATGCGAAAGAGCAATCGCGAGTCACTTTTTTCCAATGATATTGTAACTCTGAACGGTCACCAAACGAACTGTTGTAAATCGAGGACTACAAAGCCTCTTCAACCAAGGTCACGTGAGCAATGAGAACCTGGCAATAAGGAGGAACTTTCCCACGGTGAGAGCAATCAACCAGTGGAATGGTTTTCCTGCGGAGGTTGTGAGAGCTCCAACACTTTGGACTTTCAAGGGGAGATTGGACTGTCATTTGCCCCAAGTGGTATAGGGTCTCCTGCTTGGGCAGGGGGCTCAACGGCTCAAAGGACGAGAAAGAGGAAGCAATTCGAGGCCTAGAAGGGGAGAAGGGCTTTTCCCAGCCTAACCTCATCCTGAGCTAAAATATGTGTGTGAAGAAAAAAGCAGCCTGAGAGAAGAAATGGCCATTAAGAGAGAGTCCTCCTTCGCTTCTGTCCCCATTGGGAAAGACTGTGGCCTCCCAGCAAGTGGCTCAGCCTAACAGGAAATCTTAGAGCCATGGAGGTTTGATTTATTTATTTGAGTTGGAAGGGACTTTGTAGGTCATCTAGTCCAACCCCGTCCTTAGAGGTGGGCTGCTACCGGAACGCCCAATTGCACGCAGCTCCACGGCTCTGGAACACAAATGCGGGATCGAGCGCAATTATGCATCCTGCACCTGCATCCTTCGCTGGCTGGGGAATTCTGGGAGTTGAAGTCCAAATATCTTCAAGTTGCCAAGGTTGGAAAACACTGGTCTAGATGACCTACAAGGTTCCTTCCAACTCAAAGAAATAATTAGATAAATAAATAAAACCTCCATGGCCCTAAGATTTCCTGTTAGGCTCTGTCATTTGCTGGGAAGCCACAGCCTTTCCCAATGGGGAAAGAAGCGAAGAAGGACTCTCTTCTCAATGGCCATTTCCTCTCTGAGGCTGCTTTTTCTCCACACCCAAATTTACCTCAGGGTGAGGTTGGGCTGGGGAAAGCCCTTCAAGCCGCCGCAAAGCACGCGGAAGCCGAGCGGCTCGGGCGACGCCCCCCTCCCACTCTTCTGCAAACAGGATGGCGCAAAGGGATCGCAGGGCAGAAAGGGCAAGAGCAGGGCGGGCGCTTCTGTCCCAAGGCGGCGGAGCGCGGCGGAGGCGGGAGGCAGAGAGAGTGAGAGGAGCGCGCGCGCACCAGAGCCGCTTCTCCGCCTCTGCGTCGAGCAGCCCCAGACAGCGGCGGCGGCAAAAGCGGAGGAGACCCGCAGAGCTGCGAACGCGCCCGGCAGCCGCGAGCGCGACGTGTGCCCCCTCCTCTCTTCAACCAGCGCGCGCCAAGCGCGTCTCCAGCCTGAGCCGCGCTGGCTGCCGTTGACGCCGTTCCGTCCCCTCCGCTCCTCCACCTGCCTTCCGACGCCGCGCCCCCGCATCGCTCCGGGTCCCGCAAGCTTCGCGGCCAAGCGGCTAAACGGCCAACGGGAGACGCCATGGGGAAGGACCCGCCGGTCAAGAGGGAAGGATGCGACTGTAAGCGGTTCCTCAAGAATAACTGGCTGCTGCTCAGCACCATCCTCGCCGTGATCCTGGGTGAGTCGCGGGGGGGGGGGGAGACCTTTCGGAAGGGGAGGGCGGCGGAGGCGCCCGTCTCCTCTCGCCCCTCGTTGCCCGCCTTCGTTGGGAAAAGAAGACAATGGAGACCCGGGAGGAAGGTGGCTCAATGGGCAAACCGCGCATAATTTTGGAAAGGTCCCTTGAAACGCGGGCTTGCCGTTTTCCCTCAGGCGCTCCTCTCGAAGAAGGATTCCTATGCTCTTGGGAGCGAAGAGGGTGACAAATTAGCCGGCTGAGAGGAAGGTTTAAGACCGGCTGAGGAATAATAAGGTGCCCTCGGAATCGTATGCAGACCGTTATAAATAATGAAGGAAAGTTGCCATTGTGGACCAAACTCTTCGTTTCCTATCCAGAATTTCTGGTGAAATACTGCCTAGATCGGAAGAGCTGCTTCGGGTCCGCCTTCTTGTAAAAGTTGTTAGAATTCAGAAATCACAGCACTGAAATGGCAAAACCTTTCTCATTCTGCTCGGATGGGTCTAAAAAGCTCTTTATCTGTTTAGAAACAGGTCCCATGGAGTTCAACAGCTTCATTTCTAGCTTGGTGTCAGGTGTTATTTGGTTGATAAGCTTACATCTTTTTTTTACAGGACTGGTCCCATTGCTGTTAAATTAATCTTTCTTTCTTTCTTTCTTTCTTTCTTTCTTTCTTTCTTTCTTTCTTTCTTTCTTTCTTTCTTTCTTTCTTTCTTTCTTTCTTTCTTTCTTTCTTTCTTCTTCCTTCCTTCCTTCCTTCCTTCCTTCCTTCCTTTCTTTTTTCTTTATTTCTTTCCTTCCTTTCCTTTCCTTCCATTCTTTCTTTCTTCCTTCCTTCCTTCTTTCCATTCCTTCCTTCTTTCCTTCCTTCCTTCCTTTTTTCTTTATTTCTTTCCTTCCTTTCCTTCCATTCTTTCCTTCCTTTCCTTCCATTCTTTCCTTCCTTCTTTCTTTCTTTCTTTCTTTCTTTCTCTCTCTCTCTCTCTCTCTCTCTCTCTCTCTCTCTCTCTCTCTCTCTCTCTCTCTCTCTCTCTCTCTCTCATATGCCGCCCAATCACATAGGACCCAGGGCGGCTTGCAACAATAAATCTTGTAATCCAACTTCATGCAAATGAACATTCCTCTCCTTTCCATTAAAAATGTATCAGCCTTCCTCCAGCCTTTCAAGTGTGTAGGTCATGATCATGACAAAATTATGAAGGTTTCAGATCCCTTCAGCGAATGTTTTATTGCAAATGTCTAAAGTGAAACTAGATGAAATTTGTTTCTTGGCTAAGTAGATGTAGAGGTTGTCAGCAGTGAGAGATTAACTGCGTTTATTTTAGAAACAGGTTTTCTAGTGGCACTTACACACCCAAGTAGGACTTTAAAAATCCCAAGTGGCAACATCGAAGTGGAGTTCGCTAGCCAGATTGGATCTATTAGTTCCTATTTGAAAGGAGGGCAATAGGTTTTTGAAAAAAATATCACAGAAGTAAACAGTAATGAAGCACTTCCATATTACTGACAACAAATGACCATTTTCAGCCACTGGGAATTTAATTTGAGATATATTTACTTTTTTCCAAATCAAACCAATGTTGAAAAGAAATATGTAAAGTGGCATGGGCTCTTTAACTATCAATAAGGCAATTATCTCTAGGTGTAATAGAATGAGACAGTATTTGGTGTGATGCAATGTTTTTCACTCTTGGCAACTTTTGGATGTAGAGACTTCAAATCTTTAAGATTCCTCTGTCAGTATGCCAAGTTTGCCAAGTTTGATATAGAAGATGAAGTTAACAAAAGCAAGCAAGTTTGAAACTAGGCCTCTTCAGGCTGGGTTTGAAGGGAAGAAAAAATCCCCAATGTATCCTTATGGGAGATAATAATAATAATAATAATAATAATAATAACAACAACAACAACAACAACAATAATAATAATTTATTAGATTTGTATGCTGCCCCTCTCTGAAGACTTGGGGCGGCTCACAACAATAATAAAAGACAATATAACAGTGAAACAAATCTAATATTAAAAGAAAAAGATATATAAAACCCCAGCAATTAAAACCATACAACACATACATACCAAACATAAACTATAAAAGCCTGGGGAAGGTGTCTCAGTTCCCCCATGCCTGGCGATATAGGTGGGTCTTGAGTAATTTGCGAAAGTCAAGGAGGGTGGGGGCCGTTCTAATCTCTGGGGGGAGTTGATTCCAGAGGGCCGGGGCCACCACAGAGAAGGCTCTTCCCCTGGGGCCCGCCAAACGACATTGTTTGGTTGACGGGACCCGGAGAAGGCCAACTCTGTGGGACCTTATCAGATGCTGGGATTCGTGTGGTAGAAGGCGGTTCCGGAGGTATTCTGGTCCAATGCCATGTAGGGCTTTAGATGCAGTAAAGCAGCAAGGTGGAATATTTTTCACCCCATTTGTTCTAAGGCTCCCCCCTTCCCTGCGATCATGTGACTCAGAGCACAGAATTTGCAGTCTCTGTTGCGTGCATATTCAGAACCATTCACTAATGCAACACAGGAGAAGTGCAGAAAGTCAGAGGCAGCACTTGTACTCCTCTGTGACTAGACCCTCACACACAGGCAGAAAGATTTAATATACAGTATTGGATTAGTTGAACAACACACAGCGTTGTATTAGTTTATTACATGGAAATGTATGGCTACTGGTGGTAAAGGAGTTGAAAAGCTTTCAAGAAAACATGGTTGGTATGCTTTTCTTACCTTGTTTAAGGTTGTAGGTGACCACAAGTTTCATCTACTTTCCATTCTTGAAAAAATGATGTTATCACTTTCTAGGTCGGTGATGGCGAATCTTTTTTTCCTCTGGTGCCAAAAGAGCATGTGCACACGCTATCGCACCTGCATGAGTGCCCACACCCATAATTCAATGTCTGGGGACGGTGAAAACAGTTTCCCCTGCCCTCTGGAGGCCCTCTGGAGGCCAAAAACAGCCTCTTTGGGCCCAGTAGGCTCGTGTTTCACCCTCCCTAGGCTCCAAAGGCTTCCCTGGAGCTGGCCGAGGGTAAAAATGCTCTCTCCCAACCCCCCCTCCCCAGAGGCTCTCTGGAAGCCAGAAACACCCTCCCAGAGCCTCTGTGTAAGCCAAAAATCAGCTGGCCGATACACACATGCATGTTGGCGCTGAACTAGGGCAACAGTTCTCATGCCAGCAGATATGGTTCCATGTGTCACCTGTGGCACCCGTGCCATAGATTCGTCATCACTGTTCTAGGTTATCCAAGCCATATAGAGCAGAAACTGAGATAGATAGATAGAAATAGATGTTTGTTTTTTAATATACAGTGTTCCCTCAATTTTCGCGGGTTCGAACTTTGCGGAAAGTCTATACCACGGTTTTTAAAAAATATTAATTAAAAAATACTTTGTGGGTTTTTTCCCTATACCACGGTTTTTCCCACCTGATGACATCATATGTCATCGCCAAACTTTAGTCTGCCTTTAATAAATATTTTTTTAAATAAACTTTAATAAATAAACATGGTGAGTAATAATCTGAATGGTTGCTAAGAGAATGGGAAATTGCAGTTTAGGGGTTTAAAGTGTTAAGGGAAGGCTTGTGATACTGTTCATAGCCAAAAATAATGTATTTACTTCCGCATCTCTACTTCGCGGAAATTCATCTTTCGCAGGCAGTCTCGGAACGCATCCCCGTGGAAAGCGAGGGAACACTGTACCCTATAACTCATTTCAGTTTAAATTTCCCCCAAAATATAAAACATCCTTCACTACTGTTCCCTGCCAAGATTCATTAAATAATTATTTTACCTCCCTTATAACTGAACTCATTTCTTGGCATGAATATAACCATTAAACATGTAGCTCAAATATTGATCTATAATTAAATGCTGGAACATCTTAATAGTTAACAACAAATATATTCTAGAGAAAAAATGTCCAGGCGTGCGCATCTGGGCAAGATTTGGCTTTTGCGCATGCGCGGGAAGTAAAATCTCTCAAGAAGCCCAGCGGCCACGTGAGATTTTGGCAATTTTTGGTGATTTTTTTTTTGCTTTCTGCTTCCTCTCACATGATTTTGCTTCCTGCACATGCGCAGAAGCCAAATCTTGCTCGGACGCATGTGCCCGCCCACCAGTTACCAGGAACTGTGTGCACAGCTCCATTTTTGCTACTAGTATGTGGTATGGTGCATACCAGCTAGCAACCCATTACTGACTAGCATTCTTTCATTCCATTATGCTATATCCTTTCATCACATTTAGTTTTAATTCCTTCGTTCTATTGGCGATTTCTTGTTTTAGTTACTTTCACTCAGGGGTGGGCTGCTGGGGGTTTGGGAGAATATCTAGGTAAAATTCTGTGCAGTTCAGAGAACCCCCAAATCCCACTCCTGGTTGGCCCCACCCCCCCATCCCTCCCAAAAGCTCCCACACAGCCTGATTTAAGTGCAGGAGGTGGGTGGAGGTTCAGGGAGAACTTCCGGCTTCCAGAGGGCCTCCAGAGCCTGGAAAGGGCATTTTGGCCTTCCTGGAGGCCCTCAAGGAAAGCCTCTGGAGCCTGGGGAGGGCAAAAATGCCCCACATTGTGGGGCAGGAGGCTGACTAGGCCATGTCCCCCATGGCTATGCCCACCCAGCAACCAAACAGAAAACCCCTTGCTAAAATTTTTGAAGCCCACCGCTGCTTTCACGCACTTCTAAAACTTTTGTTTCACTATGCATTTTAATGCACTTTTCCCCCTTGCTCTTTTTGAATTAATTGCTACTGCTTTACCCACACACTGGGGGGGTACATCTGATTTTCAGCCTCTTTTTTGGCAGAATTATTCCCTTATATCTATTTTTTCATCCACAGCCAATATCACCAAAATAACCAAGCATTACTTTCATATAGTGAAGCCTTGTTTTAATGAACAATTCCAGAGATTATTTTCCATTATTAACAAATGTCCTGTAAATCCCGTATGACATTACAGCTACAACTGCATGATCATGTTTTTATAAAAAGACATACAAATTACATCATTGTGACATTTTACATCATTGGGGAAATGACACAAATTGCAACAAATATGTGTTTCGATATATGCAAAATGTATTACATCAAGGCCCTGTGTATCATAGTTTCATTATATTTCCTGTTGGTTCTCTTTAAATAGAATTGTATTGCGTATACAGTAATATGAAATCATTTGTAACTCAATTTATTTTGAAATTTGTAAATCTGTCACCAGACATTTTTGAGACTAAAACTCAAAACATTGTTTACTCTTTATTTCCTCACTGTTAGCGAATTTATTTATTTCTTTGTTTGTTTATTAATGTTTTTTAATTTATTTATTGACTTTATTTATTTATTTGATGTATTTATTTATTGGATTTATTTATTGGATTTATGTGCTACCCCTCTCCAAGGACTTGGGGCGGCTTAAAGAGAGTTGGTTGAACAAAGCAGCTGAATAGAAGCTTAAAGAGAGTTGGTTGAACATTTTGTTTTCCAGCTGCAGAGGGTGCATGTTAAGTGTGCACTGAAGTGCAACCTTGTGTTGTTATCAGTCTCACTAAGTTCCAAAGGATTTGCTGATGCATCTATGAATACATTCGATTTTTGCAATACTTCATTGCAAAATATAGCGTAATGGTAGATTTCAAAATGATAAATCGGCAGATGATAGCCAGGCACCTCCCTCCTGTATCTTTCAACTAGGGATGTGAAGTCTTGAAAAGAATCAGGTTCATTCCAGTGAGGAAAGCCTGGAAGAAAAAAAAAACACAACTCATCTCCTGTCTACTACAAAGAGTTTACAGCCTGTCCTCAAAAATAGGACTAGAATTTCTATTGCTAAGCAACACAGTTGTTTAGTAAGCCATAACCCGATTTTGTAACCTTTTCTGCCATGATTGTTAAGCATATCACTGAAGTTTTTAAGTGAATCAGGTGGAATCTCATTGCCTCCATTGACTTTGCTTTTCAGAAGCCAGGTGTGATAGTGCAAATAGTGATCACGTGAAACTAACTTGGGGCAAGTGTTGTAAATATTTGCCAGTTCTGAACAGCCAAATTTGGATCTTGTGACCATGGCAATGCTACAATGGTCGTAACTTCAAGAACCAGCCATAAGTCACTTTTTTGAGTGCCATTGTAATTTTAAATAGTTGTTAAACAAATGGTAGTGTATCAAGCTCCAATCAGATTTAGTTAATTTCTCCCTGGAAATAAAACAGCCACTGGTAAATTCACATTGACTCCAAACTATGATATGCAACTTTTCGCGTATAGTTCTGATGGCTCGGGTGCTAAAAGGGTGCATATCCACACCCATAATGCCATGGCCTCGCTCCTGCACATGTGCACTGCCCCCCACGCATGCGCACAAACCTCACTGAAACTTCCAGATTTCCAGTAGGGATGTTTTTCACTCGCCCCAGGGTTCAAGATAGCTTCCTGAAGCCTGGAACAGCAAAAAATGGCCCAGCGGGCCAAGCGGAAATTCAGAAACGAACTTCCAGATGGGCCATTTTTCGCCGTCCCCAGGCTTCAGGAGGCTTTCCTGAACCCTGGGGAGAACAAAAATGGCCCCCCAAAAGCCCCCAAATCACCTGGCCAGTGTGCACATGCATGCTGGAGCTGACATGGGGCAACATCTTGCATGCTCTCAGATATGGCTTTGCATGCCACCTGTGGCACCCATGCCATAGGTTTGTCATCACTGGCCTATAATGTTCTGAATGTACTTCTCCAAAGATGTATATGCAGTGCTTTTAACAGAATTGAATTACAATGTTTTAAGCAGCATTTCTCTAATCATACAGAAGGAAGAGAACAGAAAACATGAAAGTTTTATTCCAGAGTAGAAAATACATTCTCTGTTTATATAATTATATAAACATTCATAGACTTCCTGAAGATCAAACTACACTATCAAATAAAAGACATTTTAAAATTGTTAGATTATTCTGATTTGTTGTTACATGTTGTGAGCCGCCCCGAGTCTTTGGAGAGGGGCGGCATACAAATCGAATAAATAAATAAATAAATAAATAAATAAATAAATAATTAATATATTCAGGAGGAAGATAGTAAATAGATTAGATTAGATTAAATTTATTGGATTTATATGCCGCCCCTCTCCGCAAATAGTAGAAAGATGTTTATTTTTGCCTATAGTCTTATACAACTAGTCCTCGAAGTTATAACCACAGTTGATCCCAAACCTATGTTGCTAAGCAAGACAATTGTTAAGTGAGTTTTGTAGGATTTTTACGATCTTTCTTGCCACAGTTGTTAAGTGAATCGCTGCAATTATAAAATTAGTTACACTGTTGTTAAGTGAATCTGGTTTCCTCAATGACTTTGCTTATTGGAAGGTTGCAAAAGGTGATCACATAACTCTGAGACACTGCAGCTGTCATAAATATGAGTCAGTTGACAAGCGTTTGAATTTTGATCATGTGACCTTGGGAACACAGCAATGATAGTAAGTGTGAAAAACAATCATAAGTCCCTTTTTTTGAATGTTCACTAAATGAATTGTTGTAACCATGTAAGTTGAAGACCCTCTGTACAATATTGGATTGTGAACAGGGTACATTTTGCCAATTCTCTTTATACAATGCTCTTTAAACATATAATACACAGATGGGACCAGTAGTGGGTTTCTACTGGTGTGATAACAGACTGTGTACCGGAAGCAGCCGCCAGTTTGTGCAATTTGCGTGCGACCACTCCAGTGGCAGTCCTATGGGCACTGCCATCTTTTTCATATTTTTTGCTTGGTGTACATGTGCAGTAGCAAAATCTCATGTGGGGACACGTGTGTGAGAGATTTCAGCGATTTTTTGCTTCCGCACATGCGCAGAAGCAAAAAACCGCCAAAATCTCATGCGTGTGTGAGTCCGTGCGAGATTTCAGCGTGTTTTTGCTTCTTGTGCATGCGCAGAAGCAAAGACACGCTGGGTATGCGCATGCTAGCAATCCGCCCCTGAATGGGACCCATGGTTGTGGATTCATCATGCTTCGTCCACGTTGTTATTGTGGAAGATTTGATAATTGTAACTTTGGAAATCAAAGCATACCTAAATTGGGATAAAGAAATTGTAATGAAATAGAGAAAATGGGGTGGGGTTGAATGTGAGTAATTCGAAATTCATCTGAGTCATTTTACAGCTGTCTACCAAGACATCAATTATTTTCTTCAGTGTATCTATTCCTCCTTATTGTTATATTAAATGAGATGTGTATGGTTCTTTAGGTGGATCATGCTAATCTCAAAAGTATAGCTGTTCGATTTATACTGAAAAATACATGCTTTGTGCCTCTTCATCCAATAAGCAATCTAAACTTAAACAAAAGCTAAATCATTCAATATAATTTCTAAATATATGTCCACATCATAAATGCATTGTCGGTGTTTTTATTTCTTTCATTTTTAGCTTGCTTTAATTCTCACCTTTTCAAAGGTTTAACAAATAATTGATTAGAATTCTTTTCTGTTATCAGAAAATTCTCTGGCAGAGAAGAAAGTTGCTAGAAAATAGAAAGGGAAAAGGTGAAAAATATAACACAATGAGGATAATTGTATTCATACCCTTATTAATTTCATTTGGGGTCTGGATTAATTAGATCAGTTTTATGATCTAGTTTTATTATCAACAGGGTGATATAAATGTTGAAACTTTGATTTGATTTATGTTATCATAAAGGAAGTTAAATCATGCTATCTTAAATACCGTGGTTTACCATTTTTTCAGAATCTGAATTAAAAATTCAGATATTTTCATGAAGTACAAAGTCAATTAGATCAAGAAGTATTTAATAAAAATTATTATTCATAAACTCAAAATTCCTATTCTTATGTTCCTATTTAAGAGAGAGCTAAGTAACTATTATCTAGTTCAGTGCAAATGTTAACTAAGTAATTTACATTTATACCTCTTTAAACAATTGAAACAGTTAAAGAAAATATATCTCAGGGAAACAAATTTATGGCATAATAGAAGTCAAGCAGCTGAGATGAAATTTGTGGTGCCTTGTGTCCATAATAGGATTTCTAAAATACATTTTGGCATTTTACAGAATTTATTTTCAGCTATTACACTTTCAACCATATAGAGATAGTTGGTGAGAATAAACTTCAGAGAGGGGCGGCATACAAATCTAATAAATTATTATTAATTAATTATTTTTATTATTAAAACAGAGTTACATTTATTAAGTTTCTGCTGCCTGTTAAAGATAATGGTGGGGGGGATATCAGAAGAATAGCAATATTTTAATTTATTGTGCTTGAATTAATCTAAATTTAGGCAAATTTATATACTTAGGTACCTCCTATGGACATCAATAGAAAAAATTCCCAGCAAAGTGTTACAGAATTGAAACTACCATATTATTTGTTTTACACATCTATCTTTTACTTTTAAAACCAAAAATAAGCTACCAGTACAAGTACAGTATGATTAAATTTAATTAGCTAGATCAACTCATATAAAGGACAAAATGTGTTATTACGTAATGGCTGAGTTAAAAAGAAAAAAGAATCCCATAGATCCAACAATAGGTTACACTGATCAATTTTCTAATTACATTACAGTACATTGCTGTAAATTTCAAAGATTTCAGATGGGGCCTTTTTTTTAAAGAAAAACATACATTTTGGCTTAGTATATTGTCTGACTCCAGCTATTTTGGTAATCTTGGATCCCTTTTATAATGAATTCATTGATGCCCCATAGTTCCTGCTAATGTATTTTCAGCCAGAGACACTCTCAAATAAGTGCAACTTTTATTTCTCTATTAAAATTTGATTCATGCTAATATTAAATTATATCATTTAAAAATAGCCAGCCAAAATAAGAAATGTTCTAAGTTAATCTATGTCTATACAATATACATACAATTGCAAGGAAACATTACATACACACCAATTGGAATCTTTTTTGTGTGGGAGGGGGAGGTAAAAGGTTTTTTTTACTTTTCTCCACTCATACAAACATGCAATATCAATACAGTACAATAATTCATATCTATTTACATTCTGTATTCATCATCCATCAAATGCTGCCTCCTTTTGATTTTATCACCTGGATTACCAAAAAGATTGTTTTATTTCATTATTCAAATTTAAAACTCTATTAGCTAATACATTCTGTAAGCTACTTTCTCTCATCTAATACATTTAGGCCATAGTGCTTCAGTAATCTCCATGCATCCTTATTTGTTTCATGTATATTTCTTAATCCTTATTTTATAATAATTGTCCTTTAAGAAGAAAAAAACCCAAATTACTTATCTTCAAACATTAAATATCCTTTTGTATCATCTAAATTCTACATTATATCTAACCAGAGCAATAGCAATACCTGGAGAAAATCAAAGCTATATCAATTCCAAAGGCATAAATCAAATTAATTTATTTCATTATTTGTTCATCCTATTATGTCTTCCCTTCTCAAATCAAACATATTGAATTACAGTGAACCCTCGATCATCGCGAGGGTTCCGTTCCAGGACCCCAAGCGATGATCGATTTTTCGCGAAGTAGCGGTGCGGAAGTAAAAACACCATCTGCGCGTGCGCAGATGGTGTTTTTACTTCCACTGCCGCCCGCCCTTCGCCCGCCCACCCCGTTGCTCGCGCCTGGGGTGCGCGCGCGCTTGGGGAAACCCTAGCTCTGCTTCCCAGCTGGGAAGCGGAGCTAGGCTGCCCCAAGCTCGCGCGCGCCGCCCGCCCGCCCATGCTGTTGCCGGCTCCGCTTCCCAGCTGGGAAGCGGAGCTAGGCTGCCCCAAGCTCGCGCGCGCCGCCCGCCCACGCTGTTGCCGGCTCCGCTTCCCAGCTGGGAAGCGGAGCTAGGCTGCCCCAAGCTCGCGCGCGCCGCCCGCCCGCCCACGCTGTTGCCGGCTCCGCTTCCCAGCTTGGAAGCGGAGCTAGGCTGCCCCAAGCTCGCGCTCCAGCCCACCGCCGCTGGGGTCTTACCGGGGCAAGAGGGGGAAGACCCAGGGAAGCCTCTGCCCGGCGGGGAAACTCCACCATCTACGCATGCGTGGAAGGGCACGCATGCGCAGATGGTGGAGTTTACTTCCGGGTTGAAAACTAGCGAAATAGCCCTTTCGCGATCCTTGAGGACGCGAAACTCGAGGGTTCACTGTATAACATAATAAACTTAACAAACATACTGTTAATTAACATATAGTATTTGGGTATCAATCAGCCTAATCAGGGCCGCCGATAGACCGGTACTACTGGGAGTTGCGTCACGGGCCCGGGGAAATTGAATAATGGGGGGGGGCGGTGCTTCTCCTGCTGAGCCCAGTCCTCTCCCGATGGCTTTCAGCTCCTCCCGCCGAGGAGCTATAAGGCTGGCCTCGGAGCCCCGCGCGGCCAGCGTTCCCTCGTGCCTGGCGGGCTCCCCTTTCCTAAACCCCCGCCAGCCCCCTCCTTCCCTTCCCACCCTGCCCTCCTTCCCCGAGGCGTCCCTTGCCCATCATCCCCTGCCGGGCAATGGGGCAGCGGGACTGCTAGATGGGCAGCTCTTCTGGCGAGGGTGGGCAAGGCGCGCCCTTCTCAGCTCTCGGCCTCCGCCCGCGCAGAAAGCATCCTTTCTCGCACCCAGCGCCGGCCATGGGGGCTTCCGCCGCCGCCTTCCGCAAGGCCCCCCGAGGAGCCGCGTGGGTCTCCATCTTCTCCTGGTGAGTCACCGCGGCAAGGATGCGGGCGAGGGAGAAAGGGGAACCCGGCGCCTCGGGCCCTTCCCTCTTGCGGTAGAGGGGTAGGTGGTTTGTGGGGAGCGGAGGAGGGAATTATAAAAATCACAATTTCTTTCGTTGCTTTTTCTTTCTTTCTCTATTTCTCTCTTGCTCTTTCATTCTTTTTTCTTTATCTTGCTTTCTTTCTTTCTCTTGCTTTCTCTCCTACCTTCCCTCTTTCCATTTCTTTCATTCCCCCTCTCTTTTTATTTCTCTTTCATTCTCTTTCTTTCCTCTTTCTTTCTTTCGTTTCTTTTTCTTTCTTTCTCTCTTTCTCTCTTTCTCCTTCATTCTTTTTTTCTTTCTCTTGCTTTCTTTCTCCCTCTTTCTTTCTCTCCTTCCTTCCCTCCTTCCATTTCTTTCATTCCCCCTCTCTCTTTTTATTTCTCTTTCATTCTCTTTCTTTTTCTTTCTTTCTCTTTCTTGCTCTTTTTCTTACTCTCTTTTACCTTCCCTTCCTCTATTTCTTCTTTTCTTTCTCCTTCCTACCTTCTTCCCTCCCTCCCTTCCTTCAGTCCTTCCTCTCTTACTCTCCCCTTTCATAAGTTTCCTTCCTTCCTTCCTCTGTTCCTGTCCCTTCCCCCTTCCTTTCTTTCTTTCTTTCTTTCTTTCTTTCCTTCCCTCCCTCCATTTCTTGCTTTCCTTCTCCTTCCTCCCTTCTTTCCTCCCTCACTCCCTTCTTTCACTCCTTCCTCTCTTACTCTCCCCTTTCACACCTTTCCTTGCTTCCTTTTCACCCTTCCTCTGTTCCTGTCCCTTCCCTCTTTCCTTCCTTCCTTCCCACCCTCCGTCCATTCATTCACCCATTCCTCTCTTG
Organism: Erythrolamprus reginae; assembly: GCF_031021105.1. NCBI lineage: Eukaryota > Metazoa > Chordata > Lepidosauria > Squamata > Dipsadidae > Erythrolamprus > Erythrolamprus reginae. The sequence goes on along the minus strand of NC_091951.1, from coordinate 269,948,218 downwards.
ATCGCCCCTTTTACCATTCCTTCCTTCCTTCCTTCCTTCCTTCATAGCTCGCCCTCACCTTTCTTCCCTTCCTTCCAGATGGGAGTGCCCCCTCAAGACACCCACCTGACTGCTAGTACCCTGCTTTTTCTCTCCCCTCGTCCTTTCCAGCTCCTCTCCGGTGGCTGCCGGGTGTGGGATCCCCCTCCCCTCGCTAGAAAGCACATGGTTTTGTCAACAAGAAGGGAGAAGTGCCAAGGAGCCGTAAATAAGCCTCGCTCCGCCTGACCGATGCCAGGATCTTTCTTTCCCTTGTCACTCCCGCTGCTTTCTTTCTCCTGGACGAGTCCACACAATCGGCTTAACCCAGTTCCTGAAATAGCATATGACAGTGCTTCCCAACCTTGACAACTTGAAGATATCTGGACTTCAACTCCCAGAATTCCCCAGCCAGCATTCGCTGGCTGGGGAATTCTGGGAGTTAAAGTCCAGATATCTTCAAGTTGCCAAGGTTGGGAAGCACTGGCCTATGGGACCGCCTCGCTTGGCGTGAAGCGGGAAATGATCCCCGGGGGATGGAGTGGCTTGGCGACTTAAAATAGTTTTAAAATGGCGGGGGGGGCCCAGACACTTAGGCTGTATGGGGCCCCAAAATTCCTGATGGTGGCCCTGAGCCTAATTAATAGGAATTCCCTTTAATCAGTAACAAAAATTTAACAAAATATTCCAATCATATATCAACATTCCATTTATTTTCTGTTTCATTATAGTGCCCTACTTTGTGTTTTTCACTGTAAACCCACGATAATTATCGTGCCCCTACTCTACTTTCATTTTTCACTGTGTAATCATCATGCCCTACTCTATTTATGTTTTCCACTGTAAACCCAGTGTAATCATCATGCCCTACTCTATATTTTTCACTATAAACCCAGTGTAATTGTGCCCTAGTCTGTTTGTGTTTTTCACTGTAAACTCAGTGTAATCATCGCGCCCTACTCTATTTGTATTTTTCACCAATTGGAATCTTAAGTTTAAAATCTGAAAACTATAAGATATAGCAGTAATTCAAAGATAACCTTAACTCATCAGCCTCTGTAGTTTGGTAAACATTACTTCCATCTGACCCAGGCTACTAATATTGATGACTAAATTATCAAATGGCTCTGAGCAAAACCCTCTGATTACTAAAAACACATTAGGATCCAAATGGGTGGCAGGAAATAACACTTGTTAATTCAAATGATCAAGCTAATCTTACTGCTCAGTAAACTGAACATTTTTATATTTCATTTCTCCAGATATAATGCCTAGGGAGGTATTAAAACATCATGGTAAGGTCATATACCTTAATTAAAAATTGACAGCAAATGTAGACTGAGACTGAGGTGGGAAAAGGAAGGGGCAACCCAGTCTTTAACAACCCTTTGTTTCCTTTGTTTCTTTTTATTACTATGTCTGATTTTATAATTTATTTCACATTTTAGGAATAGGACTGGGAGTTGCTGTTCGGGAATATGGAAATCTCTCCAATCTGGACAAATTTTACTTTGCATTTCCTGGAGAAGTTCTGATGAGAATGCTGAAACTCATCATATTGCCATTAATTATATCAAGTATGATAACAGGTAAGAAAAATGGTCTTTTTCCTAACAGTTAAAAATATTTAAGTAAAAACAATATTCATATTTAGACTTGTTTCTGTCTGTGCTGTGTCTATTTTGCTAAAAGACTGCTACTGAACAAACTTTGTGAGGATAAATTTAGTTATAGCAAAATATTAGAGAAATCAAACTCTTTCAGTGACAAGTAGAGGATTCCTAAACAACCCTAACAAAATCTTAGTCTAAATATCTGTTGTGATTCAGCCTGAGGCTCCTCAGGGAACGGCTGGAAATGTGCCGGATCCATGCTCAGAGGGGGAGGACGATGAACAGGAGGGGGAGGACCAGGCAGAAGAGGAAGAGGAGGAGGGAGAGCAGCCTGAGACCCCCGGGGGGGCTCTCCCCAGCAAGTAGCCTGGATTCATTAGATGAAGACGCCCAGGCTATCATAGATATGAGGCAGAGACGGGCAGCCCAAAGAAGGGGCCAATTAGCAAGGTATTTCCATCCCTGAATTGGTAACAGCTGGGTTTGGGTGTGGTTCTCCTCAGCAGGGTTGAAAAGGCAGGGCCGCCCTTACTGTATTGTGGAGAGTTATCTATTGGGAGTCCTGTGACCTTGCTTCGATTCTTGGCGTCTCTGATCCTGGCTTGTGGCTTTGAAGGCTGAAGACTTGGGGGAGGCGTGGGTTTTATTACCTCCAGTGTTGTTTTTGCCAGCAAGAATCCTGTTTTATTGCCTGGCCATCGTGAAACCTCTGTGAAGCTTCATAACGTTCCTGTCTGTGTTTGCTTTCAAATATATAAACTGCCTTTGCTTTTTACCAGTGTGTCTGGCTACTCTTTTTAGTTGGTGTTGGCGTCTGGGGGGACCCAGACAGAACAATATCCAGCAGGTCAAAAAATATATGTCTGTCTTTGAAAAAATATGTTGCTAATTGAGTCACAGCACTATTGTTTTTCTGATATTTTTAAAAACAGGTTTCTAATATATTTTGTTAATTTGTTAAAGAAACAGCACAATGTACGAGAATGGGATGCTTGAGGAACAGTTATTTCTCTCTTCTCTCTCTTTTAATATTTCCAACAAAATGGAGTTCGACTATTAACAATTGAAAATAAATACTCAATGAGAATGAAATCTGAATTCTATTCCCCAAATACTCAAAATATGAACACACTCAGTGGTAGAAATACACCAGAAGTGGGTTTCATGTACCTTCATTAATGGTTTGGAACTGTGAACTTGCATGCATGCTCACTTAACTTATGCATAGTGCTTCTGCGCATGCACTGAACCTTCTACTTTGACATCTGGGTGGGTGGGTGGGTAGTCTTCTTCCCCTACCGGTTCTCCCTAGTTGAGGCGAACCAGTAGCAACCCACCACTGAAACACACCCACACACTTAATAATCCTATTTCTGCTAAAATAACAAGGAACTTAGAATAGGTTTAAACAATTAAGGCTTATATTCACAGTTTAACTTCCTCCTTTTCAGGCAAGAAAAAATAAGATTGATAAATGGAGAAGATGAAGCAGGGTTATAAAAATTTGGTGGGCCTTTATTGGTCTCACATGAATAATAGATTGTAAATTTTTACTTAAAAGTAAAACATTTTCTGAAGTGTAATGGGATTTTTGTTTTTTGTAGCCCTCGAGATTCTTTTATCCACTGTTGCTTAAGATTGATGGCACAATTTCACATAAATGGAATTGAAGTAAATGGAATTAGAATTTACCATAAAGCAAGGAACTATCAGACTTGAAATATTAGATCTGCTAGATCTTGAGTATCTCCTACAACTTTGTTGTTTTTTTAACAAGGTTGATAATAAATTCTATGTAATACATTTCAATTTATGAAAACACATGTGTAAGGAAAAGAAAAAAGTCAATATATAAACCTTGTGATTAAAAGCAAATTAGGAGTAACATAACTATGAAATTATATGACTTACAATATATTGCTAATCACATAAATGAGGGGGTGGACTTTTTAATCTATTATCCTAGTAGACAGAAGGAGAGTTGTTATTGTTGTCATTATACAATTTACAATTTAGACTCCATTAGGGCTCTAGGCATTTTATTGTTTAAAATAAGCAAAAAATATTTTAAAATGCAAATATTATTGGGATTCAGTTGATTAAACTTAGTTAAAACTAAGTAGTTTCTAACAGGAGGAACTGTCCGTCTATATGAGTTGTCAGGAACTGAACAGGTTGCCACATAAAATGATAATTACTTTGCTTGGAGGTCTTCAGAGACAGAATGACCATCTGTCAAAGATGAAGTCCTTCACTTAGCAGGGGCATGGATTAGGTGAATTCTAAGGTCATCTCTAACTCCACAACTGATAAGTCGATAGTAATTGGTACTAATCCCACTGTATTTTGGGGGGGGAGAGCCATGTGTAGTATAAAGCTGTCATTAGAAAGGAAAACAAAACAAAACAGAAAAGGCTATACTGTATATCAAGATTGATTCAGTCCATGAACTCTAGTAATTCTAGAGTTGGGAAATCACAGAGTCATGTATTAAGGCCTGAAGTTAATTAACAATGATTACTTGGAAACATATTTTCATTACCTTTGTGTAAATATTAAATAAAACTAAATCATTCAAATAAATATGAGTTATGGAAGAAAGTTGTCGATTAATACAAAATTACTAGGGTAAGAACTAGAGAAAGTTCAGTACATATAAGTCTCTCTAAAATATATTTATGTTGACCCACTTTGGCACCTTTTAATTAGCAGCACTGGAAGAAATGTTTGGTAATACACGTATATTTATCTTTTGGCAACAGGAATGGTGGTTTCAACTTACAACATTGCAGGCACTTATTTATCAAAGCCAATCTATTATATCTATAATTTACCTTTACCATATAATCATATAGATATAGAATATTACTAAAATTGCAGCTTATCGGTCTGATGATTTTATTCATTTTTCTGAAGCTATAACGAGTTTGATCTGAACTACAATTAGCACCAGTTCCTGTTCTTGCTGGCTGAATGGGGGGTTTTCTACTGTGTTTGCAGAACACATGTTCAGTTTAATGTTGCTATTGTCGGGATATACAGTAATGTCCATGTATAGATTTGTCTTTTAAACTATTGGAATAATGTTTATTTATTTGTTTGTTTGTTTTGTCCAATACACAATAAGGATTTTAGTGGGTATATAGCTATATACACATAGTAAAATACATGATGAAGGTTATAGAGGAGATACTCATAGTAAAATATATCTAAGAAATAATAGAAAAGAAGATAAAGTAATAGAACATATCAATGAAAGAATAGAAGAAGAGATATAGGAATAGAAGAAAGGAATAGGAGATATAGGAGAGCAATAGGACAGGGGACGGAAGGCACTCTAATGCTTTATTATGGTATATACCATAAAGACTGAGTTTTCTTGGGAATTTAATCTGTTTCTTCTTTGTTATGTAGACTAGGAAGATTCCCCCTCCCTGCTCCATTATTTGGATGCCATTGTACTTTCATCATTAATATTACATGAATTAATTAACATTAATACAATGTTTAGTATTACATTTTGCATGGAGTGATGTGTTAACCACTCATTGTAATCCAGCTGCACATTCAGCTTTCGATTCCTCAGGAACTTGGAGCATTGGAATATTGATTGGCTTACGTTAGATTTTGAGATCATTGTATCATTTCTGGGATTGTTTCAGAGCACTAATTTTGATACCCTTTTGTTAATAATGATGGCTATTCTATTTCTTTTGTATTTTTCTTGCCTGCGATAGTTGAGGTTATGAAATGATCCGTTTCAATCCATCACAGTTTGCTGAATACTAGAATGTTTTTATTTACTTACTAATTTATTTCGGTGTTTAATCTTGATCCTTCCACATTTGCATTCCCTCCAGTAGTGGATTGCTACTGATTCGCTGGCGGGGGAATTCTGGGAGTTGAAGTCCAAATATCTTCAAGTTGCCAAGATTGGGAAACACTGCAGTAGAGGATGGTGCATCGGTAGCGATCGTTGGGCTGCGCGCACAGCTTCAGTTATATTGCATGTGTGCGCTGTGTCCCAGGATACTTTTGCTTCATGCGCATGTGCAAAAGCAACATCTTGTGATTTCAGTGATTTTTTTGCTTCTGCGCATGCACAGAAGCAAAAAAAATCACCAAAATCTTCTACGCACGCACATCCCTTCACAAGATTTCAGCATATTTTTGCTTCCTGCGCATGTGCAGAAGCAAAACCACACTGGGATGTTTGCACGTGAGCACAAGTGAACTGAAGCTGCATACGCAGCGCACCGGTAGCAGTAGTGGCAACGCGCCCCTGATTCTCTCCCCACTCCAGGGGAAGGATACTGTAAAACCTCCATTCCCTCTCTGCTCCAGGGGAAGGATACTGTAAAATCTCCATTCCCTCTCTGCTCCAGGGGAAGGATACTATAAAATCTCCATTCCCTCTCTGCTCCAGGGGAAGGATACTGTAAAATCTCCATTCCCTCTCTGCTCCAGGGGAAGGATACTATAAAATCTCCATTCCTACTCCCCTCCAGGGTAAGGAAACTGTAAAATCTTCAGTCCCACCTCTTTCCAAGGGAGGAATACTGTAAAATATCTATTACTACCCCACTCCAGGGGAAGGATACTGTAAAATCTTCAGTCCCACCTCTTTCCAAGGGAGGAATACTGTAAAATATCTATTACTACCCCACTCCAGGGGAAGGATACTGTAAAATCTCCATACTCTCCCCTCTCCAGGGGAAGGTTACTGCAAAATCCACATTTTCTCCTGATCAGCTGGGACTCGGGAGGCACAGAATAGATGGGGGCAGGGCCAATCAGAGATGACAGTAGTTATCTGAACTACTCAAAATTTCTGCTACCAGTTCTGCAGAAATGGTCCGAACCTTCTGAACCTCTGCTCTATCTTCTCAGTAATCTGCTCAAAAATTTCCGGTCTCCTAAGCAGCAAATAAGAAGTCTACAGATAATGTTGATGTATGATGATAAACATTTTCACTGCTTTCCTCCATTATTTTCTAAGATTGTAGGTTTCCTGCTTCTGCTAGTAACGGGATGTGGGAAGGGAATGGGTACGTACAGTATAGGTATTTGTGGATAAGTATATATCCTGTCATTTAATGCAGCCATTGCCATGCATATTATTTAGTTTTTAGATGTTTTTTAAAAGGTAAATATTTTGGAAAATTATTGTGGAAAAATATTTTTGCTTTATTTATTTACAAAAAGGGGAAAACAATCTTAGAAGAAAGCATTACATTGTACTAGCCACATTCATTGTTCAAAAGACACAAACATAATTATTCAGATTCATTAATATTTGATCTTCAGTTTCTCACATTTAGACTCAGATCTTTTCATCTTTATGAAATCCTTTTATTTTCTTTTTATATCTATAATTTGCATAACATAATTTTAAAGCTAATATTGGGACTAGCAATTTCCAAACACCACTATTTGATACAGTATAAAAATCAGAGTCTAATCAAAACTCCATTGTAAGATAGTTAAGCATTTAAAATTTGCTGTGGATCACTTCCACCAACTACAGTAACCAAGCTACTTCCTAGCATAACTCTAAAACCCATACACTTTTGAAGTGTTGGACAGATTATTTTAATGTTGTTGTCACCTATGGTGCTCAGTGTCTAGATATCTACAGGACTGGCATTCTAAGTGTCTTAACTGCCTGTCCAATAAGATTGATTACAACAGACTTAGTCTGAGTCTCTTCTCTTAGGTCAGTGTTTCTCAACCTGAGCAGTTTTGAGATTGTAGAATTCAACTCAGGCAACATGCTGGCTAGGAATTCTGGTCTATACGTCTTAAAGTTGTGAGGGGTGAGAAACATTGTCTAAGGACCCTTATAAAGAACCCAAAGAATCAAATATTTTCAGTCACAGACCGCTTCTTTGGAATAGTTTATCTCAAGATCAGGTGAACTCAGCTGAGTTTTAGGAGAACTGCACAAATTTGGCTTTTAAAGAAAATCTGGTATAAGAGTTGGAACCTCCACCCTGGATTTTGTCTGTATTTTTATTATTCTTCGGTTATCATAGTCATTGTTTATATTTTGTAGTTTTTCTTTCTAATGGTTAGTTTGCATTTTTCTTACATTGTTCTACTATTGTCATGCTGTAAAAAGAAAAAGTATGCTCATTACTCCTCATTACTGGAGTAGCCCCTGCCCCCCCCCCCTCTCTCTCTCTCTCACACACACACACACACGTGTGTTTGTATGTGTGCGTGTGTGTGTATGCATGTGTTTCAAATCACACACACCTTTAAGTCAGTGTTGTCTTCTAGCCACTGCCTGAACAAGTCCCTGCAGTTTTCTTTTCAAACTTTTCAAATGTTTTCAGAAATGGTTTGTCCTTGCCTGCTTCTAAAAACTGAGATTGAGTGAGTGGTCCAAGGTCACCTGGCTGGCTCTGTGCCTAAACTGGGACCAGAACTTGTGGCGTCTAGGGTTCTAGTCTGACCTTATAACCATCGGCTCAACTTTTTTTTTGTCCCCAGGTTTCTTAGTAAATCCAGCTCAGCTAGTCCAAAGGACAGGTTGCCTGGCATGTGGGCAGCTATAAAATTGAATTAATTGTTGAATTAATATGATTGTTTTCAGGTTTTATGTCCTTATAAGATATATTAATAAATATTTATATCTTTCTGGCACTAGTCACCTAAACTTAGTTTGCAAAAATGAAGTTAGTCACTCTTGCTATCTAATGAGCTTCAGGTAATAGCTGTGACATTGAAGCTTTCTCATGTAGGAAGAAAAGGGTGGTTGTGTTTTTCATTGTCTTGGCTGTTGGAAACTCTTATTCCCACTCAGACTGGTACTAATTTGAGGCACCAGCTGGCCCTTTTACTGATGGCCTCTGTTTATCATCAATAGGCCCCATTTCACAATTATTTCTGGAAGAGTTACCTCCCTGGCAGTGTGAATTTCTTTTACTAATTTGTCCTTCACACCTTTGTGGGGATTTTAATATGTGTATTGATCCCTTACCAATGGCACAGGAGTTTTGTTCTGTTCTTTAAAAGCATGGTCTAATTTTTTCTTCCCTTGATTTAGCATTGTCTTATTTCACATTCCCTGGATTTACTTTTGTCCTCTGGATAATATTTCCTTCCTTCCTTCCTTCCTTCCTTCCTTCCTTCCTTCCTCCCTCCCTCCCTCCCTCCCTCCCTCTCTCTCTCTCTCTCTCTCTCTCTTTCTTTCTATTGGTGTTGGTGTATTATACAATTACTATGTTGTATACTCACATGGCTCATTTTCAGCATTTAGAACTGTCTTTACATTACTTTGTACTGCCAAATTTATCTCATTCTGTCTCTTCTGTTTTGTAAATTTTACTATTGTGGCTTATTTGGCTGCTTTGTTTAGCATCATAGCATTCTAGATAGTTCTTTGTTGTGAATTCATTTGAGGGCCAAGCTTCTCTGCCATAAATGTCTGCAGTTGTGAAGATCAAAGAATTCTGATTAAATGATTACAAAGGTATCTGAAAATATGTACAGGCTGCAGACATGTACACAGTAGTCTTTTTACCGTCACTCTAAACAGGCTTTATTTCAAGCTACCGTTCAATCTCATGCCGAAGCATTATTTTTATTAGGTTTCTTCAACCTTCTGTTCTTTTTTTTTTTTCATTTTTTTTTAATACAGATGCTTCCTTTTATATTGTAAAACATACACTCTAAAGTTTAGAGTGAAGGTAAAAAGAGAGAAAAGTACTATTAATATTAAATTATTTAGGTTTTTCATCCAGAATTGCATGTAATAAAAAAGACACTGCAAATTGCATTAAACTATTTGTTGTACAATAAAGATTTCTATTTTAAACTGATTACTTAGTATTAAAGCTTCCATTGTATTGATACTTAACATTATTTGTGAATGTTTAAAAAAGGGAGAGGGAGAGATGAACTAAGTAATTTTGACAACAAAATACAAGGGAAAAAGGAGAAGGCTATTCAGTTTCCAATTCTCTCCCCTTCCATAGAAACATAGAAGATTGACGGCAGAAAAAGACCTCATGGTCCATCTAATCTGCCATACTATTTCCTGTATTTTATCTTAGGATGGATATATGTTTATCTCAGGCATATTTAAATTCAGTTACTGTAGATTTACCAACCACATCTGCTGGAAGCTTGTTCCAAGCATCTACTACTCTTTCAGTAAAATAATATTTTCTCACATTGCTTCTGATCTTTCCCCCAACTAATCTCAGATTGTGCCCCCTTGTTCTTGAGTTCATTTTCCTATTAAAAACACTTCCCTTCTGAACTTTATTTAACCCCCATCCATTGTGCTTCTGCTAATTTACAATATTTAAATATTCCACCCTCTTAAAAGCCAGATTGTAAATGTTTGTATTTCCATGCTGTATGATGTTCTGGGAAATGTTGTTTAAATTTTGTTAAACTTCTATGCTGAATGTATAGTGTACTTCCATTGCTTATGTATTCTTCAACTTTAAATTTCCAATCAGATATTGATGGAATTATATCTTTTTTTAACAGAATTGAGCAAAATTAATTCTCACTGCTCTGTGCATTTCTTGAATTTTTTTCTGGAATTATACTTTATAACCTGTCCCATGTCTTTAATATAGTCTTCTCTGTCCAGTTTGTAGTCTGGTTACCTTAACTACTATACCCAATTGATTTAATCTGTTATCATTGGGCAAGTACCTAATTGGATCAATCCTATTTTGTTTTACTGTTCTTTTCTAACTTTACATGACAGATTACAATCTGAAGAATATCCTCTAAGAGATCAGTATTGGACTCTAATTTATTTAATACTTATCTCTGTTGTGCTATGGTTCATGGTCAGGGTTTTCAATATCATTGTTATGCTGATTATACTCAAGTCTATGGGTTTTGATGACAGTGCATGTTCAGCCATGATGTAATGTTTTATTAGTTTTTTTATCTTAGAATTGCTCTCATTATCACCACAAGATAAATACAGTATGGATAAAACGAAGATTGTATATCTTTTCCTTTCTCCATTATTTCTATGACTTCCATATTGTTCCAGATTCCCCTCCTCGCCATAGTTCCCTCTAAGCTGAGCAGTGAGCAATCGCTCACTTAAAAATCATCATCAACTCAGAGTTTTTCAAACGTGCCCAGAAGCCGAGAGGGAAAGAGTGAGAGGGAAGGAGAGAGAGAGGAAGAGAGAGAAACAGAAAAAAGAGAGGAAGGAAAAGAGAAAGAAAAAGAATGGGAGTAAGGAAGAGAGAAAGAAAATCAAAATCTAGTTTGAAACTAGCTCAACTATTTAAGTGGCATTTTGATATTGATAGAGTTGGCCTATTATGAGCTCACTGTTATAGACACACAGTACAGTATTTTATTTTGAAATTCTCTGAGGCAAAACAGGGTGGGTTTTTTGTTTGTTTGTTTGTTTGTTTGTTTGTTTACTTACTTACTTACTTACTTACTTACTTACTTACTTACTTACTTACTTACTTATTTATTTATTATTTCTGTGCCGCCCAGTCCCAAAGGGACTGCAGCTCAGACACTATACTTTTCCGCCCACCCCAAAAAAAAAATTAGAGGGAACACTGCTCCTCGCAATACATTATTGGAATTTCAGTTGATATCAGCTCTACCTACTTACTGATTTTACAACATGTTTTGCACATTTTCATTTGATGAGTATTTGGAGGACCAAGGAAAGTGATGTTACTAGTGTATGTTTTCTTTTTCATCCTTGTATTACAGGGATAATTTCCTGACAGGTGTTTCCAATTCTTTTGTCTGTCTTCAAACCATAGTCAGGAACATGGCTGTTCAAACTATTATGTAGTTTCCATGCCATCATGCCATATTTTGCATTGTACATTACATTGCATTGCTCATTAGTGACTCCCTATTTGGACAGAACACAGTTCAAGCTCCTGATGCTTATATTTAGAGCCTCCAATCATAAGTCTAGAACAGTGATGGCGAACCTATGACATGTGTGCCACAAGTGGCACGTGGAGCCATATCGGTGGGCACACATGCCCCAGCCAGTTGATTTTTGGCCCTTCTGGGCCCACTGGGAATCAGGAAAAAGGCTTTTTTCAGCCTCCGGATGGGGTGGGGAAGGCCCATTTTTTGCTCTCCCCAAGCTCAAGAGCCTTTCTAGGAGCCTGGAGAGGGCAAAAATGGCCTTCCTCACCCTTGGACCGGACGTCCCATTTTTTTCTCTCCCCAGGCGTCAGAGCCTTTCTAGGAGCCTGGGGAGGGCGAAAACAGCCTTTCCTTCCTCCCTGGAGGCCTTACGGAGGCCGGAAATGGCCCGTTTGCTAATTTCCAGAAGTATTTTTAAAGATTTATTATAGCCCTTTTGTGCATTCAAGAAAAGAAAAAGTTAAAAACAAGGAACCAGCCTCTCAATAATATTTTCAACAAAATGTATTGCTTGTGTCTAGAAACTTAATAAAGATGTTAAAAAGGAGTAATATCTTAAATGCAATTATACATCTATTAACAATTTACATTAAGATTGCAAAAAAAATGCAGATCCATATTCTTATTTGTTAAAGTACATGAGTCAGACCTTAATGTGGAATAGAATGATAATTCCAATTAAGAATTGATTCACGTCATATCGGTGTCTTTTCTTTACTGAGAATTAACATATTCTGAAGTAGCACAACAGCGAACTCTATTACAGATTTGGACGACAAATATCTATGAATAAGATAATATATGGGCATCACATATATGGTTTGGTTAAGTAATAGTCACGTCAGGTGGACAAAAATAGGGTTATATAACTACTTAAGGACTCTTGATTTCAAGCAAATGTCACAACCGCTATATTTGCCCCAATTATTGGCCAACTATTCAATATACAGAATTTCTATACAGAAAAGCGTTATGGTTGGATCATCAAATATTGTAGTTCCAGAAGGGGTAAAACATACCAGTTTTTTACTGGTTCTGTTTAATAGCCAATTTATTATGTGGGCTGAAATGGAATCAACAAAGAACTGAATTCTATCAAATTTTCTCTCAGCTGTTTTGCTCTTGATAGACTGAGAAAGGAAAGAAGAGGGTTAATTCATATGCATCCAGAACTTTCACATTTGACCAGTGCTTAATTTCTGAAAGCAGCTAAATTTAATTTCAAACTTGCCTAAAAGACGCAAATTTCAACATGAAAAACTAAAATCTTGATTTGAGAATTGGGTAGAAAGTTCTCATGAAGAAAAATATTCAAGGTAACATTAACTTACTACCTCACATTATGCACAGTTGAAGTGTGCTCAATTATTTCTTAATTTTTGGTGGTCAGCCTTAGTAAATTCAACCTTGGGTTTTGAGAATTAAATTAGGCCTTCAAAATGCTGAAATATTAATTCCTTGCCCTATAAATCAATATACTAACGCACTGGCCAGTAATATAGTATAGAGCAGTGATGGTGTACCTATGACACAGGTGCCACAGGTGGCACATGGAGCCACATCTACTGCCACATGAGCCATTGCTCTAACTCAGCTCCAGCGTACATGTGTGTGCTGGCCAGCTGATTTTTGGCTCAAATAGAGGCTCTGGGAGGGATTTTTTGGCTTCCAGAGAGCCTCTGGGGGATGGGGGAGGATGCTTGTACCCTCCCAGGCTCTAGGGAAGCCTTTGGAGCTTGGGGAGGGCGAAACATGAGCCTACTGGGCTCCCCAGAAGTTGGGAAAAAGGCTGTTATCCGACCTCAAGAGGTCTTTGTGTGTGCAGTCCAGGTTGGGAAGGAAGCACTATTGCAGCAATAGTTCAAAAACAGCTGCGCTTCTAAGCCAATTTATAACTAGTAGTACGGGCATTTCTTTGTAATAGAATTAGGAGATTTGCACTGATTTAATCTGTTTTGTTCCACAGCAGTGACATACCAAGATCTTGCAACATCTCTAGCTACAGTGATCCCTCGAGTATCGCGAGGGTTACGTTCCAAGACCCCTCGCGATACTCGATTTTTCGCGATATAGTGGTGCGGAAGTAAAAACACCATCTGCGCATGCGTGCCCTCGCGCATGTGCAGATGGTGTTTTTTACTTCCGCACTTGGGAAGACCCCCGCCCAACAGCTGAGGACCCGCCTGCCCGCCGCTTGTCCGGCCGCCGCGCCGCTCGTGCCGCCGCTGCTGGCGCGAGCAACGCCGCTTCCCAGCTGAGTGGCGCGAGCAACGGCATGGGTGGGCGAAGGGCGGGCGCGCGGACAAGGGGCGCACGAGCGGCGTGGCGGCCGGACAAATGGCGGCCGCGCCTGGCGGCAGCACGAACAACACAAACAGCGTGGCGGCCGAACAAACGCACGAGCAACGCAAGCGGCGTGGCGGCCGGACAAATGGCGGCCGCGCCTGGCGGCAGCACGAACAACACAAACAGCATGGCGGCCGAACAAACGCACGAGCAACGCAAGCGGCGTGGCGGCCGGACGAATGGCGGCCGCGCCTGCCGGCAGCACGAGCAACACGAACGGCGTGGCGGCCGAACAAACTCACGAGCAACGCAAGCGGCGTGGCGGCCGGACGAATGGCGGCCGCGCCTGCCGGCAGCACGAGCAACACGAACGGCGTGGCGGCCGAACAAACTCACGAGCAACGCAAGCGGCGTGGCGGCCGGACAAACGGATTCTCCTCCGACCTGCCCTCACCTTAGCTTCCAGCTGATGCTTCGATCCTTGGAAGAGGCCAGAGCGCCTTTCTGCACCACACTCTGCGCTCGGGTTCCTTTCCGGAAGATGGAAGTTTCTCTCTTTCCATCCTTTCTAGCAATACAATACTCGATAACCATCGAGTATTGTATTGCTAGAAAGGATGGAAAGAGAGAAACTTCCATCTTCCGGAAAGGAACCCGAGCGCAGAGTGTGGTGCAGAAAGGCGCTCTGGCCTCTTCCAAGGATCGAAGCATCAGCTGGAAGCTAAGGTGAGGGCAGGTCGGAGGAGAATCCGTTTGTCCGGCCGCCACGCCGCTTGCGTTGCTCGTGAGTTTGTTCGGCCGCCACGCCGTTCGTGTTGCTCGTGCTGCCGGCAGGCGCGGCCGCCATTCGTCCGGCCGCCACGCCGCTTGCGTTGCTCGTGAGTTTGTTCGGCCGCCACGCCGTTCGTGTTGCTCGTGCTGCCGGCAGGCGCGGCCGCCATTCGTCCGGCCGCCACGCCGCTTGCGTTGCTCGTGAGTTTGTTCGGCCGCCACGCCGTTCGTGTTGCTCGTGCTGCCGGCAGGCGCGGCCGCCATTCGTCCGGCCGCCACGCCGCTTGCGTTGCTCGTGAGTTTGTTCGGCCGCCACGCCGTTTGTGTTGATCGTGCTGCCGCCAGGCGCGGCCGCCATTCGTCCGGCCGCCACGCCGCTTGCGTTGCTCGTGCGTTTGTTCGGCCGCCATGCCGTTCGTGTTGCTCGTGCTGCCGCCAGGAGCGGCCGCCGTTTGTCCGGCCGCCACACCGCTCGTGTGCCAATGTCCGCGCGCCCGCCTTTCGCCCGCCCACGCCGTTGCTCGCGCCACTCAGCTGGGAAGCAACGCTGGGGTTTCCCCGCCGCCCACGCAAAGGGGAAACCCCGGCAAGAGGGGGAAGACCCAGGGAAGCCACCCAGCAGCTGATCTGGCCAGGGGGAAGCAAACTCCACCATCTACGCATGCGTGGCCATAGAAAAAAAAATGGCGCACATGCGCAGATGGTGTTGTTTACTTCCGGGTTGAAAAATCGCGATATAGCGTTTCGCAATAATCGAGATCGCGAAACTCGAGGGATCACTGTACTATTGCAAATTATATACAGTAATTATATACTGGCATTGAGGCATGAGACTTTTGAATAAAATCTTGGCTATTTTATTTCAATTATTTTATGAACTTCGTTACTTGAAAAAGTTGCCTACAAAAATCTATACACTTGAAAAATCATCAAAGTAATAGAATAATTACTTCTCAAGGCGGCCTATAAATCTAACAATAACAATTGGAATGATGCACTGTTCTGCTTAGCCTTGTTATTCAGACCCAAGCTAGCATTTTGAGATTCTAGACAGAGGTCTTCAAACTTGGCAACTTTAAGACATGTGGACTTCAACTCCCAGTCTTAAAGTTGCCAAGTTTGGGGACCCCTGTGCAGGTTAGTAGGAGCAGTGAATCTCTCTTCAGGGTGGATTGTCTTGAATAAATAAGTACAAGTAGCTTCATGTGAAATAGTTACTCTTCTGCTCTCTACTTCCTGGGGTTCCTATGAGGTTTTCAATTTACCTGGAGGGAAACCAACTCGGGAGCCTGACTAGAAATTGTCCTTCCCTCTCTACATTAGATTCAGGTTTTTGCCCTAGTCAGGTCATGAAGCCTCTACTTCATACAACACTAAAACATGTGATGAACTGCAGGACTGAAGCTTCTTTTTATCCTGATGTTATCCATCAATACACAAGGAGCGAACACCCTCGGAGATCGTAACTCATTTATAATGGACCTGTTCTTATGGCAAGTAGGATGAACAAATAAACCTTGCCACCTCTGTGAAGCCCAGGTAAAACTGGGAGTAGTCCTCCCTGCTGAGATGGTGGAAAAGCAACTTAATAAACAAGATCCTTCAACAAGTTACAGAAATCTGGTGGCACCATTCCAGTTGTTCCACTGTTAAAGCCCAGTGGCATGATAAGATGGGGCGGAGATTACAAATTCATTATGAATAGGACATGAGAACAGATCGATCACCAAAATTTACCAACTGCTCCTCGAACAAGACAGAATAAAAGACATAACCAAAAATCCCATGAAAGCCTGGGCCAAAAATATCCAACATGAAATACACTTAGCGGATTGGGAAAGAACATGGAACACAATATCAAAAATTACACTGTCAGCAGCATACAAAGAAAATTTCTATAAACTTTTTTACAGATGGTACATGCCCCCATCGAGACTAGCGAAGATTTACCCGACACTACAAGACACCTGCTGGAAATGTAAAAAACAAAAAGGTTCCTTTTTTCACATGTGGTGGTCTTGTCCCAAAATCCAAAAAATATGGAAAACAATCCACAGATGGCTCACAGAAATCACCAAAGAGAAAATAGAATATACCCCAGAAGGTATGCTCCTAGGAATTTGGAAAAGACACTATTCTAAACAAACTCTCTTCCTTATAACTCACATAAATACAGCAGCTAGAATATCGCTAGCGCAAATGTGGAAAACTGAACAGACCCCATCAGAAGGCTTAATTATTGACAAAATATATAGATGTGTAGAGATGGATGAAATCACAAATTCAATTAAGGGAACTAAAATCAAAGAATCAAAACGATTATGGTACAAATGGCATGAATGGATTCAAAAGAAAAACTAAAAATGTGACAATACAAAGTATCAGTATATATAGAAAGAATAACAAATACCTTACGAATGTCAATAGAAACAGAGAGCAAACATTTCCCTCTTTCCTTTTATTTCAAAGATGTATTATACCAATGATATATATAATTGAATGTATACTATTAAATAAAACATACAAAGAAATGAAAGATATATACAAAAGGTAATAGAGATGGAATAAGATCTGTAAAACTTAAACAAAATATGTGAGAAATATTTTTGAAAACAAAGAAATTTTAAAAAACCGAATAGGTCATTTAAGCAACGTCCTTAACTTTTGTCTGCTGTCAAAATGTTCTTGTTGAGGGCTTTTTTTGGGAAAGCTTTATTTGGTCAGAGCACTATAGTGAGATGATAAAGCATTGGATTTCCAAATCTTGATTGTTTATCAAGTTACTTTCCTGATTAGGAATCTTTGTTTTGATTGCTGTAGCCCCTAGAATTCAAGGAATCTTTCCTTTCTGAAATACAAAAATTAGTTCTCTATTGTGACAATGATTCTGTGGCAAAATCTTCAGAAGTAGAACTGATAGCTTTGGAAATTCTACACTATTTTGACAAGACAGCACTTCCTGGGAGGGGGGAAAAAGGAGAAATATGAGGCTGGAACTTCTTTAGTCATATTTTGGGATTTTGTCCATAGGTTTGACCCAAGGCAAATTGACAAATTGATTATAGGTTGTCAGCATAATCCCTAATTTTTAGAAGTTTGAGGGTACATTGACTATCCCAAACTCTCAATGAACCTGCAGCAGAGGTGAGTTCCTCCCCAGTTCAGACTGGTTCACAGTGAATCAGTAGCAACCCACTGGTGACATGACTATGACATCATAGAACCAGTTTAGTCAGTGCTGGTCCATGTACACTGCCCTCTTTAAAAAAAAAAAATTAGGGAAATTTTTAGTTTAGAATTTTTTTGCCTTTTTTTTCCTTCTGAGCATGTGCAGAAGCCAAGATTCCAGCACTGTGCATAGGTCCCATCTTGTTTTTGGCTTTGGGAGGGGTGTTAATTTTCCCCCACACTGCACGTGCTCGGCCACGCTGCACGGGAAGAAGCAAACCGCCAGCGAGGTAAGTTAGAACCCACCCCTGACCTGCAGGATTTACTCTTGGCATATTTAAAAGCTTAAGGTCTCCTGGACCTGTTCTGGTTTTTGGTAGAAATTTAGCAATTACAAATAACTCTTATTAAATGCTTTATTTCATGAATAAAGAAACTCCATTTTCCTCTGCTCTTCCGGAATTCAAACACATTTCATACAGGCACTTATCTCTTGGTCCGTTATCTTCCTTAATTGCATTTCTCACATTCCTTCTCCACTTAACAAGATTTATTTTCCTAACAACATTATTTCTAAAACAGCAGCCCTGACTGTTAATCAACACAGAATACTTTTGCTTACTTGGGAGTGGTAGGAAAAAACCTCCATTTTTCTCTTCGGCAACATTGAAACTCCACCCTACTTCCCCACTGACCACTGACGTGCCAAATACATCACTACAGTATTTAACCCATTCCTGCCCTTAATATCTTCTTCCAGACACTTGTTCTCTATGTTTTTGGGCCCTTCTGAATTTAGGGTTTACCCACCGAACGTCTAATTCTTCCTCACTAGATCCTGAACTCATAGCCCCATCCTGTGGCTGGCCTCCCACCTGTTCTACTACCTGTAACCCCGGGCCCATTACTAATTCATAAACACTATCTGTATCAGAGTCCTCAATCCCTTCATCATCCTCCAACTGACCAGGAGTATGTACAACAGGACCTAAAAGGCTTTGTTCCTTTTTGTTCGTCTTCCATTGCCAAGGAAGCCATCCCAGGTAGTTTGAATATGTCTTGAAGGTTACAGCTGTTCTCAATCTACAAGCTTTTTTTGGTTGGTCACTTCTCACTGTAACCTCTCTGATAAGCCTTTGCTGCCAGGCTTCTTTGATGGGCTTCAACCATGGGGCACTTTTGGCAAAGTCAGTTGTGTCCCTGCTGTTCTGCCACTGAGCCTCAGCGACTGTACTGCTTACTACTACAATATGTCTTTGGTGGTGGGCCTCTGAGGGCCGTCTCTGCCAAATCCAGCCATTTGGTCATTTTGGAGCTTTGTTTCCTGCTAGATAGTCCGAGGCTTGAGTTGGCATCCCTGTGAGTATGTAATTCAGAAAATATTAATTAATTATGAATTAATAAATATGTAATTTCTTGACATTCTGTCCTTATGTTCAGCCACCAAATGCCAGCTGGCAAGGATGCCCTAATTACCTTCTACTGAGTATGCTACCCGATGAAAAGAATTATGCATAATATATTATTTCAAGAGTCTGGAAGTTTTGCAGCCACTTTTACGGCTATGCCCTTGAAATTTGTACAGTTCACAAAGCGTTGCTGTGGCTTTTCTCACATAATAAACCTATATCATTGTTCTGTCATCTACAGCATAGAAGCCTTGGAACCTTAATGCTTTAAATGATAGATTTGTCTACCAGCCACGGAGAACAATTGCAAATATAGAGAGTTTTGAGCCGTCTGCCTCTTTTGCTTCCAGATTTCTTATGTATCTGGAAAAAAATTGTACTGAAAAAAATTACATTGAAATTTTTACCCAACCTACCAATGCAAGCTAATCAGATTGCAATAAAACTTCGGACATCATAGTAACTCATATTGATGTGAAAAGGATGTTCTGCTGTGAAATCACCATAATAGTTCTTGTCTTTCAGTAGCCAGAAATGTGATAATTTTCTTTTTCAGACTTTACAATAAGTTTCCCAAACTATGGGATCTATCCACCTTTTATTTACATGGTTACAATATATCCATATTCCCCTTGTTTTCATTATTCATTTTTGGTGTTTGGTTTTTTTAGAGAAGGTATATATTTTAATATAACACTAAGTGACAGTGTAAATTTAAGAATCCCTGTTTTCAGAATGATCTTCTATTTAATTTCCAAATCCTTCATATGGGGTATTCTTTAAAATCCTACCATAGACCAAAGTCTGATGTTACAAATGTACCATTTCTAGAACAAAGCCAGTTTTAGGGACCAATTTTGCATAGAAGAGCTGCCGAATTTAATTACACCTGCAAAGAGAATGAAGCAACAATATATCCTGGTTCTATTTTGTTTATCATTTATCTAAATGCCTTGACAAAACACTTAACAGGAGCTGGATTTGCACATGCAAATTTGGCATGTGAGCAGCTGTTACTTCAAGTAGATATTGCTATAATCTTTCACTGAACCAAATCAGCTTTGTGAAGTTCCTCAGAATTTTGGCTTAGTTTTGTAGGGAGTTACAATCTGTCATAGATCATCAAAAAAATGAAGGTGATTATTTTCTATAAGAGTACCAAAATCCACATGTGGTACTATATAGAGAACCAAACAACTGACCAAGTAAGATAACAGGGTACGTAAGATACAGTGATACCTCATCTTACAAACGCCTCATCATACAAACTTTTCGAGATACAAACCCGGGGTTTAAGATTTTTTTGCCTCTTCTTACAAACTATTTTCACCTTACAAACCCACCGCCGCTGCTGGAATGCCCCACCTCCGGACTCCCATTGCCAGCGAAGCACCCGTTTTTGTGCTGCTGGGATTCCCCTGAGGCTCCCCTCCATGGGAAACCCTACCTCCGGACTTCCATTGCCAGCGAAGCGCTTGTTTTTGCGATGCTGGGATTCCCCTGCAGCATCGCAAAAACACAGAAGTCCGGAGATGGGGTTTCCTATGGAGGGGAACCTCAGGGAAATCCCAGCAGCGCAAAACCGGGCGCTTCAGCTGGCAAAAGGGGTGAATTTTGGGCTTGCACGTATTAATCGCTTTTCCATTGATTCCTATGGGAAACATTGTTTCATCTTACAAACTTTTCACCTTAAGAACCTCGTCCCGGAACCAATTAAGTTTGTAAGACAAGGTATCACTGTACTTGAAAATCCTTACTAATTATGCCCAATCCACCAATATTGCCTATATGATCCAAAAGAGAATAGCAGCTATCCTAATATTCTATCACAGAGAGAAATTTTATTTCAGCTGCCATACTCATAATGAGCCATTAAAGTACTGTTCAGCTTTTTTTGTAGGGTACACTTGGACCTTTGCTCTAGCTACAGTACATAGTTTATGAAAAAAAATCAAGAATACAAAAGTAATAACTTTTTTTCCTGATCCTTGCATGTGTGTTTAGTATTATCTTAAATTAGAGGTTGGACTACCTATGATAGAAACTAGAGATTCATCATCTGTTTACTAACTGTTTACCTGATTAAGATTTAAATCTAGTCCAAGGGGATCAAACTCAATGCCCGCATACCAGATCCATCCTGTGGGATCTTAGATCTGCCCCACAAGGCCGCCCTGGAAACAGCAAAGGACCAGCCTACAGTGCCTCTGCCAGTCAAAAAGGAGCTCAGGTCTCTGTTTTCACTGGCAGAGGACTGCAGGAGACCGTGATGATCTAAAACCAACTCTGGCCATGCCTATCCTGGCCATGGCCCCCAAGGTCAAACACAACCCTGATGTGGCCCTCAATGAAATCGAGTTTGACACCCTTGATCTATCCCCTCTGTGGCAACTTGCACTCATCAACAAAAGAACCATAGACTAAAATGTATTAATTTATTTGTGACATAGACAACTCCTCAGTTCAGTTGATTCCAGGGTCTATAAATAATATTAATAACAACAGCAACAACAATAACAACATTGAAGGAGCCGGGGTGGTGCAGCAGGTAGAGTGCTGTACTGCAGGCCACTGAAGCTGACTGTAGATCTGAAGGTCAGTGGTTCAAATCTCATCACTGGCTCAAGGTTGACTCAGCCTTCCATCCCTCTGAGGTGGGTAAAATGAGGACCCGGATTATGGGGGCAATAGGCTGGCTCTGTTAAAAAGTGCTATTGCTAACATGTTGTAAGCCGCCCTGAGTCTAAGTTTATTGAATAAATAAATAAATAAATAAATAAATAAATAAATAAATAAATAAACAAACAAACAAACAAACAAACAAACAAACAAACAAACAAACATACGTTTTAAGAAGATACTGTACTTGGTTGATACCTAGGATGTTGGCAGAAGCCATTATCTCCAGTCGGTGGTATTCATGCAGCTCCTCATTTATGGAGACACACCAGTTGGGAAGTGGTAACAGGTGCACTGGCCTGATGCAGGGGGGTTTCGAGGCCCAAAATGGAACATGGGAGGGCGCATGTTCATATAGGGCAGCAATGGCAAACCTTTTTGGCACTGCATGCCAAAAGTTTGTGAGTGTGCCCACGACAGCGTGCAAGTGCTAGCACCCATTGGCCACCCCACCTGTGCATGCTCTCCCCAAGCTCACCCCCACATGTGGCCCGTACAGCACATGCATGTGTCTCCTGTGCATGCGCCCTCCCGTGCTCCATTTTGGGCCACGAAAACCTCCAGCATCAGGCCAGCACACCTGTTACCACTTCCCATCTGGTGTGTCTCCATAAATGAGGCGCTGCTCTCTCCTCCAGACCTCCTAGGACGAGGTGGCGCAGTGGATAGAGTGCACTACTGCAAGCCACTAAAGATGACTGTAGATCTGTAGGTCAGCGGTTCAAATCTCATCACCGGCATCAAGGTTGACTCAGCCTTCCATCCTTCCAAGGTGGGTAAAATGAGGACCTGGATTGTGGGGGGCAATATGCTGGCTCTGTTAAAAAGTGCTATTGGTAACATGCTGTTATGCCCTTTGTTAAAAGGGCACTATAAATAAACTATTATTATTATTATTATTATTATTATTATTATTATTATTATTATTATTATTATTATTTCAGTACAACACAGCAAACAAGATCACTATGCTGGATTTCGTATTTCATCACCAGTCGGGCGCTTCCCAAGCACCTAGGACTGCGTGATGTAGCGGCGAATTATGTTTGCCGATCCCAGTAAAGGGGCCTTTTGCAATTGACAGATGGAGATTTTGTCAATTCCAATGGTTTTCAAGGGTCCGCTGAGATCCTTTGGTACTGCGCCCAGCGTGCCAAGTACCACTGGGACCACTTTCACGGACTTGTGCCAGAGTCGTTGCAGCTCAATTTTTAGATCTTCGTATTTCACTAATTTCTCTAGCTGCTTCTCCTCAGTTCTGCTGTCTCCTGGGATTGCAATGTCGATGATCCATACTTTCTTTTTCTCCACGATCACAATGTCTGGTGTGTTATGCTTCAGAATTCGGTCAGTCTGAAGTCCCACAGTAGTTTTACTTGCTCATTTTCGACCACTTTTTTGGGCTTATGATCCCACCAGTTCTTTGCCACTGGTAAATGGTAGTTCCGGCACAAGTTCCAGTGGATCATCTGTGCCACAGCATCATGTCTATGCTTGTAGTCAGTCTGTGCGATCTTTTTGCAGCAGCTGAGTATGTGATTGGTTGTTTCATCTGTTTCTTTACAGAGTCTGCACTTTGGATCGTCTGTTGATTTTTCAATTCTGACTTTGACAGCATTTGTTCTAATGGCCTATTCTTGTACCGCCATTATTAGTCCTTCTGTCTCCTTTTTGAGTGTTCCACTTGTAAGCCATGACCAGGTCTTTTCCTTATCCACTTTGCCTTCAATCTTCTCCAAGAACTGGCCATGCAATGCTTTGTTCCGCCAACTGTCCATACTCCATTGAGTTACAGTTTTTCTGTACTGGTCCTTAGTTTGCTTCACCTTCAGAAGCTTCCTCTTGTTGACCTACAACAACAACAACAACAACAACAACAACAACAACAATAATAATAATAATAATAATAATAATTATTATTATTATTATTATTATTATTATTATTATTATTATTATTATTATTGCCTCCATGCTGGTGGCTTCTCCAGGAGGAGGGAAGGAAGCCCTGGCCCACTGTTCCTGCCACTGCTGGGGAAGCAACAGGGCAGAAACCGCCATCGCCGGGGGCAAGGGGTAGGAGTGGCAAGGACGGGCAGGCAACACCCCCACACACTTCACCCTCCAAGGCAGGTGTGTCTCCCCTGGCTCGGAAAAATCCCCTGAGACAGACCCCCCCCCTCCCTCTACTGTCCATCATACCTGAAATCCAGAACAGTTTCTGGACAGGACAATGGGGCCTAGCCACACATTGTCCTGTCCAGTTCTCTAGCTCACCACTCACCACTCACCAGCTCTCTAGCAGAACCCGTCAAAGCCAAAGCACCAGCAGCTAAGGCATATTTGTATCAGCAAATCAGCACGCCCTGTTTTTTCTGCTAGCAGAGTTTCCTGAAGCCTCCTATAACTAAAAACGGGCCGTGTGAACCCTCTCCGCACAAGCATCTCTGGCCAAAACCTGAAAACCAGCTGGCCAGCAGGTGGCACTCGCGCATGTGCTGTAGTCCTGATCTGGATGTCGGCTCACGTGCACAACTGTGGCACGAGTGTCATAGGTTCGCCATCACGGATATAGGGGGTAAAAGAAGATCAAATTGCAAAAAACAACAAGGTAATTAATGGAAGTGTGGATGGATTTTAGAGGAAGAGAAGGCCAAAATGTTGATGAGCTCTTTAAAAATAGAAGGGTAACAAGTTTGAAACACAAAAGACAATATTTGAAGTGGTTTATGGACATAGAAATTGTTCTTCCGGGTTCTCTGATAGGAGCCTCCCGAAAATTCAAGGATACAAATTTCAGACACCCACACGTTTGAAAATTCAAAACAATGTTCTCTATCACAAAAGTCAAAATAAACTACGCATACCTTTTGTATTGCAAAGAGCACTCTTCCCAAAACAACCAGGTAGTCTGTACAATTTTCCTTAAGCAGTCATTAAGTACTTAGCCAGCAGCTATGGAGAAACTTCGCACCCCTTCTTCTTCCAACGAAGGGAGACACACACACGCTGCTCTGTTTTGGTTTCAAAGGCGTGAAAAAGCAACCAAGTCCAGCACACAAGATTCTTGACGAAATTGCAACAGATATTCTTCCACAATGGCCAAACCCACATGCTGCTATTTATAGCAGCAGCCCTAATTACTGGAGCCCCACCCAAACAGAGGCGGCCTCCCTTATTTCCTGTAATATGTTCTTACTTGGTTTCTTCTACGCATAATTCTGCGCTTGCGTGGATCCAAAATGTCATCATCTGAAGCTATAGAAGATAAGGAAGATTGACTGCCTTGGTTGTGTGCCAAGCCCTCCTCTGCCAAGTCACTCTCACCTTCTTCTTCGTCCGAGAAAACTAAACTCTGATCTGATTCTGTCGGCAATAACACAGGCCTGTGACGTGTTGAATTTTCCCCTGCATCCACCTCCCCATTCCCTGGGGCAGGAGCTGGGCCAGAGCCAACCACAACAGAAATGAAGATAAAAAGGTGTGAAGCAGTGCTGTGAATAACCAAGTTGCTATAAACTCTGTTTAGCTATTTTTCCCTTTATTTTTGTGTTTCGTGCCTTTAATATGTTGACTACTTCTGAGTGCTTTCTGGAATTCAATATAATACAAGTAGTCTTTGACATATGACATAATTGAGTCCAAACTTTCTGTTGCTGAGAGGTTTGTTAAGTGAGTTTTGCCCCATTTTATGATCTTTCTTGCCATAGTTATTAAATGAATGGCTCCAGTTGTAACATTAGTAACGTTGGTTGTTAAGTGAATCTGGCTTCCCCATTAACTGTGCTTGTTACAAAAGGTGATCACATGACCCTGGGACACCTTCTGTTGTCAATAAATATGAGTCAATTGCCCAGCGGCTGAATTTTGATCATGTGACCAAGGGGATGCTGCAGGGGTTGTTAATATGTCACTTTTTTCAGTGCTGTTTTGATTTTGAATGAGCTGTTGTAAATCGAGGGCTATCTGTATAGATTATCTTGAATAATAGCACAATGGGAATGTACAGTATGTACTCAAAGATCAGCACATTTATTCTGATATAAGTATTTAAGCACACTCTGTGTGCTGCACTGGTTTCCAATTGGTCTCCGGTCACAATTCAAGGTGTTGGTTATTACCTATAAAGCCCTACATGGTGTAGGACCAGACTACTTACGGGACCACCACCTGCCACATACCTCCTAGTGACCAATTAGAACCCACAGTGTTGGCCTTCTCTGGGTCCTGTTGACTAAGCTGTGCCGGTTGGTGGGGCTGCGGGAGAGGGCCTTCTCTGTGGCGGCCCCGGCTGTCTAGAATCAACCACCCCCTGAGGTCTGTACTGCCCCCACTCTACTGGCTTTCTGAAAATCCTTGAAAACCGGCTCTGCCAGCATACCTGGGGGCTGTGAGAAATTGACACTCCTCTTGATTCTGGCCTCAATAACATATGAATTGGGTTGATGATATTGTGTGATTGCATGACTGAGATTTAATATGTTTTATATTATTGTTGTTGTTTATTAATTGCATATATTGTTTTATTATTCTTATTGTTGTAAGCTGCCCGGAGTCCCTCGGGAATGGGCAGCATACAAATTTAAATAAATAAATAAATTTTGTTATTCATAATAACTGATCACATAAAAATATTTTGATTTTTTTTAAAAAATGTTGGCTTTTCTTCCAGCAAGTTAAAGGAGTAGCTTTAACAATAAAACATGCATAGTGTACATGCACATGCACACTCATAGATACACTATAATACAGCAGGAAGGAGAGCTGAGTATTGGATTTGACAGCCAAGTCAGATTCACCCTGTTTAGAACAATGTATCTTTGATTATCCATGCAAGAGATAGGCAAGAATAATAGCCATAATATTCTGCTTGTGAACTTAAAAATCGATTGTATAGTCAGCAAATATTGGAAGCAAGAGTGCAAGTCTACTTGGATTTATGACCCAATCCAGAAAGGTAATTCTTATTATAGGAAGATGAAGGATGCAGTTAAATATATCACAACTATATCACCTTGAGTTTATTTATAAATATATACATTTAAAAAAAATCTCTTTTTCCTTAAAATCTTCCCAGGTGTTGCTGCATTGGACTCCAATGTTTCTGGAAAGATTGGCCTGCGAGCAGTTGTGTACTACTTCTTCACTACTGCCATAGCTGTAATTTTAGGTAATAAGTCATTGAACCCTTGAGTAATTAAATCCTTACATTTGAAATGTGTTAGGACATTTTTAATAAGTTAGCAAACGAGCAATAAATAGTCAATTTTTATCTAACTTTGATTTACCGAGAAGAACAAACTTGGATATTATCCATCTTAGAATGTCATGATAAACAGTAAGAGACTGCACCTCTTGTCCAAGTTATAGTCTCCGTGTGCAATTTCACAAGGGTACAGGTTTTTCTTTACTATCAAAATTAATATGTAACCATGCGAGTGACTATCTAGCTTGGAAAGAACAATTCCTAGCTTTGCTTCCTGAAAGAGATTTTATCAAGTTGTATTGGTACATAAATGGGGCAGCTAGTCGAAGGATTAAGTAACTTGTACATAAATTGCATAAACTTGGGGTGCTTCTAAATGGAAGGCTTCTCATGTTATAAGTCAAATTCAATCCCCTTTTTGAAGAAGCAAAGGTGGGGAAAGGATTACTAATAGAAATAAATGACAGCTAAGCTTGCTATAGATCTGCCATAGTGAACCTATGGCATGCATGCCGGAAGTGGCACACAGAGCCATCTCTCCAGGCACACGAGGTGTTGCCCATTGCTCTTCCAGGTTCCATAACTCCAGCCAGCTGGTCTTCACATGCATGGAAGCACTGGATACCAGAAGAGTAGCTGCCCGGCTTCCGGTACATGCATGCGCACTGGCGACATGGTATTCTGGTTTCTGGCATGCATGCACGTGTAAAGACCAGCTAGCCAGCATCCTGGAACCCGGAAGAGCAATAGGCAGTGGCTTGCATGTCCTGAGAGGTGGTTTTGCATGCCACTTACAGCACACATGCCACAGGTTCGCCATCATGGCGGGTTGCTGCTCTTTCAGTTTCTGGCATGTATATGCGCACTGGCCAGCTGGTCTTTGCGCATGCATGCAAGCTGGAAACCAGATAACCAGGTGGCCGGTGCACATGGACTCACCAGAAACTGAAAGAGCAGTTGCCTGACACGTGCATGCACACTGGGCCGCTGCTCTTCCGGTTTCCGGCGCATGCTCCCGTTTCGCACTCGGTGCCGAAAAAGTTTGCCAACACTGCTATAGGTCCTGTGAAAAAAGCAGCATTGTTGCACAATAATAGTTTATCAGAAAGCAACATGGCTATTTTCTAATGGTTTTACCGTCAACAGAGGGGAAACCATAGTTCCAAAGTTCCAAGGACATTGGAAATATTAAAGATAGCTGAACCCCCCCCCCCTCCCAGGATGCTGAAAATAACTACAGGGTAGCTAAATAACTTAGGTTTGTCTGCAGTAGTGTTTAGTAGTGTTCCTACACTCTAAGATAAAGCATTGATTATATGTCAGAAAATAATAAACTGCATGTTTGGAAAGAACCAAGGCCTGAATTTAAGGCAAGCATATTTCTCGTCTTTCATTTAGATGTCTATGCTGCTATCTTTAAAAAAATGTTTTCTGCAACTTGTTCATTTATGTGTTCTCATAAATGTTCTGTGTTCTCTCTGACCTTCCCGCTCGACCCCCACTCCAATTATAGGGATTGTATTGGTTGTGACTATCAAACCAGGAGTATCTCAGAAAGCTGATGAAATTGACAGGGTGGGTAGCACTCCAGAAGTGTCTACAGTGGATGCCATGTTAGACTTGATTAGGTGAGTCATAAAAACAACGGATTACATTCATAATCTAAAAAATTTAATAATGCCAATATCTTTCTCTAAATGAAAGATGAAGACCCTATTGAATTGTACTGAGGCATAAATAAATAGGGAGAAAATGAGAATCTTTGAGTGATTTATATACTGTTTCCCCCAAAATAATACATCCCCTAATAACAAGCTCAGTCGGGCTTTTGAGTGCCTGGCAATAAGGCCAAGCACTTATTTCAGAGTTTAAAAAAATATAAGACAGCTTCCAATGTTCAGTTTTGCTCTGAATTCATTCCTTATTTATTTGTTAAAAATGCAGAAAAAATGCCTTTCTCCCAATTTAAGCCACAGGTGTTTTTTTTTAAAAAAAAACATCTGCTATAGAATTGTAGAAAAGATGCAGATGTGTTCAGAGCTGCAGTGGCCTAGTGGTTAGAGTGCAGTACTGCAGGCTACTTCTGCTGATCAGCAGTTTGGCAGATCAAATCTTACAAGGGTCAAGATTGACTCAGCCTTCCATCCTTATGAGGTGGGTAAAATGAGGACCCAAATTGTTGGGGGGGGCAATATACTGATTCTGTAAACTGCTTAGAGAGGGCTGTAAAGCACTGTGAATCGGCATACAAATCTAAGTTCTTTTGCTAGTCGGAAGGCAGTATATTTCTGCTTTCTTGTCTGCTTTTTTCTTTTATTTCATGGAATGATTTCTCCCTTACTTGCTGGAATTTGCTTTTTTTGTAACACAAAAATGCTGTAAACTGATATTTTGGGGAAATATAATATACTTGAGAGAAAGTACAGGACAGAGGAAAGGCCCAGGTAGATTAAGGATTCATATCTTGTACAGTTAAATAATAAGCCAAGTCTTTCTAAAACTTAAGGAATAATTAGAATAAACATATATTCAAGGATTTGCTGTAAGAGAAAAAGACTTATTACATCATGGTTCCTGAATATGTTTTCGACAATTATATACTTATCTCTTTTAATCCTTTTACAGAAATATGTTCCCAGAAAATCTTGTACAAGCCTGCTTCCAACAGGTAGATTCTATTTTGTATTTATTAAAAGAAGTTAATAAATACTGCAAAATTTGTCATGAAATGGTTGGACTGTATATTATTACTTATTATTTTAGATCCTGATCTAGAAGAAATAAGTTTATTTTTATACAAGTAGACCTTATGTACAAAAATCAAATGATGAAATAATGAAATATGCTTTCATAATTTTGTAATTAAGAATTCATTTCCTTTTCCAGTAATCACTGTTGAGAACATAATGTAAGACACTGGTTCACAGTCAATAAACACCCATCTGATTTCCTCTGGAATCTATACCTTTTGTAACTTAAAAAATAAATCCTGCCACCTTTAACTTTTCAGTCTTAATAGAAGAAAATGTGGGTCAATCAAATCCCTAGTTTTAAGCAAGAACCAATCGTCAGTGGATAATTAGACAGATCTCATAAGTTAACTATTTCTTATGGATCCCGGTGTACTCCCTATATCCAGATTCTTAGGTTTTTAATGTGTAAGTAGCTCTGTATTCTCACATTTAAAAAATTAGAGACTTTGTGCTTGAAGTGGAAAAAAGAATAAAACTTTGATTTTGGGTTTTACCAATTAGATTGATTTGTTATTGTAGAAATGGCTATTTAATATGATAAGTTAAAGTAAAAAGTTGAGGTTTGATGTTGATGCTTTATTCTACCAAAGGCAGTTGAAAGTCAATGACTTTTCCCCTCTTTTCCCACCCTCACTTTTCCTTTCCTTTTTCCCTTCCCTATTTCCCCTACAATTTACATTTGCATGTTCTTTGTATGCCACATTATAAACTAAATAAAAAACTATTAAGAAAAAAATCAGAAAAAGGAACAGCAAAAAATAAAATATACATGGTACTGATAGTGTCATAGAAGCAGAAGCAGTGTGTGTGAACCCTTGCCTGTTGCAACCTTAAACCTTTCCTTTATCATTCTCCACTAACACAACACATGTATTCTTGCCTTCCAGTATAAGACAAAACGTGAAGAATTAAAACCTAAAAGCCCAGATAAAAATGGAACCTTTCCTACAGATGAACCATTCACAGCTATAATGCCAACTGAGACTTCACAGGTAAAGGAGAAGGCGGCAACAGTGTCGTTCTGTTGTGGCACAACAGAAACATTCCTGTATCCTTAATTACTATTAGCATTTAACACATTATTAGATGATTCCCACGATGTGGTTGTTATTGTGTATTATGCAGAATTCACACTAATTTGATAAGATAGAAATAATTTGTATAGTGAAAATCAGGTTATTAAAATAATGGAGTATCTGTAGGGGGGAGCAATAATTGCCTGATGATGGACCCAGTGTCATGATCAAAGCTTTGCCCCCTTTTAATAGGCTGCCCTGGTTGGTAGCAAAGCTAACTCCTTAAAGATCAAGCTACAGAAGCCCTATGATGTTATATAGTTTAAAAAATTAAAATACAAACTAACTCCTCTCAACATTAAATTGTAGCCCCCTCACCGATGAATGAAATGTATGTTTGTTTGAATTGGAATGATTTTTAAGGAACTTGGTTTTTAGATTAGCTAGTTTTAAATTTAATTGGATTTAGGATATTTTATATTGTTTTTATATACTGTAAGCCGCCCCGAGTCCTTGGAGAGGGGCGGCATATAAAGCCAGCAAACAAACAAATATTAAGCTGTTCCCAGATAAGAGTTTAATTGTTTAATCTTCATATTTGCAAAATATGCTATTTCTAGTTGAACATTTCCGTCTCCCCTTCTCACCCTATAGAACAAAACTAAAGAATACAAAATAGTGGGCATGTATTCGGATGGTATTAATGTGCTCGGATTGATAGTCTTTTGTCTTGTCTTCGGAATCGTTATTGGGAAAATGGGAGAAAAAGGAAAAGCGCTGGTGGATTTTTTCAATGCCCTGAACGATGCCACAATGTATATCGTTCAGATAATTATGTGGTAAGTGGGAGAGTATCTTTTCATCAATTCCTTTTACTACTTGGTTGCACATTTCATCCAAGAGCAGGGAAAGGCGTCAGAAAGCCTGCCACCCTTTCAGATGGTAGGGCTGCTTTGCCCATGCACTTTGCAAACCTCACCTTTCAATCCTTTGCATTGGGTGGCTATAAATGGGACCTATGTGTATACAGTGTTCCCTCGATTTTCACAGGTTCAAACTTCACGAAAAGTCTATACCATGGTTTTTCAAAAATATTAATTTAAAAATTCTTTGCGGGTTTTTCCCCCTATACCACAGTTTTTCCCACCCGATGACGTCATATGTCATCGCCAAACTTTCGTCCGCCTTTAATAAATATTTTTTTTAATAAACTTTAATAAATAAACATGGTGAGTAATAATCTAAATGGTTGCTAAGGGAATGGGAAATTGTCATGTAGGGGTTTAAAGTGTTAAGGGAAGGCTTATGATACTGTTCATAGCCAAAAATAGTGTATTTACTTCCGCATCTCTACTTCGCGGAAATTCGACTTTCGCGGGCGGTCTCAGAACGCATCCCCCGCGAAAATCGAGGGAACACTGTATATGTATTTATATAATTCAAATATACATAAGGATCCATATAATGAAAAAGTATCTACCTGGAAGTTTGAATGGTTTGATCAAACAAAATATCATTTTGAGAAGTTGCTTCTCATGCTAAATTGAGTTAATTAATGTCGCGATGCGCACCGGTAGGAAAAGGGTCATTCTTTGTCAAGTGGACCAGGTGTCCGCTTGACTGATTTTTGCAGCCTTATTTGAAAAGAAACCATCATAAAAACAACTATAGAAAAAAATGTGCTCTTTCTAATGAAATAAAAATGAAAATGATTGAAGGTGAGAAAGGAGAGAGCTCTGTTTCATCACCTTCAATCATTTTCATTAGGAAAAGCAAGTTTTTTTCTATTGCTCTCTGTTTTCTCACCTTCAATCATCTTCATTTTTATTTCATTAGAAAGAGGATGTTTTTTTCTATCATATATGTTGTTTTTGTGATGGTTTCTTTTCAAATAAGGCTTCAATTTCACCTGGTCCACTTGACAAAGAATGACCCAGAAGGTAAAAGGAATGAACTCCTTGGTATAACCAGTATCTTTTGGCAAACCTCCAATGGCCCTCCTAATCTTTTAGATTTCTTAAAAATAATGCTTTTTGTTCCTCAAAGTTTCCACTCAAATGGCCAGAATAAAGCTGTTGTCAATGATTTTACTATGTGGTGTTGATCTTTTGGGGCAAATGCGCTTTCTTCAGCTAAACAATCTACAAAAACACTATTTAGTCATCCAGGACTATCCAATTAGTTTTTCTGCAATAGATGTAAAAACAGTTAGATAAATATCCTGTCTATGAAATAATACTGCATTCTTCTCCCCTATGTATTCTTGATATATAGAGAAAATAGTGTTGCAAATTATCCTGGCATAAATTGTAATGTTTCTTTGTATATTCTAGGTATATGCCTCTAGGTATTTTGTTTTTGATTGCTGGAAAGATAATAGAAGTTGAAGACTGGGAGATTTTTCGCAAATTAGGTCTTTATATGGCCACTGTGTTGAGTGGGTACGTTATTCCTCTAATTAATAAAATGCATTTATTTTCTTTTGAATTTGAATTGATAAATCAGATTTTTCTATAGTTAAGGGAACGTTCATTGTATTGATATTCATTGTGTTTCAGATACATTGGGAATATACTGAATTAAGAATACAATATTTTAAATTCAGTTGCTAGTTCTCAGGCAATATATTAAAAAAACCAGATTGCCTCAGATATGAAAGATAAGCGCTTGAATCTGAGTATAGTCATGGCTGGTGAATTATTCTTAGGCTGCATATTCATGGTCTGACATCCTTATTAGATTCATTTAAAATAGAATATTATTTGTGTGTGCTGCACAAATGGGAAAGAAATGCTGGGAGAATAGAGGATTTCCTAGTGCATGTTATTTGCAAATACCTACAAATGTGTTTCAAGAAATTTGCTTAAAGAAGAGATGGAAAGATTGCTTCATTCTCTCTTCTCTGTTTTCAGTTATTTTCATAGAACACAAGAGATATCCAGATTGATTTACGTGCATTTAATGATTAATTAGTGACTAATTGAAAGTTTTTACTAGTATTTAACAACATTCTGCTGAACGGTATGCCTTATGTTATCAAAAACAAAAGTGCTAATTTGTGGTCTAGCCTAAACAGCTTTATAGATTTTAGGAAAATCTGCTTCTCTCACTGTTGATAAATTTTGAAACCCATCTACATCTGTTCACTAAGACTCTAATGTTAAATATTACGGTAGTTAATGTATGTTTCCTATTTCAGACTTGCAATCCATTCTGTGGTAATTCTACCACTAATATATTTAATTATAGTGCGGAAAAATCCATACAAGTTTGCCATGGGTATGGCTCAAGCGCTATTGGCCGCACTCATGATCTCTTCCAGGTAGGGATAACAATTTTTCCCCTCTTGAATAATGTATTATAAATGAACTTGTACATGAATTTATTTCAAACATTCATTTGATATTAATTTAGACGTTATTGTATTTTTTAATTGTTGTTAGCTTTGTCTTGATCTGTGAAATTAATAAACGTGCACATTGGCTTCTTACTGACCTATTTCTTCTTAATGTCTTTATCTTTTCCCCTTGATTTGTGGGATCTAGTTCAGCCACCTTACCAGTAACTTTTCGCTGTGCAGAAGAAAAAAATCATGTTGACAAGAGAATTACTCGATTTGTTTTACCAGTTGGAGCAACAATCAACATGGATGGAACCGCACTTTATGAAGCAGTAGCTGCTGTTTTTATTGCACAGCTTAATGACTTAGAGCTAGACATTGGACAAATAGTGACCATTAGGTAATGATTATGCTGTATCACATATTTTGTTTTATTTTATTTTCATCGTAAATGAATATTCTATAATATTTAGAACCAGAGAATCTTAATGCTGCAAAGGACCTTGAAGGTCATCTCACCTCCTGAAATAAATCTCCTGTAAAATTATGCTTTGCTACACTACACTGTCCTAAGAACAAAACCTCTGGTCATAATTAAATTGTGTCATGGATTATATTTCAGCAATTAACAGCAAAACTCAACTTTGTGCTCTGTAAATTGTCTTAGTACTGAAACCCATTAGCTGTATTCATTACTAATTTACACATTGTGTTACTAAATTCAGATAATTTAACTTTATTACTCAACTAAGATAATCATATTTGGATACCATATTGCCTTTTATAACTAATTTCAAATATACTATGTTACAATGCTTGATTTGATATAGAGGGAAGATGCAGAAGAGCGGTTTGTAGCTTCATGACAGAGCTATAAGTTATTGGTTCTTCAAGTTGGGACATTTTCTGTTCTCTGAATACCACAGAGGTGTCAAACTCATGCCGTCACATGACATATCAGGACTTTTCTCCCTTCACTTAACCAGGTGGGGGGGTGGCCAGCATGTAACGCCTCCAGCCTGTTATACCATATTCTGTCAAGCAAGTTGGCTCAAATGGCAGTAGTTAGCAGTGAACACATACCTTCAATGTCAAAATATTGTTTTATGAAAGAGCAATAATGAGTCTAATTCCATGTCTCGAGAAAAGGACCTCAAGATGTGGAGCTCTTAAATAAGGAAATAATAACACACAGTTTGTAAGTCATTTCTTTGAGCAGTTGTCCAGTTAACACTTTATTCCTGCAGCCATCCTATTTCTCAACGTTCCTGTATCACTTACGGCTTCCTTTCCACCATCTAGCATTTACAGCAGGGGTCCCCAAACTTTTTACACAGAGTTCACTATCCCTCGGACTGTTGGAGGGCTGGACTATAAAAAAACCCTATGAACAAATCCCTATGCACACTGCACATACCTTATTTTAAAGTAAAAAACAAAATGGGAATGTACTATTTAGAGGGGGAGGAAAGAAGTCTGAAATTCATATATGTTTATGTTTCGTTTTTAATTTTCTTTTGTTAACATCTGATTGGCTATACAAGGTTTTCTTGGCTTAAAAATGTATAAAGGTTTTCTTGGCTTAAAAATGTATAAAGAAAGAAGGAAGCACTTTGGCATAATGGTTAATAAGTTAGAAATATAATTGGTGGTGTACTTTTTTTAGGAGGGAATTTAATTAAAAGAAAATGAATATAACTGGATGACAAAATTAGAAAAAAAAACTTTTGCAACTTTTTTGACGATTGATATTAGTTACTAACAAAATACTGCATTTTATTCATGGAAAATTAGATGTGCTCCTGTCACTCACCCGCGGGCCGGATAAATGGCCTCAGCGGGCCGCATGTGGCCCACGGG
The DNA here is from genome assembly GCF_031021105.1 of Erythrolamprus reginae. NCBI lineage: Eukaryota > Metazoa > Chordata > Lepidosauria > Squamata > Dipsadidae > Erythrolamprus > Erythrolamprus reginae. The sequence continues at coordinate 269,912,208 of NC_091951.1, read as the reverse complement.
CCATAGTTTGGGGACCGCTGATTTACAGCTTTCATTTTCACTTAATATTACCATCCCACTGCCCCATAAATATCTCTAAAACATTCCTTCCACCCAGAGGTGGGCTGCTAAGGTGGAACGATGATGTGTGTTCACCCCCGTGGCTCTGAGTGCTAGCGGAGTCCAGCGCAATTCTGCTATTGTACCTGGGCAGGGAGCAAAATGTCACACCTGCATGTCTGCATGCGATTTCGCTCCCTGCCCAGGTGTAGTAGCAGAATTGCGCTGGACTCCACTAACACTCAGAGCCACGGGGGCGAGCACACGTCACCGTTCCACCTTAGCAAGCCCACCTCTGCTTCTGCCATTTCCTACTTCAATTTCATCCAATTATTTTATTACTTTTATTTTTTTTATTCCATTCATACTGTTCAGAAGCATCTTGTTTTGCCCCTTTTATCCACTTCCCAAACAAATTTTCATGTGTCAAAACCCCTTTGTATCACTGCCTTGTCATTCTAATTGTAGTTGATTACAAAGAAATATGAATGAGGTTGTAACAGCAGTAAAACAAGGCAAATGCAGTTTCGGGCTCCAGCAACAGAAATAGAGTTTACAAATACACTGTACCATTTTATGCTATGTTTGTCAGACCCCACCTCAGTTATTGTGTCTTTTTGATTTGGGATGCAGTGTGACAGCAACAGCCGCCAGCATTGGAGCAGCAGGAGTACCACAGGCGGGCCTTGTTACCATGGTAATTGTACTGAGTGCAGTGGGACTGCCAGCTGACAATGTTACGCTCATTATTGCTGTGGACTGGCTTCTGTAAGTTCCTACACTTCTTGTGCATCTCTACATGAAAAATATCAATGAGCCCATTGTATTGTGTAATCGGCATACTTCTAATGAGTGTTTTCTGCTGGCACAGTTAAGGTATTTCACAACTATGTTAACATTTAGTTGAGACTCTGTTACAGTATTAACAAGTGTTGGACTGAGTATCCATTCCAACGCTCCAGGATAGCCAGCAATATTCTCTTTTTATTCTTTTGCATGAACTTGATTATTTACATGCAATAGTGGCTAAAATTAACACCATCTGAAATATTATTATAAACTTGAAATCTCATCTGATTAATTTTTGTTCAGAAGACATGTTCTTTTTGCATGTAGAAAATGACATGATAATTACATACAGAAGGAATGAAACACCAAGTAATTCATTACTTTAGAAGATTTTCACATTGTTTCACTTAGTATCTTAATTCTATAACTTTCATCCTATAAAAAGTAACTCAGTGTTCTGAATTCAATATCTTTGCCAAGTGGAACGTAATTTTTTTAAAAAAGAGGCTCTGCCAATCTGCTGAAGATGTGTTTGGAAAATAGAAAGTCAACACTCCAACACTAAGTCATTCACTGGATTTCCTGATTTAATGTTTTTCTTTTTCCAAGGGCCAAAAACCATTTCGTGCAGAAGAAGTATTATTCCATTTACTAGAACGTGAATTTATATCAGTAGTGACTGCCATTTCCCTTAGGTTGGTCAAAGGTTATGACCAAAATACTATATAAGAACGTGAGACCTTATAAGAAGGCTCTGCCACCCAATGACCCTATTTTATTCACAAAATGTGATGAAAATCCCAGAGGATGTTGTCTTCTACCTGTAGTCCTCCCTGATGCATTCAGCACTCCATCCTTTTCCTTACCCTCTCTCACACACTTTATATAGCTATTCCATGTTTTCCTTACCATGTCTTTAGTCCAGTGGTCTTAGTACTTGCCACCTACAAATCTCCAATACAGTGGTACCTCATCATACAAACTTAATTGGTTCCAGGAGGAGGTTCGTAAGGTGAAAAGTTCGTAAGATGAAACAATGTTTCCCATAGGAATCAATGTAAAAGCAAATAATGCGTGCAAATCCTTCAGGAAAATCCCAAACTTTAGAAGGGAGGCGAACAGAGGGCAGGGAGGAGCAGCTAAAGGGGGCGGGTGGAAGAAGCAAGGCTAGGCTAAAGGGTGAGTGGGAAGGAAGAAAGGCAAGGGGGGCGCCCCTCCCTTTTCTTTCTTAAAAAGACACCGCTTCAGTGCCTTTGGAAGCATGCAAAATCTTTACTCCTCCAAGCTGCCCATCCCTTTTCTTTCTTAAAAAGACACCATTTAAGTGCTTTTGCAAGCATGCAAAATCTTTACTCCTCCAAGCTGCCCCTCCCTTTTCTTTCTTAAAAAGACACCATTTCAATGCTTTTGCAAGCATGCAAAATCTTTACTCCTCCAAGCTGCCCCTCCCTTTTCTTTCTTAAAAAGACACCGTTTCAGTGCTTTTGCAAGCATGCAAAATCTTTACTCCTCCAAGCTGCCCCTCCCTTTTCTTTCTTAAAAAGACACCGCTTCAGTGCCTTTGGAAGCATGCAAAATCTTTACTCCTCCAAGCTGCCCCTCCCTTTTCTTTCTTAAAAAGACACCATTTCAATGCTTTTGCAAGCATGCAAAATCTTTACTCCTCCAAGCTGCCCCTCCCTTTTCTTTCTTAAAAAGACACCATTTCAATGCTTTTGCAAGCATGCAAAATCTTTACTCCTCCAAGCTGCCCCTCCCTTTTCTTTCTTAAAAAGACACCGTTTCAGTGCTTTTGCAAGCATGCAAAATCTTTACTCCTCCAAGCTGCCCCTCCCTTTTCTTTCTTCAAAAAAGGGGGGGAAAGAAACCCCTTCATCCCAGCAGCAGCTGCTTGGGTTCGTAAGGTGAAAATAGTTTGGAAGAAGAGGCAAAAAAATCTTAAACACCGCGTTCGTATCTTGAAAAGTTCATTAGAAGAGGCGTTCGTAAGATGAGGTACCACTGTACTTCATAGGTGATGTAGGTAAACTGGTGGTGATGTCACGGAGCCAGCTCTATCGATGCCGATCTGTTGGTGCCACCATCTTGGGTTTTTTGGCTCCTGTGCATGTGCAGAAGCTAATTTTTGTTTCTGCACATGGGCAGAAGATGAGTTTTCTGCACTGTACACATTCAGCGTGCAACGCGTTACAGCCACACAGCACAGGAGGAAGGGAACTGATGGCGAGGTAAGTTAGAACCTACCCCTGCTATAATGTAACTCTTGACCCCAACATTTTTTTGGTCATTCTGTTGACCCCAAAGCAGATAGCTCTGCAGAAATGGGGAAGCCAACAGATATCAGATCGGACTTTGATGGTCAAGGATGTTTAAAATTCCAGTGCTGAAAAATGAATCATTGAGTACCACATGAGACGCCTCAAAATTTATTTGATCATTGCATCATGTCTTTAGTTACAATGTAAGAATTCTAAACTGACATATTTTTTGCCAATATTGATAAAAGCTGGGGTACAAATCTTGTTTACGTGTAGGCTGAATTTATTGCCACCTATCCTGACTATCCTAAAAATGTTGTTTTCTAGGGATCGATTCAGAACAATGGTTAATGTTCTAGGTGACGCTTTTGGAACTGGAGTTGTGGAGAAACTCTCCAAAATGGAACTAGAGCAGATGGACACCCTCTCTGAAGTTAACGTTGCGAATCCTTTTGCTTTGGAAACAGCCGACAGTGAGGAAAAAGAAGCAAAGAAATCCTATGTGAATGGAGCTTTTGCTGTCGATAGGTCTGACACCGTATCATTCACCCAGACATCACAATTCTGAAGTTGATTGACTAACAGAGGACCACATTGGATTAAAGGACATGAGAGATCCTAAGTCAATCCATACCTTGGGATCATCACACTATCGGTTCCTCATGCTGTTCTTTGTCTTCTGCCTGTATTCCTCCAGGCATACAGAGAAAAGAAAATATGTATATCACAATTCCCGTGTCCCTCAGCCATTCAGAAACAGAGAACGCAGCCATTCTACTCCTCCTATTGTACAGGCTTCCCATACTATATTTCCCCACAACTGGGAACATGGGCTCTTCCTTTCCAATCAATTGACGAGAGGCAGCCATCCATGTTCAGAGCTGTGGAGATTTCTTCAGGAGGCCCAACACAGAAATATAACTATATTCTTGAGCCTAGTTGTGTTGTCAGAAAAGAATGCTCTTTCACAGTTGAGAATGAATGCTAGCACTCTTAAGATTCTTCAGCAGCACCTGTCTTAAGATTCTGAACTGGAATCTTTTAGCGAGATTCAGAGGATAAATACATTCCTTTGGGACAGATTGCCTTCAGCTCGTAGTTATTGCAGCATTTGGTCATTGTGTGCTGATATATGAAAAAGCCAGGTTATAAAAATATGAATCTTGTAAAAAGCTGTGTCATATTTCTAGGGATTCTAGATGTCTACTTACTATGACCATTCCCAGAAGTTGGAGCAATGAGCTGGAGACAAGCTATTTATGAGGAATAATTAAACAGTATTTCCAGATGCACAGAATTCCATGCAGAGAATCATTTTTTAAAAATATCCCCTCTATTCTTATATTTCGATTGCTACTGAAACATTTCTCTTTAAATTGATTCTGTGCAAAAATAACTGCTGCTATAGCTAATTAGCTATTAAATAGAAAAAAATCAGAAGGATAATTCTGGAGTAAGTGTGAAGTTTTTGAAAATATATGTGTATTTTTAAACCTTGTTATTTAAATTGGAAATTATTACTTGAGAACTTTATATTTTCATTTCCATAACAAATTATAGCTATGACATAGTGGAACATCTTGATTAATCCAATTACAACAGCTTTGCAGCAAACTACAATAAACCCTAATAATGTAGTTTTCCTTATTCAGTAATCTTCTTTTGGAAGCTGTAAGACACAATTTTAGAACTCTCTGTTTGATAGAGGAGATAAAAGAATGCATTTCATGGGTATACAAGCAAACTATAGTTTCATATCTTTCCTCCAGTCTCCTGTCCATTCTGATCCCAATTCCTTGTGGGTCACTGCACGTGCTATTCTACTGAGGGAGAGGGTGTAATTGAATACAACTCTAACTTCATTGAATGGCTTAGAGAAAGTGTATGTTTTTAAAATATTGCCTTTACTGTACGTGATTCACTGCATGTTGTTTGTTTGCTTCTTTGTTAAATCTTGTAACTGAAACAGAAAGCTTGCCAAAATACAGGTCTTGTGACCGAGAAGCAGGCTTATGGTGAATTATATACCACCTTATACACCTTGACTGGTGAAAGATAAATAGCAGCCTTTTTTTTGAAAGGTTATAGTGTAGAGCAATGGAGATATATTCTCATATGGACCATTTGAGTGTAATTTCTTTATGAAAACATTCCGTAATGTTAAATAGTTCATCTAGTTAATACTTAACACCAATACCTATGGCGCAGTTTTATTCTCCCTTGAAAAACATTATTGCAGAAAATAAACTTTTCTTTGGACATTGCTAGTTAGCTACATAACACAAACTAAAATCCATAGAAGATAACTATTTTGTAAATAAGCTTGTGCTAATCTGAAAAAAAATGCACTTAATTACTATCATCAAACAACAAATCTGTAGCCTTAGACAGTCTTACACTGTTCTGTTCAATAAATAATCCAGGTATGTGCCAAAGAACACTGAAAAGTAACTGTTCAAATAATCATGTTTTGATAAATTGCACCTTGTGTGAAATTATACTGTACTGTATGTATTTAAATATAACAAGCTACAAATGAAATGCGCAAAGTACAAACATTGATCCGTTTGTACAGATAAAGGAGTGTACAGTGTAAATCTTGTGCAAAATTATTTTTTAAAAAACATTTGTACAGCTTTGCTATTGCTGGGGGGGAGAATGTTCTTAATAGTGTTTTGCCTTTTCCTTGCACCCTTCAATACTATACATGTCCCTTTTCTTTTATTTCAATAAATAGTTTGGTCATCCAACCTATCCTTGTTTTGTCTGTATGTAGACTTGGGTATCAGCACTGATGAAGAATGGGAACTTCTATTCATCTGTTTTGTTAGAAAAGCAAGATCGAAGCAAAACGCAGCCATTCAATTCCTCTTCCTGTTGTGCAGTCTGCCAATACCAGGGGTAGGCAAAGTTGGCTCTTCTATGACTTGTGGACTTCAACTCCCAGAATTCCTGAGCCAATCATACTGGCTCAGTCATTCTGGGAGTTGAAGTCCACAGGTCATAGAAGAGCCAACTTTGCCTACCCCTGGCCCATACCGCATTTTCCTCACAACTGGGAACATGGGTTCTTTCTTCACAATCAATTATGAAAGGCAGCCAGCATGTTCAGAACTGTGGAGTTTTCTTGTGACATAGTTTTGTCACAAAAGCCCTATTAGGAGCTACTCTCAAATAAGTGGCTTCTGGCAAGTCCTACGTTAATGGGTTTCAACATTGAACTAGAAGTAACTAAAGTTTACAATTAAGCCAGACAGATTTACTTATATCCTGCCTTTATTACTTTTTTATAATAGCGGCAAACTTACTTAATATTCCACCCTCCTATATTCTCCAGAACAAGTAACCCTATGAAGTTACTGAGACAAAGCTGACTAGCCCACAGTCACCCAGCCACCTTTCATGCCTAAAGCCTTAACCATTACACCAAACTGGCTTTATATAATATAAGAAACATACATTTGGCAGACATTTTACCTAAAGAAACAGTGGTGAATTAGACCTGAAACTCTTAAAGAACCTTGAACAGAACTGCTTCAATACTTGGGATAACAGAAGCAATCGATATATAATGAACAGTCCTAAGCAATGGAATCAATTGTGTATACATCCTAAGCTACGATCAATACATCGTTTACTTTTTACTAATGGAGATCCTGAAGCAACAAACCATAAATAATGGCAATATTTATGAACTTACAACCTGATGCACAAACAGGTTATCGTAAGGAAACTTATTATAGCTCTCTCAAATGGAAAAACTTTCAAATCACCGATAAACATATAAGTCATTGACCAGGATTAACCTTGTGGGATTGGGCAGAGGAAGGAAGGCAAAAATGTACATGTGCAAAAATGAATCATTTCCATTGAAGTTTCTGTATATTATCTGAGCATTTCAAGTTCCTTTCAAATATGGTATTCCTAGGAAATCTTCAGACATGGAATAAAAGTAGTAATGACTTTCCTATTGAGAGAATATCAGTGTAGTCTTGTACACAAACAGTATGTATAAATACTATATGCTAACTATTAAAAATATGGTTAAAATACTTTGTATGTGCAACCTAATTTCTTTATCATATTAATTAGTGTAATTTAAACAAGGTGTAGTCAGAAATGTCATAAAGATGCACAAAGATGGCTTTCTCCCCCCAAAAATGAATTGTTCATGTTTCAGCAATTATACCCTACCCTTATTTAAAATGTTGAGCAATAAATAAGTTACCTGTTATGTTTAATAATTTGGATGAATTCAGGTATTTCTAGTCAAATTCTATCTCTTCTTCAGGATTCATGCCCGAAACCTAGGAGTTGAGAGGCCTTGCTGAGTAGGCTTAGCTGTTAGAGAAGAGCTCTGCAGTAGAGCAGGAGACCTTCTTATGAGCAGACTACTTCAGGTTGATTCTCAGAGTACCTCCCTTCTTCCTGATTCATAGGCTACTCCTTCCAATAGGACGTCTTAGGGGAAATAGTGACAGAGCCTGGAGGTGAAGTTAAAAAAAGGATCAGTCTAGAAAAGTGATGGCAAAACTATGGCACGGGTGCCACAGGTAGCACGTGGAGCCCATATCTGCCAGCACACAAGCCATTACCCTAGCACAGCTACAGCTGTCCGGAGGCTCTGGGAAGGCATTTTCAGCTTCCGGAGAGTCTCTGGGGGGATGGGGGAAGACATTTTTGCCTCTGGAGTCTGGGGAGGGTGAAAAATGGCCTACCGGGCCCACCAGAGTTTGGGAAACGGGATGTTTCAGGCCTCCAGAATGGTTCTGGGGGGGGGGCAGAGGAGGCCACTTTCACCATCCCCAGGCATTGAATTATAGGTATGGGCACTTGCGCATGCACAATAGCGCGCACACACACACACTTTTGGCATCCAAGGGAAAAAAAGGTTCGCCATCACTGGTCTGGAATCTCTACATAGCCACAATCAAGCTAATTCCACACACACTCCTTTGAAATCATTCATCTCTTATCTAATCCCTAGCAGAGTTCCTCAATCTTTTTGGCTTTGCAGACCACGGGGGGTGGAGGAGAAGGAATGGTTCCACGTGTGTTGTGGCTTTGTTCTGAAAGGCTCAAAGCCTTGTAGTGGATTGTGGCACAGGGGTTGGGGACTACTTCCCTAGCAGGTGCTAACCATTAGTTAAGACTTCTGTGCATAGGCATGAGTAGTAATATACCAGTTTAATCAGGCCATGTGTGGACCTGATCTTTTCTGCTTGACAGACAGCCCCCCCCCCCAAAAAATATATTATTAAAATAGCTCCACTAACAATAGCATCATAGAAAGAGGAGGCAGGAAATTGTCTCAGGATGTAAATCTCCACACAAAATCATGTTCCTCATTTAGTCAGCTGATCCAACATCCAGTGCTTCATCAATATGGTGAAGAATTCAGATTCCATTGGGTGACATTTTCAGGTTAAGGAGTCAAGTAGATTAGAAAGGAAGGACCATAGAAGTGGCCAACAAAATCACAAATGTATCTCTTTATATTAGGGCAGTGTGTCTCAATTATGTCCCCACTCCCTAACCATTAAATGTTATGTGTGGATGTGACTGAGTTAATTGACTGCTTTTTAATATAATAGGATCTTAGTGGATAGTTTTAACCAATTAGATTTGTATACATATTGTTTTTGTATTTATCCTGTGAGCCACCCCAAGTCTTTGGAGAAGGGTGGCATAAAAGTCTAATAAATAATAATAATAATAATAATAATAATAATAATAATAATTTTCTGTTACGTCCCCCCCCCAAAGAACTAAACATTTTGCGCCACTCCAACTCTCCGCCGGAACTATTGTTTGCAATATTCAGCACGTTTTCGCTGAAAAAACTCAAGTGGCTTATCAGGGTGATTGGGGTCTCGTGTTTAAGTGACATCTTAATGTATTTGGCTTCATGATGTCCGCTGCCACATTTTTAGACACAGTAAACATTTCTACCCTACCTTTAACTTTAAAAAAAATCGGTCTTTCCTCATCTCCTACCTCATCTTAGCTTTTGGGAGACTTACGTTTGTCTCATTATCTCCGTCTCTCTCCTCCTTTCTTTTCATCCCTGTTAAATATCTTTCCATGGTGTCTCTTAAGGGTTTGTTGTCTGCACTTCATATCTCCTACTCTGTGCTGTGTGCTATTGTTTGGTGGAAAACAACCCTACTTCCTGCAGCAAAAAAAGCTCCCCCCGGGGGGCACCACCCCACTATTTGAGAAACACTGTTTTAGGGCAAGCCACATTCTTTTCTCTGTCTTGTACCTACTGCAGTTAGGTGGTTTAAGTTTCTAGTGCTCATTTATCATGGTTAGATTTTTTTAAACAAATGTTCTTCATTTATACTAACAAATTCTGAGAAATGAAGCAGACGCAGAGGGAGAATTAATAGGATTATCATGTAACAGATTGTACAAGAAGGAGAAAGTTAACCTCAGTAATAAAAATGAATGGGTAATTGATGGTTTCTATTGATTCTGTTTGCAATCATGAAACCATGAAACTATATTGTCACATCCCTTAATAGAGGATTCAGAAACAGTAGCTGGATTAGAAACAACTCCTCCTCCATGCAGCATTCATATCACAATTACAACTCGCTTCCTTGCCATTTGTATTGGGTAGGATTTTTTTTAAGTTAAATGTACGGTAGAAATATTTATAGTGACTCTGGAATTCCTGCAAAGAATTCAGTTTTTGAAGTGGTTTTTTAAAACTGTTATATAATTGAAAATCTATAAGTAAAAAAGGTGTTGCTACAGTTACAGTGAAAACATATGCCGTATAATAATAATAATAATAATAATAATAATAATAATAACAACAACAACAACAACAACAACAATAACAACAACAATAACAACAATAATTTATATTTGTATGCTGTACCTCTCCGGAGACTCGGAGCAGCTCAGAACAATTACAATATAACAAATTAAATAATAAAAAGACATCTAAAAACCCTTCATTATAACCATACAACATAATCATACCATACATAAACTATGTGGGTCCAGGGGTATCTCAGCTACCCCATGCCTGGCGACAAAGGTGGGTCTTCAGTAACGTATGAAAGGCAAGGAGGGTGGGGGCAGTTCTAATCTCCAGGGGGAGTTGATTCCAGAGGGCTGGGGCCGCCACAGAGAAGGCTCTTCTCCTGGGGCCCTCCAGACGACATTGTTTAGTCGACGGGACCTGGAGAAGGCCAACTCTGTGGTACCTTATTGGTCGCTGGGATTCGTGCAGCAGAAGACAGTTCCAAAGGTATTCTGGTCTGATGCCATGTAGGGCTTTATAGGTCATTACCAACACTTTGAATTGTGACCGGAAACTGATTGGCAGCCAGTGCAAGAGGCCCTCTGGAGGCCAGAAACGGTCTGTTTCACAACTTCTGGTGGGCCCAGTAGGCTCGTGTTTCGCACTTCCCAGGCTCCAAAGGCTGAAGCCAGGGGAGGGTAAAAATGCCCACCCTATCCCTCCGGAGGCTCTCTGGAAGCCAAAAACGCCCTACCAGAGCATCTATGCGAGCCAAAAATCAGCTGGGCGGCACACACATGCACATTGGAGCTGAGCTAGGGCAACGGCTCACGTGCCAGCAGATATGGCTCTGCGTGCCACCTGTGATACCCATGCCATAGGTTCACCATCACTGTTATATAGCCATGAGGGCAGTTGTGTTTGAAGACCATCTGCTGAAAGACTATTGAACTATTTTGGACACTCTATGAACAAACTTCTGGACTAAGTGATGTCCTTACGTTCTTAATGCTACTCCAGGAATAATGTCTGTTCATCCCCATTTTCTTAGTGTCAATGTATCTTTATTATTTGTTATATACCATCTTGGTTTAATTGGTATCCAAATGGTTCAATGTAATTTTTAAAAACATAATAAGTAATAATTCAATGTTACAGATGTCACTGTCATCCTCTCCCTAAATTAAATGATTCATCTTTGTGTGCTGGCTGTTACTGCCATGCTGTTGCCATTTCATATAGTTCTTTTATTGCTGCAAAGGACCTCTCTCCCCCTCCACACCCCAATTTTAATTAAAAAATACTCACACAGAAGGGGGAAAAAATCTAAAGTTGCACTATTGGGATAGTATGTCACTTCTTACCAATATCCATTCATACCTGCCTCCAAATTTAACCTACAAGACAGGAAAAATAAAACGGGGGCAGAAGTGGAGTAAATTGTCCCAGTGACAAATGTCAGAAAAGATACTTTGCTCTCCTATACATAATTTGTTTGCCAGTGGTAGTTGATAAGAGGTAAATGTTCTAGTTAACTTGGTTAAGAAGATCATTTATGAGACAGACTTCTCTCCCAGCCTCATAATCCAAATGAATGAGCCATGCAAACGCAGCTACTGAACTATAGGCTAATGAACAATTTAGCAAGAACTAAGATGGATTTTCCCATCATTATTTTTTTCCTTTCACTATTCCTTTCTTTATTCTGGCTGTTATTATTTTATTATTTTATTTTTTTTTATTTATTCTTTGTCCAATATACAATACATATGGAAGAGAATAGACATTAAGTAATATATATAACGATAGAAAGTAAAAAGAAGAGAAGTAGATGGGAGGGAGAGAATATATATGATATAAGAGATAAGGAGAGAATATATATGATATATAGAGAGATAAGGAGAGAATATATATGATATATGAGATAAGGAAAGACAATTGGACAGGGGAAGATAGGCACATCAGTGCACTTATATATGCCCCTTACTCATGGTGACTTGGCCAATTAAAAAAAAAATCTGTACCCCAATCCACAGCCCCACAAATTAGAATCATCAGTTGCTAATGCTCTAATTGGATAATATATTGCTTAAAAACATGTCATCCTAAATATATATACACACATATACAAACACACACACTCACTCATATACACACACAAAAAATGTGGTGTATAGTATTGAAAGTCTACATTATTTGTTTGTGTTTTTGCTCCAACTACTTGTCAGCTATTTGTGCAAGAACATTCTCATATTATCAAGCAGGAAAATAATTTTAATTCTTCTCAGAGTATATTCTCAAAATCTGGGAGTCCATCACGAGTTTAGTTTTGGATGTGGAATTTTACTCCTTCCAAGGTTAAGTAACTCAGCTGATTGAAATGAATTGGGGATGGCGATGTCTGTGCACTGTGAAGTATCGGAGCGGAAAGAAAGAGGCCTGCCATTCCATTAGAGTTTCAATTTGTATAAATCATTTCCTTACAAGGTGGTAAGGGTGAACAATCGTTTAAAACAGCAATTTTAAGAGAAAATTACTTTGATCTTCTTCCAACTGTTGAGACGTAATTTTGACTTAGCAATTTGCTGTGAAGAATACATTTGTGTAGTTCAAGGTCATTTTTTTTTTGTTTCCTGAGCGGAAGCATCCCAAAGATGAAGAAGAATCATTAATATTCTCCTCAATAATTGTGTTGCCTTTCCAAAAAGAATCAGAAATGGACTGTTTGTTTGTGTTTGGAAACAAAAAAACAAAAAATCTACCTGGAAGTTGCGCTTTCTGAATCTAAAAATCTTCCCACATGAACACAATTGTAAAGCAGGGCTTCTTGGCAATAAACTAAAAGTCCTCTTTAGATATTGAGAGAAACTATTATCATATCTTGTTTCTGGCATGAGTAAAGCTTAATAAATAGAATTAAAATTCTGAGGGAATTCCTCCCTCTGTGGCTTAAAACACAGAAGACATTATTGACCTTGATATGTTAGTTAATCCATTATTTCTTAACTGTAAAGAGTCAGTTGATGCAAAATCAGTTCCTTTAACTTATGGCCTACATATACATGAAATATGCCGATACTCAATTTAAAAAATTCTCATTCCCAAAGTACATTGGAAACTATACTTTTGTGAAGGAGTTTAGAATACTTTCTTTAGAAAGGTCAAATCAGAAGATACCTTTAACAACAACAACACAAGAGCACGTAATAGATACAAACTGAATGTAAATCGCTCCAAACTTGACTGCAGCAAATACAATTTCAACAATAGAGTGGTCACCGCCTGGAACTCATTACCTGACTCTGTTGTTGCTTCCCCCAACCCCAAAATCTTCAACCTTACATTATCTACAATCGACCTCTCCCCTTTTCTAAGAGGTTTGTAAGGGGCGTGCATAAATGCACTTTTGTACCTAATGTCCCTGTCCTACTGTCTTATTATCCTTTCTATTACTACGTTCTACTTATGTTATGTTAATATGTACTATAATACTATACTTGTTTGACAAACGAAACAAACAAATAAAATAAATATCATGTATACATTGCGGCATTTCAAGTAAAAATCACTAGTGAGTAAAAGTCCACCAAAGCTTAGTGAACCTCCTTTTAATTTTCCTTCTAAAACTGCAAGACCAGAGGATGATGAGTGCTAAATAGTGGGCCACACAAATATTGTTGTTAGGCTGGATGGGCCTAGCCTATTCCTTTCTACCACTTTAGTTCCGCTTTCTGTAGCTCTGAGTCTATACCACAGCTGAGAATGATATGACCTTCATTTTCCACAGCAGTGGTCTACATTAATTGTTCCTGGCAGTGCACCTCACAAAAAGGAAAACATAATTGATAGTCTCTAGATCGGTGGTCTTCCACCTTGGCAACTTTTAAGACTTGTGGACTTCAATTTCCAGAATGTCTCAATCAGCCAAGGAAGTTGAAGTCCACAAGTCTTAAAGTTGTCAAGGTTGGACGCCACTGTTATAGAAGGAGAATGACATGATATATAGCTCAAGGTTAGGCCACTAGACGTGCTTAAGCCTGTTAATTTCAACAGAATTTATATACATCTCAGTCTGCAATGGTTATAATTGTAAATCAATGATGTCAGAATGACTACTTTGGTGTACTTGTAAGAGCTGATGGTTTGTTTTCCAAGGGAAAAAGTGACTCATGTTTCTTTTTAGAAAAACCCGGGATTACAATGCCAGTGTGTAATCTGTTTTTCAAGATACATTTAAATGAACTTCAAGTTGATAATCACTGAAGTCACCCCATCATTGTGTGTTTGGTTTAAAACTTAAACTCTCAAGAATGAAGTCAGGGAAGAATGCAGACCTCAGGTGTTTTTTTATTTGAACATACTTTTTATTAATAACTGTGATTCTTAAAATATTTGTGCATTTGAGCTTCTCAGTTGGGCAAAGACTCATTTGAGTATGTTGTGTGGAAAAGTGCCAGGAAGAATTAGCTTTACCCAACCTGCACAATTTCAACGGATGTGTTCTGATCTCCCTTCTCAACTCTAGAGACTACAATAGTAACTCTGGAAATCTATTTTTCAAATAAATTCTACCAGGGTATAGTCAAAATGGGCACTTCCCTCTGTCCACTGAAATAGGCCACACAAATATTATTGTTGGGCTTCATTTTCAACTCAAGTTTGTAGAACAGATCAAAATTACTCATGTGTAAAGCTAAGCAGAACAACAAAACCAGCCAGCTTTTATAATAGGATCTTGAGCATGCACTTACCATGTTCAAGAAGTACATTAGAAATAGCTTTGAAGTCCGGAACCTGGTTGATAGGCAAAGAGAAGCTGGTAAGGATGAAAATGAAAAGCAACTGCCAAAGACCAAGAAGCAAAAAGTACAAGCTAGATCAGGGGTCCTCAAACATGGCAACTTTAAGACTTGTGGACTTTAACTCTTAGAATTTCTGGGAGTTGAAGTCCACCAGTCTTAAAGTTTGTTTATTTATTTATTTATTTATTTATTTGTCTATTTGTCTATTTGTCTGTTTGTTTGTTTGTTTATTTATTTATTTATTTTGTCCAATACACAATGAGGGTTTTAGTCGGTATATATCTATATATACATAATAAGATACATGATGAAGGTTATAGAGGAGATACTCATAGTAAAATATATCTAAGAAATAATAGAAAAGAAGATGAAGTAATAGAACATATCAATGAAAGAATAGAAGAAGAGATATAGGATTAGAAGAAAGGTATAGGAGATATAGGGGAGCAATAGGACAGGGGACGGAAGGCACTCTAGTGCACTTGTACTCACCCCTTACTAACCTCTTAGGAATCTGGATAGGTCAACCATAGATAATCTAAGGGTAAAGTGTTGGGGGTTTGGGGATGACACTATGGAGTCCGGTAATGAGCTCCACGCTTCGACAACTCGGTTACTGAAGTCATATTTTTTACAGTCAAGTTTGGAGCGGTTAATATTAAGTTTAAATCTGTTGTGTGCTCTTGTGTTGTTGTGGTTGAAGCTGAAGTAGTCGCCGACAGGCAGTACGTTGCAGCATATGATCTTATAGGCAAAAGTTAGATCTTGTTTAAGGCGTCTTAGTTCTAAACTTTCTAGGCCCAGGATTGAAAGTGTAGTCTCATAGGGTATTCTATTTCGAGTGGAGGAGTGAAGGGCTCTTCTGGTGAAGTATCTTTGGACATTTTCAAGGGTGTTAATGTCTGAGATGCGATATGGGTTCCAAACAGATGAGCTGTATTCGAAGATGAGTCTGGCAAAAGTTTTGTAAGCTCTGGTAAGTAGTGTGAGATTGCCAGAGCAGAAGCTAGGTAGGATTAGGTTTACAACTCTTGAAGCCTTCTTGGCTATATTGTTGCAGTGGGCTTTGGCACTTACCGTATTTTTCGCTCTATAAGACGCACCTGCTGATAAGACGCACCTAGATTTTAGAGGAGGAAAATAGAAAAAATATATTTTGAGCCAAAAAGGGGAGAGGAAGAGAGGAAGGAGTGAAAGAAGGGAGGGAGGGAGGAAAGAAGGGAGGAAGGAAAAGGAAAGCAAGAAATGGAGGGAGGAAAGGAAGGAAGGAAAGAAAGAAAGAAAGAAAGAAAGAAAGAAAGGGGGAAGGGACAGGAACAGAGGAAGGAAGCAAGGAAACTTATGAAAGGGGAGAGTAAGAGAGGAAGGACTGAAGGGAGGGAGGGAAGAAGGTAGGAAGGGGAAAGAAAAGAAGAAATAGAGGAAGGGAAGGTAAAAGAGAGAAAGAAAAAGAGCAAGAAAGAAAGCAAGAAAGAGAGAAAGAAAATGAAAGAGAAATAAAAATAGAGAGGGAGAATGAAAGAAATGGAATGAGGGAAGGAAGGAGAGAAAGAAAGCAAGAGAAAGAAAAAAGAATGAGAGAGCAAGAGAGAAAAAGAAAGAAGGAAAGAAAGAAAGAAAGAAAGGCAACTTCAAAGAAAGGCTCACTGAGCATCTCTCACTCTCTCTCTCTTTCTATCCCTCTTTCTTTCTTTCTCTTCCTTTCTCTCTCTCCTCTTTCTTTATCTCCTCTCTCTCCCTCCCTCTCTCTTTCTCTCCCCCCTCTCTCCCCCTTTCCCTCTCTCTTTCTCTCTCTCTCTTGCTATCTCTCCCCCCTCTCCCTCTCTCTCCCCCCTCTCCCTCTCTCTTTCTCTCTCTCCCTCTCTTGCTATCTCTCCCCCCTCTCCCACTCTCTTTCTCCCTCTCCCTCTCTTTCTCTCTCTCCCCCTCTCTCTTTCTCTCTCTCTCCCCCTCTTTCTCTCTCTTCTTCTCACTTTCTCTCTCTTGTTTCCTTTCTGTCTGGGCAGATGGCTGCCTTCTGCCTTGGGGCGCGATTCGCCCCCTCTCCTCCTCCGCCGCCGCCTTCTGCCTTGGGGCGCGATCCGCCCCCTCTCCTCCTCCACCGCTTCCTGCCTTGGGCGAGCAATCCCGGAGTCCGGGACTATGTGGCTTTGCGCCATGAAGAGGAAACGGCTCCGGCAGCAGGGAAAAGTCGGCCGTTTTCTCTTCATGGCGTAAAGCCACACAGTCCCGGACTCCCGGATCGCGCCCCAAGGCAGAAGGCGGCGGCGGAGGAGAGGGGGCAGATCGCGCCCCAAGGCAGAAGGCAGCGACGTTGGAGAGGGGGCAGATTGCGCCCCAAGGCAGGAGGAGGCAGCGGAGGAGAGGAGGCAGATCGCGCCCCAACGCAGGAGGTGGCAGAGGAGGAGAGGAGGCGGATCGGGCGGGCAATAGGGCAGCGTGGAGAAGCCAGGGGCGCATTTGGCCAGAGGCACCGTGGGGAGGCAGGGGCGGCCGCGGCTCCCTTTACTTCTACTGCCACACCTCCCCGCCCCCGCCCACCTCCCCGCGGGCTGGCAGGGGGATGGGGAGCGCACGCCCGTGGAAAAGGGCGCTCGGGTGTATTTGGGGGTGCACGCCTGCTCACGGGCGCAGCTTACGGGGAACGGTGGGCCAGGCAGCAGCTAGCCAGCCAGCCGGCGGGATGGCGCTTCCAAATTCGCAGCCTCCCCCCCCCCTCCCTGCCTGCATCTTCGCTCCATAAGACGAGGCTGATTTTTCATCCTACTTTGGGAGGAAAAAAACTGCGTCTTATGGAGCGAAAAATACGGTAAATCTTTTGTTATTAGTATACCAAGGTCTTTAATCGAGTGGGGATTATCTATGATAATTTGATTATTCAGTTCGTATTTGGAGTTGCCGAGTTTGAAGACTTCTGAGCTAGATGAAATTGTGGAAATTGCCAAGATTAAGAGAGAAGCCAAAGCCAAAGAAAATCAAAAATAACCTTGGAAAATAACTTAACCATTTTTTTTTAGAAAACTGTTAGAAGCAAAAAAGGAAACAGTATTACAACAAAGTTTTTTAAGAACACTGAAGATGGAAACAGACATAAAATATCAGAAATCTAAAACATTTCTGAACTCCGGAAGGTCCCACATCATACTCAGATTGGTAGCTTTGTTATGTACACTGAGAGCTTATGCACGGGAAACAAATTCATTTTGTGTCCAATCACACTTGGCCAATAAAGAATTATTCTGTTCTGTCCCATCCCATCCTGTCCCATTCCATTCTATTATAGAATTGGAAGGGATCTAGAAGGTCTTGCCAACTTTAGGAATATTCATTTTATTATGCACAAATAACTGTTTAATCTTTTTTTAAAAAAACCTCTAGCAAAGAAAACCTCAACTACAGGAAGAGGTTGTTTCATGGCTTAATAGTTCTCCCACTCAGGACATTCCTCCTGATTGACCTTCTGGACTTCAGGAACGACCTTCTTTTCCTCTCATGATGACTTCTCAAATCTGTCACAACTACCATGCTGGATGTGAGGCTGCTGTAAACCCTTTGGTGAACATTGAACTCCATGCTAGTTATGTCTACTTCTCCATGGCCCATCACTTTGACCGTGATGATATAGCCTTGTGCCATCTGGCCAAGTTCTTGAAGGAACAATCCCAAGAAGAGAAAGAACATGCCGACAAGTTTCTGAAGTGCCAAAATAAGTGAGGAGGGTGTATTGTGTTGCAGAATATCAAGAAGCCAGAGAAAGACGAATGGGGCAACACTCCAGATGCCTTGGAGCACGCCCTGATCTAGAGGAGGTCCACCAAGCTTTGCTGGATCTGCACAAGCTGGCAACTGAGAAAGCAGACTCTCATCTATGACTTTCTGGATAATGAATTTCTGGAAAAGCAAGTGAAGGCTATTAAGCTCCTGGGAGACATCTGAACCAACTTAACATGCCTGGGATGGCCCCAGAATGGCATGGGTGAATACCTCTTTGATACGCTCACCTTAAGCGAGAACAGTTAAACAGTTAAATTACTGCAACGCTCCCTACATGGGGCTACCTTTGAAAAGTGTTCGGAAACTTCAGATCGTGCAGAATGCAGCCGCGAGAGCTATCGTGGGGCTTCCTAGATTCACCCATGTTTCTACAACACTCTGTGGCCTGCACTGGCTGCCGATCAGTTTCCGGTCACAATTCAAAGTGTTGGTAATGACCTTTAAAGCCCTACATGGCATTGGACCAGAATACCTCCGGAACCGCCTTCTACCGCATGAATCCCAGCAGCCGATAAGGTCCCACAGAGTTGGCCTTCTCCGGGTCCCGTCGACTAAACAATGCCATCTGGCGGGCCCTAGGGGAAGAGCCTTCTCTGTGGCGTCCCAGGAATCAACTCCCCCTGGAGATCAGAACGGCCCCAACCCAAGTCTTCGGAGAGGGGCGGCATACAAATCTAATAAATAATAATAAATAAATAAATAAATAAATAATAATAATAAACCTTGTCCCGTTGATTTATGCAGTTTATTTTGTGAAAAATGCAAATAAACAAATGATTAGTATTGAAAATAAAGGGGGAGGAAGGAAGTTCCTCCTTAGTTCAAGTTTGACTGTCTCTCTCTTAACTGCTCTTATCTTACCCTCATTTGCTGGGGAGAATAAATCCACATTCTCTACTCTGTGACAGCCCTTCGTGTATTGGAAGGCTGCTATCATATTTCTCTTTTCTTCTTTAAGCTAAACATACCATGTTTCTTTAACCGTTCTTTAGCCCCCAAACCCCATACCATCTTTGTTGCTCTTCTCTGCAGTCTTTCCAATTTTCCCCAGGATTCTTTTTGTATTATAGCGAGCGGATCTTAGATAGATACTCTCTCCTAATTTATTCAAACTACATGTGTAACATACATGGAGGAAAGCAGGATTAGCTTCAAAATTGGAGGAAGAAACTGAATAATCTCTGCTGTGCTGGTCACACTGTTCTAGGCCACTGAAAATGCCAATGAACTGGGGAGGAAACCTAACTCTAAGGCTCTATTAAAAAAAATGAATTCAGTGGTGGGGAAACCACTGAGGCAAGAAAAATCATATTCATGTGTATAGAATTGGTGGTACAGCCATAAATGTGAGAGGGATCTAGGAGTCCAAATGGACATCTACTTAAATATAAACCAGCAATGTGCTGCAATCATCAACATAGTCAATGTAATTCTAGATTACATCTACAGAGGGATAATGTCAAAATAATGTGAAAGGTCAGTAATGCTTTATATAGAGCGCTGGTGAGACCACATTTGGAATACTGTGTTCAGTTCTGGAGACCTCACCTACAAAAAGATATTGACAAAATTGAACGGGTCCAAAGACGGGCTACAAGAATGGTGGAAGGTCTTAAGCATAAAACGTATCAGGAAAGACTTAATGAGCTCAATCTGTATAGTCTGGAGGACAGAAGGAAAAGGGGGGACATGATCGAAACATTTAAATATGTTAAAGGGTTAAATAAGGTTCAGGAGGGAAGTGTTTTTAATAGGAAAGTGAACACAAGAACAAGGGGACACAATCTGAAGTTAGTTGGGGGAATGATCAAAGGCAACATGAGAAAATATTATTTTACTGAAAGAGTAGTAGATCCTTGAAACAAACTTCCAGCAGACGTGGTTGGTAAATCCCCAGTAACTGAATTTAAACATGCCTGGGATAAACATATATCCATCCTAAGATAAAATACAGGAAATAGTATAAGGGCAGACTAGATGGACCATGAGGTCTTTTTCTGCCGTCAGTCTTCTATGTTTCTATGTTTCTAACTGTTCTGGTAGTATCACACTTGGAATACTGCACCAGTTTTGATCACTATGATACAAAAAAGATGTCGAGACTCTAGAAACAGCGCGCAATGTAAGAACAAAGATTATTAGGGGACTGGAGCAGTAGTGGGTTCTAAAACCCTTTACTATCGATTTGCACTTGCAACGCTTCTGCACCTGGGCAGAAGTGTCCTGGGTGGGTAGGCGGAGCCTCCTGTCACCAGTGCTACCAGTTCTTAGAACTGGGCTGAGCCAGGAACAATTCACCACTAGATTGGAGGCTGAAACATATGAATGGTCGCAGGAACTGAATTTATGTAGTCTAATAAAGAGGACGACTATGGCTGACTTGATAGTCTTTCTTTCTTTCTTTCTTTCTTACTTACTTACTTACTTACTTACTTACTTACTTACTTACTTACTTACTTACTTACTTACTTACTTACTTACTTACTTAATTTGACTTCTATGCCGCCCAATCCCGAAGGACTCAGGGCAGTTTACAACAGTATAAAAATTACAAAGGCAATAAAAAGAAGTCAAATATAACAACTAAACTATAAAATCTTAATTAAAAAACATAATCCCGTTAACATGCATACATAACATTCATACAATATGGCCATGATAGTTGTTAAATTCATTGGGGGCCCAGGCCTGCCGCTTTTCGTAGTGGCCCTACGAAAAACCAATAGGGTAGGAGCAGTACGGATCTTGGGAGAAGTTGGTTCCATACAGCTGGGGCGACAACGGAGAAGTCCCTCCCCCATGGCCCTGCCAACCTGCATTGCTTGGTCGACAGGACCCAGAGGAGACTGACTCTGTGTTTTCTTATAGGTCTCTGGGAGGGTATGGCCCTGAGCCATATAGGAATTTATAGGTGATGACCTTGAATTAGCCCAGAGACTAATAGGAAGCCAGTGCAGCTCACGGAGCATAGATGTTATATGGGTGTACTGAGGTACATCCATAACAGCTCACGTGGCTGCATTCTGGACAATTTGGAGTCTCTGAACACTCTTCAACAATAGCCCCATGCAGAGCGTGTTGCAATAATCAAGACGGGATGAGAGCCTGAGTGATTGTGCATAGAGCCTCCCGGTCCAAATAGGGCAGCAACTGGTGGACCAGATGAACCTGGGCAAAAGTCCCTCTAGCCACAGCCAAGATGTGGTGATCAAGGCTCAGCTATGGGTCCAGAAGCGCCCGTTTTCGCGCTGATGGGATTCCCCTGAGGCTCCCCTCCATGGGAAACCCCACCTCCAGATGTTGCGATGCTGCAGGGGAATCCCAGCAGGGGAATCCCACCAGCGCGAAAACGGGCGCTTTGGCTGGCAAGAGAAGTCCGGAGGCGGGGCATCCCAGCGGCGGCGGCGGGTTCGTAAGGTGAAAATAGTTTGGAAGAAGAGGAAAAAAATCTTAAACCCTGGTTTGTATCTCGAAAGGTTCATATGACGAGGGGTTCGTAAGACGAGGTATCACTGTATATGCTGTGAGCCACCCTGAGTCCTCGGAGAGGGGCGGCATACAAATCCAATTAAATCTAAATCTAAATCTCCAGGGAAGTCTTTGGAGCCTGGGGAGGGCAAAACACAAGCCTACTGGGCCCACCAGAAATTAGGAAATAGGGCGTTTCTGGCCTCCAGAGGCCTTCAGGAGGTGGGGAAAGCTATTTTCAGTCTCCCCAAGCATTGAATTATGTATGTGGGCACTGCTCGCTCGCATGCTATTTCGGCACCCGAGGAAAAAAAGGTTTGCCATCACTGGACTAGAATATCTCCAAGGTCCCTGTTATTGTTATTTATAAGAAAGAAAAAACTGTTTAGATGGCACAGTTAGTCAAAATTAAATGTAAAGACCAAATTAAATACAACAAGGGCAGCAACCAACCTTAGAACTGAAGGTACAGTAGTCCCTCGCTATACCGCGCTTCACCTACTGCGGCTTCACTTCATCGCGGGTTTCTGAGGAAGTCGATCGGCAGATTTAAACAGCCCGCCGAACTCGATCGGCAGTTTTTTAAAAAAAAATATATCTAAAATTGTAAATACTGTATTTAAATACTGTATCTAAAATAAATACTGTGTGGGAAGGGTTTATAAACACTTAAAACAATGAAAACTTACCAAACAATTACAATATAAATACTTAAATAAGTACTATCAGTCGATAAATTCCCCATCGCGGATTTCACCTATCGCGGCCAGGTCTGGAACGTAACACCAGCGATAGGTGAGGGACTACTGTATTGTAATGGTGAATAGTTCTTGTCTTTTACAATTGACTAGCAGACACAAAGGAACCAGGAAGCAAGAAAAATACCAGAGAGCACAGACTGTATTACTTGGTAAACTAGCAATTAGGCTCTTAGAAGAGACATTCAGATGCTATGAAGTTTCTCTCTAAATTTTAAAATGCTTTTCCTGACATTCTATAGAGGCAAAAGTTGAATTCTGAAGAAGCAGGACAGAAAGGCGTTTGGAGGTTTTTTTGCACTTTGTGATTCATGAAGGTTCCTGAGAATACCACGAAGAGCCAAGGAAACAAATAGATGTTTAAAACAAATAAATCCAGAATACTGTATTCTAACCACTGAACCACCACGGCTCTTCAGATGCAGGGAAAGGTGGAAGGGAAAAAGAGGATGACCAATACCAGGTTGGATAAATTCAGTTACAGTAGTAATGTTGCACCCTTAGAAAACCTGAATGCTTGGTTGGTGACAGATCATCTTGTAGAAAACTGATGTGATTATTAACAATTGATATTGACTTAATGGCACTTTAATCATTGTCAGTCAACTCTATCCTTCAATATTGAATGAATACTTGCAAATCTGAGATGAAGCCCAGTAAATGAAGCAAAGGACGATATTATCTCTAAAAAAGATGAAGGGAAGAATAACAAATATGATTTCCATTTGTAAGGTGGAGTCCAATATAGCAATGGCAAGACTTATATATGACTTCACAGTGCTTTACAGCTCTCTCTAAGTGGTTTTACAGAGTTAGCATATTGCCCCCAATAATTTGGGTCTTCATTTTACTAACCTCAGAAGGATGGAAAGCTGAATCAACCTTGAGCCTGGTGAGATTCAATCTGCCAGATTGTTAGCGGCTGGTGATCAGCAGAAGTAGCCTGCATATCTGCACTTTAACCACTGTGCCACCACAGCTCTATACATATGCTTGTGTCTTGCTGAACTTTTGTGAGCATTCTTAACACATTAGTGAAATTGTAGGGTGAAAATTAGCACAAGCCAGGCGGGAGTTGCTACTCACCGCCGTTACCGGAATGACGCACATGCAGTTCCGTGCCACCGGTGTGCATGTCCATACGTCCCAGCAAGATTTCACTTCTGCACATGTGGAGGAAGCAAAATCTCACAAAAGGATGCACATGTGTGATTTATTTATTTATTTTGCTTCCAGGCATGCGCAGAAGCAAAATCTCGCTGGGGGGGGCACGTGCACGCACACCGGCGACACAGAGCTGCACACGCACACTGGTATGTAGTGTGGCCCGTACCAGCTAGCAACCCAATACTGGTGCAAGCCTTGTCTCTTTGTAGAGACAAGATCTCCTCCAGAAGTCATATATCTAATTCTGAACTTTCCAAAATTCATGTTGGTTTTTGCTGCACCAAACAAAACAGAGAGCCAGTCTGGCTTAATGGTAAAGGCACCAGACTAGATACTGGGAGACTGTGCATTCTAGTCCCGCCTTAGCTATGAGAGCCAGCTAGGTGACTCTGGATTGGTCATTCTCTCATAAGCGAACCATCCCACAAGCTATTGTGAGGAAATTAAGAGGAAGAAGTATGGATACGTTACTGATAAATTAACATATATAAGTAATAACAAACAAGAAGGGGAATATATATATATGTATATATTATAAATGAATATGCTGCATGAAACAATTAGCCTGCAATCTAGCAGGTGTAAATATTAAGCTCTGATACCAGGATAACCCATGTATAAGGGCATAATGCTTTATTTTGTATATATGTATGTAAGTAAGTTGTAACCCCATTTGTTGTCACACTTTACTCTCTTCTCTCTTCTCTCTTTTCTTTCTTTCTCTGAAGGATGCCTATGCATAAAAACTTATGTACTTTCACGCACCCTGTAAATGTTGTATTGTTGTAGTGTTTATACCTAATCTTTTTTAATGCAAATAATCAATAAAGTATTTTCTAAAACAAAAAAAAGAGGAAGAAGTAATAGGTATGTCACCAAACAAATTAAGTTCATAAGTAGAGGTACCACTGTACTTAATTTAAGGGTTCCCCAATCATCTTCTACAGCATGGAGTGACACTGGCAGCTTTTCCATCACTACAATGAGTAGGTTTCCAGCGATGGACTTATTTCTGCTTTAAATAGCTGAGCACTTCAAGCACCTTCTCTAAAAATGTTAAATTTATCAAATAAATCTGAATATATTTGAGATGGACTCCTTAACCAACCTGACTAAAAATATCTGGTTATCAATCTACCCTAAACTCAGTCAGGCGTTTAATTTTAAATCCACTAAGTACCATCTTAAGGTAGCAATACACAACCTTCCTGAAACAATGATTCAAACTGCAGGCGCATCTGCATGATTATGCCTTCAACCGTAATAAGTCAATATATTTACACTCCTTTCAAAATGTATAAATCCTCAGTTTAATCAACGCAACCATACAGCGTTGACTTGTGTTCAAATCAATGTTGACATAACTTCATGCTGATAATGAACTTTCCATCATCTTCATTTTGTAGAGAAGACCTTGCCAGCAATAAATCTTCCAGGCTATATCTCAAAGCCATGGCATTCTTTCTGCAAAAGAGATATTTATTAACCATTACTAGAGGAGAGGGGAGGATATAGAAAAACAGTATATATATATGAAACACTCCACTTTGAACAAAAGTAGATTTTATTTTCCAAAAGACTGTAACATTATTGCCGTGAATTATTCTAATTTAAAGGCTGCAGGCTATAAATAACAGAAAACGCTTAAAGCAAAACAAACAGATAAGATATTTCATCATTAGTTGTAATTTAGATCTTAGGGATCTTACCCACTTACCCACAGAGCATCCTAATCTAATCTACCTATCCCTAAACCGTAATGTTTTCCAGTAATGTATGACTATCAGGACCCAGGAAAGTTAACACCATTAAAAAACTATAATTAAGCATCCAAAGTCAGGTTAAGGTGGCATTTAGACTTTAGACTAACTGACAGTGCTAACCATTCAGTTGGCAATTGGATTTTAGACTGTCTTCGCTCTTGTGGAAAACAATATTAAGAATCTTGCATGTGTATGTCACTCCATAGAAGCAATTCCTTGTTTTCCAATTGTTTTGGAGGATGGGTACATTAGAAATATGTATGTCTATAATATTGCTGTAATGGATTATTTTATGCAGTTTTGTGCATGATTTTATAGCCTTCTTGAGTTTTTTTTTAAAACTATTTGAAATATGGTACTGCTGCCACCCCGCCCCCAAGACAAGACAGCTTAAGAAACCTACCTTGCCAACCATAACTACAAGCTGTATCTCTGTTCTGTTGAGTCACAGTGTGGGGAACTCCTCAAAGAGATGGACCTTCTCTCAAGGACATCATCAATCTCAAAATCAGTGGCTCCCTGCAAAATACTTGTGCCATTAACTTGGATCATTCATCGTGATCAGCAATGCTAAATGTTCTCAACTAAAAACAAATATATCAGCTGTTATAGGAAGAATTAAAACAGCTTATCATTACATGTTCGGGAAGAACTGATGGATGACACTGCCCTCTGCACATTGTTTGTTAGAGTAACTTTCTATTAATGTTCATTGCAAGTATGTATCATTTTAGAGAGACAACAGCAAGTAATGTCACTGTAGGTTAACTCACATGGATCTGCACTTCCAACATAGGGCACTGGATACGAGTGCAAACAGCTTCTCTGATTTAAACAGAGCATAACAAGAGGATGATGGAGGTGAGATAAAAACATCTATGTGATTTCGGAGGAGAAATGAGCTGTGGAAAGGAGTGGGCACACCAGTAAAGGAGAACAATCTCTTTTATATTATAAAAACCAGCAGATTCACGAAGAAAAATTATGTGCATTAATCTACAGAGAGTGGCTCTACCATAGGAAATTAAAGGTAATCTTGGTTGACAAACACTCATTTTTGCAACAATGAGTACTGGTGTCATTTGAAGATGGGATTGTTGTTTTTTCAGCAACACTTAATGGCAACATTTAAATGTGAATTATCTAAATAACCATGTTCCAAACTATCCATTTAGGAAAAAGGAATTAGATTAGCTTACTAAAAGATAAAGAGCAACAATAATCTACTGCTTTTGCTGCCTGTTAATCAAAGTAATTTGTCCCAATTGAGTTGCCATACAAAGTCAGAATGGCAGAAATCCCAAAAAATCATTTTCTACGATATTTCTTTTTCTCGCTCTCTTCTGATTTTCTAGTTTCCCTGTTGCAATAGGGAATGAACATTTTATGTACCATACATGTAAGAGCTTTTTTCTGACTGGGAGAAGGGATATTGGTAAGATACTTTTTCCTCTTCGTTTTTTAAATTCTTACATTCCTTTTATTTCTCCCCAAAATTTCTTTTATGTTACAATTTTGGCTACCAAATAGCCACATTCAAGTTATTCAGTTTGCCAGTAGTACAGTCAATGGAGGAAAAAGCTAGAATATAAATGTAACAAAAAAAAAAATAGAATTCACCAGCCAGAGTTATAGAGTCTTAACAAACAGCTGCTTAATACAGGAAATCAGGACCCATTTCTCCTCTTATTTAAGCTGAACAAGCTTCCAGTTCTGACTCTTGAAAGCTACCCATCATCTGCCTGAATCAAATATATCACATGTTCCGTTCTTTTTTCTCATATAAAGAGATAGCAATAGCATCTATATAGAATATATAATAGAGCTGGGGAATTCTGGGAGTTGAAGTCCAGATATCTTCAAGTTGCCAAGGTTGGGAAACACTGTAATAGAGGATAGCAATAGTATATATACCTCTTCACAGGATTTACAGCTCCTCTTTAAGAGTTTACAAAGTCAGCATATTTATTTATTTATTTGTTTGTTTGTTTGTTTATTTATTTATTTATTTATTATTTGGATTTGTATGCCGCACCTCTCCAACAATCTGGGTCCTCATTTTACAGACCTCGGAAGGATGGAAGGCTGAGTCAACCATGAACCAGTGACAATTGAACTATTGGCAGTTGGTAGAATGAGCCCTTCATGGCATCGGACCAGAATATCTCCGGGACCACCTTCTGCCGCACGAATCCCAGCGACCGATTAGGTCCCACAGAGTTGGCCTTCTCCGGGTCCCGTCGACTAAACAATGTCGTCTGGCGAGTCCCAGGGGAAGAGCCTTCTCTGTGGGGCCCCGACTCTCTGGAATCAGCTCCCCCCAGAGATTAGAACTGCCCCCACCCTCCTTGCCTTCCGTAAACTCCTTAAAGTTCACCTCTGCCATCAGGCATGGGGGAATTGAGGCATTCCCCCTCCCTCCCCTGGGCCTATATAATTTATGTATGGTGTGTCTGTGTGTATGTCTGGTTTAATAATGGGGTTTTAAAATGTTTTTTAAATTTATTAAATTTGTTATGAATTGTCTTATTGTATGCTGTGAGCCGCCCCGAGTCTACGGAGAGGGGCGGCAAACAAATCTAATAAGTAATAATAATAATAATAATACCTAACCATTAACGACTGCGCCACTATGGCTCATGATGATGACACCCATAAAACCAGGATAGAAGTTTGCTTTTGATTTTCCACATGGAAAGAAGTCTTTTTCCTCCTTTTTGTTCTCTACCATTATCGTAGAATTCAACATAGAAGGCCTCCTCTATCTTGCAATAGCAAGTGATCTGGGCCAGAGACAGATTTATCATCTCAGTGAAAGCCAGTCTTGTCAAGGAGCAAGCGCTTAACTTTTGAGAAGAAAATGCACTGAAAGATAGTGCAGGGAATTGCCATTACAACATAATCAAAGCAGATTGATGAGCTCTCTCCATGACTTTTTCCACCTTCATACGTACAGTTAAAACTGGTAACCTGGGTGCCATTTTGCCACTCTGCAAAACGTCTAAGAGTATTTATTTAATTAATTCCTGTGTATGCTGCTCATCTCCCAAGTGGTAACTCTAGGAGGGCTGCAATAAGTTAAAAAAAATTAAAATATGTAAATAATAAGTGTATCCCAGGGAAGAAAGTTATACTCACAACGGAAAGCCTTTCTCTGGCTTCAGGAGAGGTAAGCAGATTCCTCACTCTCTCATTAATCTCCTCCCAGCTGGAACTGAGGCCGGAGTGTAGCCTGAAAAACATCCGACATGCAATACTCATGCTGTTGTCTAGGCCAGGGATGGATGGCTAATTCTGAGAGTTGAACTCCATAGGTCTTAAATTTGCCAAGGTTGATCATCCCTGGTCTAAGCAGATGGTCCCATAGAAAACACAAGGAAGTCCATCTGCTGGCATTTCCACAGTTCCCCATCAGTAACAGATCTCCCTTCTTCTTTATTACTAAATATGACTGCAAAATACGTTCAGCTTTTTGTTTTCTGCAAGTTGGGCTCACAACTTGAAACAGCAAATGTCACTATTTCGCTGCAGAGATAAACTCTTGCTAAAGTGCTGACTAAGAACCCGAAGGGCCTCTTTTACCTAGCGATCCAAATGTGTGAAATTCTCCCAGATTCTTTTTTTTTTTTTTGCTATTTATACCACCAAGGTCAGAATTGTTTATGGGACTTGCCTAGACCTTAGTTCATATTTTTCTTAATCTAAGATGATCGGCATCGCTGCATTGTATCCTTTAGTCAGCAGGAGGGAATAAAATGCATAAGACTCTCACTTGGACTTTCTTTTTAAATTGTCAATAGCCAAGTACTCTAGACATTGTCATCTTTCATCCAAGTACATAGATATAACTTATTTAGTCATTGGCACTTTTTCCACCCACTTTCCCCCTAACAAAATTCCCCGAGGCAGCTTGCAACAAAATTTTGATCTAAATTTTACAGAGAGTATAAAAAGTAACCATTCCAATTTGTGACACAAATAAATAAAAATATAAAAAATCTATGCAATATTGTAAAGATAAATTGATAAATAAAATCTATTAGCCGATCTCTAAATTTTAAGAATCGGAACACACTCAAATGAAAGGTTTCTGGTCCTGGAATCACTACAGAAAAAGTGGCATTCTGCCAGGGCTGAGATTCACAGATGATTCAGAGTGAAAAAGGGCTATAAGGTCAATGCTGATCCCTTCCCAAAAGCTTTCAAGATCTTAGAATTGTGTCTAGGAAAGATGGGTAGCAGGAACTTTGTTAAGCATTAGCAAAAGCATGGACAAATCCATTCAAACAGATAAAAGGGCCAGGCTATCTGAACGATTGTCTATCTCCTATAGTTTGATAAGATCAGGTAGATCCTGTCACTCAACCGCACCATTTATTGGGATCCAGGAAACTTGTTTTCTCTGTAGTGGCACCAGCCCAGAATGATATCCGTCAGAGATCCAGAACATCAGGGTGAGAGTTAAGTCTTAAATATTCTTCCAGATCTTGGGGTAGGATTATTATTATGTATTAGATTTGTATGCTGCCCTTCTCCAAAGACTCAGAGGTGGAATCCTTAGTATGTTTATTTACAGGCAGTGTGCATGTCCAGACAGATGGAATTTTCTTTTTGTTTTTAGTGTAGGTTATACAGGTCAGGCAGCTTCTAAGTCTCACACAATAAATCTGGTGGCTGAATTTCATGCTAGCTGATGTTTCCAAGAAGACTTCAAAAATAGCCCTAATTACAGCATTCTGGAGGACTCTAACATGAATGTTAGTTTTAATTTTAACCTTCGCTTCCTGTACTTCTATTGCAGTGTAGACTACTAATCAACCTTATTTCTTCCCGTTGAAGCAATCATTTGTTTTAATTTCTTGCTTTATCTGTACTATCTTAGCTGCTGTGTAGCTGCAGCAATGGGAGTCTACAGCACAAGATGCTTAGAGAAATGGAATAAAAATGTTAAAAGCCTTAAAGATTTTGTTAGTAAATCAACCAATGGCTGAAAAGGGTTTTCAGGACTAGAGAATATTGGGCATCTACACAAAAAGCCAGATCTGAATGCAATCATAAGTCATAAAACTGATCTTTCAAGAATACATGAGCAAGCAAGATATAATGCATCTAAAACAGGCTAAAGTATATACAAACTTCCTGATCAAAAGACCTGTTGTCTTGGCTGAACTGAGCTTCTGATTGCTGACTCCATTTGCAACTACAATGGTTCTTTGACAACTGTTCCCATACCCTAGGCAGTGATAGGGTATCAAGGAAATTAATTCCCTCCAGAGATTCATACTGCCCCCATCCTGCTGGCCTTTCATAAGTCTTTAAAACTCATCTCTGCCGGCAGGCTTGGGGCCATTGAGCACTGGTATTCTGCTCCGGCCACACACACACACACACACACACACACACACATTATAATAATTAATAATAATAATAATTTATTAGATTTGTATGCCACCCCTTTCCGAAGACTTGGGGCGGCTCACAACAACAATAACAATACAGTACAAATCTAATAATAAAAAACTATAATTAAAACCCGCTATCATTAAAAAGCAATCGATACTACACAATCATAACCATACTCAAGTGTTACTATTCAGAAGGGGGTTACATTAATTCCCCCATGCCTGGCGACATAAATGAGAGTAAATGGAATGAATGTGAATGACTGCTTTTTAATAAATGTTTTAGATAAATGTTAGATTATTTTTAACCTTGGCTTTCTTACATGTCTTTTTTGTATTATTCCTACTTTGTAAGCTGCCCTGAGTCTACGTAGAAGGGTGACCTAGAAATCCAAATAATAGATAGATGACAAATGGATGGATGGATGGATGGATGGATGGATGGATGGATGGATGGATGGATGGATGGATGGATGCATGGATGCATGGATGGATGCATGGATAGATAGACACACAGACAGACAGACAGACAGACAGACAGACAGACAGATGGATGTTATCATCAAGAAGTGGGAATTTGAGGCTTCCTTGTCAGAGAGATGGAGCTTGATTATTCTAAGACTGTTACCGATACCGATAAAGGCAAGAAGCAGCAGCAACAGAAACTGCAGCTGTCAACCATTTCTGCTGATGGGGATATGCTAGAATATGGACATCTGGTACTACACTTAACAGTTAATTATCTAAGAATGGTAACCTGGGTTGGGGAGATGCCCATCTTCCACTAGGACTCATTGATTCATAATGATTTGGGGAAGAACTTCTGTGGCAAAAACCAGGGATCTTCCATACATAATTGGCAGCAGAGGTCCTTGTTTCATGAAATGGTGATTCATAATCCAAATTTAGGTCTTCAGCTGGTTCTCTGATAACCTATGGAGAAGAAAGAATTTCCCAATAATTAGAGAGGCCTGCTGTAGTCTGCTGTTTTTCAAGCTACAACTCCCCAAAGTTACCAACCAGCATTAGGGCAATTACAGACTCCAAACAATCTAGAGGGAAACAAGGTGGAGGTGATGGGAGTCCGAACAAAGAAAGTTAATTGTGAAAAGAAAGACAAAGATGACTGCCACCTGATGAGTCTCAGTGGAATCAATGGAAGTGGGCAAATGTAACTTCCTGATTTTCATATACATACCAGTATGTATGTGGAATAAGCATTTGTCTCACACAGGCCAAGTTTATAATATCAGGGATATTGATGCTTCAGCCGTTTCCCATTCTGAATTCTAGCTGACCATTACAGCACTGGAGCGGGGCGGGGTGGTGGAGCTTATATATGAAAAGGCACTTATTAACTATACAGTGGAACAGTTTGTTTAATGATTCTGAATTCATCAATTAACTGATTAGCCATTTTTTACCAACCTCTCCCCAAATGTTTACCTTAGCAGCTGGAGATGTTGTTTTCCAGCTATCAAATGATATTGCTACAAGAAACAAAAACAAGCATTCTGATTAAGGCAAATAATTTTTATATTGCACATATCTTGTACGATAAAAGATAGTTTATGAAAGCTCACAGGACAGTTTAATATGGCTGGTTAGATCTATTTTCTGCAACACTTGTCATCAATTTTCAGGTATAATCAGGAATGTCACCATAGATCTATGATATATTTATTAAAGTACACTATATAATACAGGGCAAGGTTACAGCTTCCTTCTGAATTAAAACTTGTAATTAATTCTTAAGAATACAAGAATTTATAGCTAAGGATCTGGAGTGTTGCTAGAGACTGAAATGCAGCCATTTGGAGAAGATCAAAGCATGGAGCTGGGTAATCTGGATTGAATTAGGTAGAGGCATAATTTACATATTTCTACTGTCTTTATTGTTTTTAAACGTTTTTAATATTTTGGTTGCAATATATTCTTTGAATTGTATCCCATCCAGAGTTGTTGACTGAGATAGGTAACTATAGAAATTGAATAGACAGACAGCACAAAAGTTGTCAATTTCTCTGTGATAGGCAGTGAGTTACAATGACACAATGCCCTGATTCTCTGAAATTTAGACCAGTATTTTTTTTCCTGATTATCAAGAAAACGTAACATGTTGAGCTCAACAAAGGAAATACTAATGCATGAAAGGTTTTGCTGCTTTGTTTGCCAAAAATTTGACAACATATAATTGGGCTTTCAAAAAAAGAGGCAACCTTATGTTTCCCTCTATTAGCAGTTGAGAAAATGATTTGGCAAAGAAGAGCAAACTCCCATGTCACATGTTACTTTGAAAACCAGAGAAAGAACTGTATGCAATATAGATACTTAGGATTATTTATTAGCTGGCTAAATGCCAGAGTTTATTCAGAAAGCAAATAAACCCAGAAGTATTTTCATAGCTGATAGCATCTTCTACATGCTGACTTAAGTATTTACAATACTTATTTATACAGCTATATAAAAAATGTAAATTAATAAGTTAATATTTATTATTTTAAATTGTTGCAAAATGGTAGAAATTTGGAAGAAGAATGCAAATCCCTGGATATCTAACGAGTGCCTGGGACAACAGCTTATCTTAGTTACAAATGATTTTTTTTAGAGACAGATTTGGGTCAGGAGCAGAGAAACAGATGGCAATTTCCCAGGTACAGAAATCTATGATTTGGAAAAAAAAATCTCTCTACGGGAAGTCTTGTAATGAAAGCTACTTGGCTCACTTCCAAACCTATGTAACAACTGCACCTTTATTTCACAGATAATCTATTCCAGATTTCCTACATAATATTATCTAGCAAGTGCATGCTGCGATGACTGAAGAAACATAGAAACATAGAAGACTGACGGCAGAAAAAGACCTCATGGTCCATCTAGTCTGCCCTTATACTATTTTCTGTATTTTATCTTAGGATGGATATATGTTTATCCCAGGCGTGTTTAAATTCAGTTACTGTGGATTTATCTACCACGTCTGCTGGAAGTTTGTTCCAAGGATCTACTACTCTTTCAGTAAAATAATATTTTCTCATGTTGCTTTTGATCTTTCCCCCAACTAACTTCAGATTGTGTCCCCTTGTTCTTGTGTTCACTTTCCTATTAAAGAATTTAATTAAAGAATTCATGTTCACTTTCCTATTAAAGAATTTACTGAAAGAAGACTCAGTAGATAGAGGTACAAAACATGAGGCCCGAGGAGCATTTTTCCTCAGTATGAACAGCATTATGAAGGATTTGTACTATGTGCCATGTTCTATCTTAATTTTATGTCATTAAGAAAGGTATCAACACAACATCTGATATAGAAAAGAATAATGTTTACTAAAGGGATACACAACTTTGCTTAAATCACAGATCTGGGTTATTTTCTAGGCCAGTGTTTCCCAACCTTGGCAACTTGAAGATATTTGGACTTCAACTCCCAGAATTCCCCAGCCAGCAATTGCTGGCTGGGGAATTCTGGGAGTTGAAGTCCAGATATCTTCAAATTGCGATGGTTGGGGAACACTGTTCTAGGCCATAGAGACTGTGCGGCATTCACTAGAATTACTCAACTAGTCCAGCCATGTGGTTTGTGGTCTCCAATGCACATTACTGATAAGCGGTCTTTGTTGCAATTTACAGAAACAGCTGGTGAGAGGGAAAAAATCCTTGAAATAGATCTATACTAGTCTCCCTTCCTTTTCATTATCATCAAAAATATGTTTCACATACAGAATATAGTTTGTCAGCTATGAAAAATTAACTGTCTTGGATATGGCCTTGGGTTGGGCTGAGAGGAAAAAGGGAGCATTAAGCTCCTCCCATATTTGAGTATGCCCACGTGATTCAACAGAAAAAATATATAACACTTCCCTGGAACAAAGCTGAAAGGTTCAAATTCCAGTGAGGGTATGGCTTGCTGATAAGACGAAATAACCTCAAAATAGATCTATACTAGTCTCCCTACATTTTCAATTCATCAAAAATATTACACACACACACATACGTGTGTGTATATACAGTATATATTCCACTCTATTCTCTAGGGCACCAGCGGACCGGACAAGGAACAATGGCTGGAAGCTGACCAAGGAGAGATTCAACCTAGAAGTAAGGAAGAACTTCCTGATGGTCAGAGCGATCAACCAGTGGAACAACCTGCCTGCGGAGGTTGTGAACTTCCCAACTCTGGACACTTTCAAGAGGAGATTGGACTGCCACTTGGCTGGGGTGCTTTAGGATTCCTGCTCAGGCAGGGGGTTAGACTTGATGACCTGCATGGTCCCTTTCAACTTTAATAATCTATCTATCTATCTATCTATCTATCTATCTATCTATCTATCTATCTATCTATCTATCTATCTATCTATCTCATGTTTTTGCTGAATTTTTAAAATTAAGGGAGATTAGGATAGCGCTATTTCAGCCTTGTTCTGGCCTCATCAGCTAGGCATACCCTTACTGGGATTTGATCCTGGGGCTTCTGCCTTGTAAGGCAGAGAATTAACCTCTAAGCCACAGGATCTGATCCCTTCAGCTCTGTACCAGGGAGGGGCTATATTATTATTATTGTTATTATTATTTATTAAATTTGTATGCCATCCCTCTCCGAAGACTCGGGCGGCTCACAACAATAACAACCATATGTTTTTTTCTGTCAGATCACCCTGGTATGTTGAAGGAAGGCATAAAGGAACTGTGACGTTCCTTCAATATATATAATCTCTGGAACGTTTAAAATTTTTAAACTACTAAAAGGTTATTAAGCTTTCGTCAATCCCTATTGACTTTGTCAGAGTGTAAAATCTCCATTGGAAAGATGCTTGCTTCTGTGCACAATTTAGTCATTGCATGCGTAATAGGGCCACATCCTTTCTTCCCTCCTGTAATTAACTTTGTTGTTTCTGCCTTAATCATGCTGACAGATGACAAAGGGATTTCTGTAGTCTCTTTTCCCTTTGTGTATTGCCTCTACCACCACTCTGGTGGTGGTAAAGCAGAGCTATCAGGTATTGCTTTAAAGGTACTTTTATCTATGCTCTCCCCCTCATTGTTATTCCTCTCCCCTTTAGGCACACAAGTTGCATACTCTAACATCTGTTTTTCCCATAATCTTGTGATGGCCTGGGCCTTCACTGTTCTTCACCAGCACCACCACCACCGTCTCTCTCATTGTACTGCTCTTCCAGTGTGCTCTCTTGTTTATCGCACCTTCATTGGGCCTATCTCTATGCCTAGGGTGGAGAATTTGCCCCTTCATCTCTAATGATAGATTTGTATGCCGCCCCTCTACGGAGACTCGGGGCGGCTTACAGCAATGATAAAAACAATATTATGGCGAAACAAATCTAATATTAAAAAGAAGCATATAAAAACCCTATTATTTTTAAAAAAAACAAACAATACATACATACCAAACATAAATATAAAAAGCCTGGGGGAAGATGTCTCAACTCCCCCATGCCTGGCGGTAAATGTGGGTCTTGAGTAATTTACGAAAGACAAGGAGGGTGGGGGCAGTTCTAATCTCCGGGGGGAGTTGATTCCAGAGGGCCAGGGCCACCACAGAAAAGGCTCTTCCCCTGGGACCCGCCAAACGACATTGTTTAGTCGACGGGACCTGAAGAAGGCTAACTCTGTGGGACCTTATCGGTCGCTGGGATTCGTGTGGTAGCAGGCGGTTCCGGAGGTACTCTGGTCCAATGCCATGAAAGGCTTTAAAGTTCATAACCAACACTTTGAACTGTGACCGGAAACTGATTGGCAGCCAATGCAGGCCGCAGAGTGTTGTAGAAATGTGGGCGAATCTAGGAAGCCCCACGATAGCTCTCGCGGCCGCGTTCTGCACGATCTGGAGTTTCCGAACACTTTTCAAAGGTAGCCCCATGTAGAGAGCGTTGCAGTAATCGAACCTTGAGTTGATGAGGGCATTAGCGACGGTGAGCAATGATTCCCTGTCCAAATAGGGCCGCAACTGGTGCACCAGGCGATCCATCAATGAATATCACATAACTACTCAGATAAAGGGAGACTAGTATAGATCTATTTTAAGCTATTTAGCTCTCATCAGCTAGCCATACCCTTCTAGGATTCGAACCTGGGCTGTTTTTGTCTTGCTAAGCAGTGCTTTTATCCTCTAAGCCCTTTATCAGCTGATAAAGGGAGTTTTATTTTTGCAAGTTCGGAAAATATAGTTTGTGTCTGGATGGCCCCTGGAGTGGGGCTGAAAGGCAAAAGGAAGCAATATGTTCCCTCCCATATTAGAGCATACAAGGTGACTCGACAAAAAAAGTGTGTGTACACACACACAGGCACGCACAGGCACGCAGACACACATATTCCTAAGAAATAAAGATGACAAAATTCAGCCTCCATAGCATCAAAATGTAACAGCGCATTGAGATGTCAGCAGACACAAAAACAATTAACATTTTAAAACAATGCTTAAGAAGCAAGTAAGTACCTCGTTTCAACTGGTACTTGTGAGGATGTTTTGATGTGATG
Organism: Erythrolamprus reginae; assembly: GCF_031021105.1. Lineage (NCBI taxonomy): Eukaryota > Metazoa > Chordata > Lepidosauria > Squamata > Dipsadidae > Erythrolamprus > Erythrolamprus reginae. The sequence continues at coordinate 269,874,742 of NC_091951.1, read as the reverse complement.
GTACCCTCTCTTGCATTTTGATACGATAAGGGAGATTGAGCTTCCTCCGAAAATCCTTTGGAAGCATCCACCTGAAAATAACGAGGAAATAGTCTCAACATGGAATCCTAAACTATAGTGAAATAATTGAAATAATGTTTCAGGGGTGTGTAATATACTTACTACTTATGCTCATTTGCCCATAATATCCTTTAATAGAATTCTTAGCTATAATATAATTGCAGGGTAAATATTAGAACAACTGTTTTAAAAATTCAAATTAAGTGTTGTGCAGCTACTTCAAAAAATAATTACCCAACTAGTGGTCTGATTTTGGACCTGTCATTAAGATGTGTACAAGTCATGTATGCAGGGATATTTGACAATATGTGTTGTAGATAGGAAGGAATGGCATTTAATTATGTATATTTGTTTTTTAAACTCCAATTTTAATGGATTTCTTGGCTTAAAATATATCATACATTATGAGCTGAAAACACTGTGACCTACTTATCTCCACTCCCAGGAACCCAACTATAGCTGTTTCCTTATTGTTTACTGTTCTAGCTGATTAATTTGGGTCAGTCTGCTCTATTGATTAAGATTACATTGTTTATTTATTTGAAATTAATTCAATGGAAGCAACTGGAATCAGTGCCCTGGTCTCGCCTCTTTCAAATTAAGGTTGGGGCATTAGAAGTAATGGTGTAGTAGATGAATTTACTGAGAGGCAGTTTGGTCTAGTGGTAAAGGCACCAGGCTAGAACGCCAGAGAACATGGGTTCTGGTCCATCATAGTCATGAAAACCTTGGACCATTCAAAGTCTCTCAGCATGTGGGGAAAATAGGAGGAGGAATGGTGTGTTCGGTGCCTTGAATTATTTGTGAAAATAATAAATCAGTGTGCATAAGCTTTCATAGTGTTGACTTTATCCTATTCACAAATAGGGCTACAGTAGTCCCTCGCTATACCGCGCTTCACCTACTGCGGCTTCACTTCATCGCGGGTTTCTGAGGAAGTCGATCGGCAGATTTAAACAGCCCGCCAAACTCGATCGGCAGGTTTAAAAAAAAAAAATCTAAAATTGTAAATACTGTATTTAAATACTGTATCTAAAATAAATACTGTATGGGAAGGGTTTATAAACACTTGAAAACTTACCAAACAATTACAATATAAATACTTAAATAAGTACTATCAGTCGATAAATTCCCCATCGCGGATTTCACCTATCGCGGCCAGGTCTGGAACGTAACACCAGCGATAGGTGAGGGACTACTGTATACACTTTTGCCCTATTCACAAATAAGATAATACACTTTTGTATTATCAAGTGTAGAGAAAGATCATTCTCTTGTTACATCTAAACCTGTACTGTTTAAATGGACCCCAGTGTATTAAGTCTATTACAGTATGTGGCTTGCTGTTAATTAAATCCTGGCATTTCTTGAGAACAGGAGAAATGATTGCACTAACTGGGATTGATGAAATTAGTATTGGTCTGTTTTTGATGTCTGCAGAGGAAAGAGGTAATATTGTGAACACTGAAACACTGGATTTATGAAAACTTCTAAAGAAAGTTTTTTCTTTAGCTACACAGAAAGAAATCATAACTGTCTCTGTATGGGCAGGAAAGACACAAGAAGGAGAACATAAATTTTGGGAAGAGAATAAAAGTGAAAATTGCACCAGGTAGTTTTCCTGGAAAACATAACAATCAGCTCCGCCTAAAGACAACAGTAGTAGGTTACACCACAAGCCTACACATGCTTACCTGGATTAAACTCAGTGGGAATCTCTTTGAAATCAATGTACATTGGTACCTCTACCTAAGAACACCTCTACTTACAAACTTTCAAGTTAAGAATCAGGTGTTCAAGATTTTTTTGCCTCTTCTCAAGAACCATTTTCCACTTACAAACCCGAGCCTCCAAAACTGTAACTGGAAAAGGCAGGGAGAAGCCTCTGTGGGGCTTCTCTAGGAATCTCCTGAAAGGAAAGAGGGCCGGAAAAGTTGGGGAGAAGCCTCTGTGGGGCCTCTCTAAGAATCTCCTGGGAGAAAACAGGGCGGGAAAAGGCAGGGAGAAGCCTCCGTGGGACCTCTCTAGGAATTTCCTGGGAGGAAACAGGGCCGGAAAAGGCGGGGAGAAGCCTCCGTGGGGCCTCTCTAGGAATCTCTTGGGACAAAACAGGGCCTCGATCCTCCCTGTGGTTTCTCCAATCGCAGGCATTATTTGCCTTTACATTGATTCCTATGGGAAAAATTGCTTCTTCTTACAAACTTTTCTACTTAAAAACCTGGCCACGGAACGAATTAAGTTCGTAAGTAGAGGTACCACTGTATTGTCAATCTGAAATTCTAGGATCTAGCAACAAAGATAACATTCCAGTGTATGTTGATTGCTCACAGATAAAACGCAGATGAAAAATAGATTATTATTATTATTATTAGTAGTAGTAGTAGTAGTAGTAGTAGTAGTATTAATTATTATTTATTAGACTTGTATGCCACCCCTCTCCAAGGACCTGGAGCGGCATACTAAATCAACCCAATTTGAATCTTTAATCAGTCCAATTTTTAATCACGCCCAATTTTATGTGTGTTCTTTTTTTAAAAATGACAATAACCAAGCAATTATTTTGATTTAAAGCAAAGGTGCATTTTAAAAAAGGTTATTACCTATGGATGGACAGATTATTTAACCTACGCAACTGCCAATCTATAACATTAATGAAAGATACCAAGCAGGATATATTTAGTTTTTAGCATATATAAAACATATAATTTAAATTTAAAGCCAATATCTACCCTATATTATTGTTTATAAATGTTAGAAAGGAAGAGAAAAAGGAAAGATGCTTCCTTCCAAAGTAGAAGAGATAAATATTTAACTTCCAACTTTCCTCTTTGTGCTCCAATTGTTAGCATAAGCTTTGAAACCATTATTCTTAAGGGGTATTCTTTATTGTCCCAACTGAAACCTACTCTTCAGTCACAATTAATTTTTATGGAATGAAACCATGATAGGTTCTACCCGATCACCCTGAAAGGAAGACACATGTTGTTTTTCTACAATGTTGCAATGTTCGTGAAGCATTAAATTGAGAAAACTGCCCCAATACTGAACTGAACATTTCCTTTGTAGTTTGGGGACTTACATGTCTAACTACGAAAGGCGGCCTGTGGTCCGCTTCTGTTTTGAACCGAACACCTCTCAGGTTCAGGGAAGATGCCGCCTGGTGCTTATCTCTGCAGACTTCATGAAGACGCCTTCTTGAGCTCGGGGATGAGGAGCGGGACTCAAATGACCTTGAAAGTCTCTTACAGCTCCGACTTTTCGTTGCCTTATGTTGCACTGGTGAGATGCTACTTTTTTCGGGTGATGTCGGAGGCACTCTTTGCAACTTGATTTTATTGCGATCCTGCAAAATATAGCTCATTTGTAATCTCGGGAATCAGTTTGTTTGTTTGTTTGTTTATTGATTTGATTTGATTTGTATGCTGCCCCTCTCCGTAGACTCGGGGCGGCTAACAACAATGATAAAAACAGCATGTAACAATCCAATCCAATACTAAAATAACTAAAAAAATCCTTATTATAAAAACCAAACATACATACAGACATACCATGCGTAAATTGTAAAGGCCTAGGGGGAAAGAATATCTCAGTTCCCCCATGCCTGACGGCAGATGTGGGTTTTAAGAAGTTTACGAAAGGCGAGGAGGGTGGGGGCAATTCTAATCTCTGGGGGGAGTTGGTTCCAAAGGGCCAGGGCTGCCACAGAGAAGGCTCTTCCCCTGGGTCCCGCCAAATGACATTGTTTAGTTGACAGGACCCGGAGAAGGCCCAATCTGTGGGACCTAACTGGTCACTGGGATTCGTGCAGCAGAAGGTGGTCCCTGAGATAATCTGGTCCAGTGCCATGAAGGGTTTTATAGGTCATAATCAACACTTTGAATTGTGACTGGAAACTGATCGGCAACCAATGCAGACTGCGGAGTGTTGGTGTAACATGGACATATTTGGGGAAGCCCATGACTGCTCTCGCAGCTGCATTCTGCACGATCTGAAGTTTCCGAACACTTTTCAAAGGTAGCCCCATGTAGAGTATTGCAGTAGTCGAACCTCGAGGTGATGAGGGCATGCGTGACTGTGAGCAGTGACTCCCGGCCCAAATAGGGCCGCAACTGGTGCACCAGGCGAACCTGGGCAAACGCCCCCCTCGCCACAGCTGAAAGATGTTTCTCTAATGTGAGCTGTGGATCGAGAAGGATGCCCAAGTTGCGGACCCTCTCTGAGGGGGTCCATGACTCCCCCCATCCAGGGTGATGGACGGACAGATAGAATTGTCCTTGGGAGGCAAAACCCACAGCCACTCCGTCTTATCAGGGTTGAGTTTGAGTCTGTTGACACCCATCCAGGCCCCAACAGCCTCCAGGCACCGGCACATCACTTCCACAGTTGGGAAGGCAATATCGACAGTCCTCCTTAGTGACCATTCGAAATTACTAATGGCACTGAAAAAAGTGACTTATGACAATTTTTCACACTTATGACCATTTCAGCACTCCCATGGATGCTTGACAAATGATTCACATTTATGACAGTTGCAGTGCCCTGAGATATGTGATCCCCCTTTACGACCTTCTGACAATCAAAGTCAATGGGAAAGTCAGATTCACTTAGCAACCATGTGACTGCATTGATTCAGTTAATGAATGTGGCAAGAAAAGTCATCAAATGGGGCAAAACTCACTTAACAAATTTCTCGCTTAGCAACATAAATTTGGGGTTCAATTGGGGTTGTAAGTTGAGGACTATCTTACATTAAGAGTACAAATAAGAAAAAAAGAGATTTGAGCAAATGTTAATTGGCTGTAAAAATGACCATTTATTAAAATTACTTACACTGCACCACTTGCTGTGAAGAAGTGGAAGCTCTGTAATTGTTGTTCTTGTTGAAAATTCTAATTTTGGTGCAATGCCCTTTAAACAATTTTAACATGAGGAATAAATATAAATAAATGCATGCAGGACAAGATAATACATAAAGGCACTACATGAGATTGCAATTGTCTACTTTTCATTAATTCAAAGAATATCAGGTAAAACAGAAATGATATTTAATTTAACTACTAATATGTGGACGTGCTTACAAATTACTTCAAATAAGCAAGTAAAGTTGGTATCATAAACTTACTGATTGCTTCCAAGGAATATTTTTATCTGCAACTCAGATTCTATCTAATCATTACTTATCTAAGGTTAGTTAATGTTTTATTTGCACAAATTACCACCCTATAATTGTTTGATAAAATTAATAAATAAATAAATAGTTATGCCAAGCTATCGTGTCGTTTCAGTTATCGCAAGGAACATCAATACCTAACTTTATATATACTATATTTCCTTCCAGCAGAAGGGATCAAAGAGGCTGCTAGACCGACTTAGTTATTACAGATAATCCTCGATTTATATCATAATTGAGCCTGAAATTATGTTTGTAAATTATGTTGGCCATTAAGCAGGTCACACAACTGACTTGATTTTAATTTTTCCTCCATAAAAGTCATTAAGCAAGCCAATTATCTGCAACTGTTTTTTTAACCAGAAACCAGAAGTAAATGCATTTCTGGCAAAATATATTGTAAATTGTGGTCATGTGATTACAGGATACTGTAAACAGCAGCTAACATGGGCCAGCTGCCAATGGCTTAAAACAGGGGTCTCCAACCTTAGCAAGATTAAGCCTTGTAGACTTCAACTCAGCAAAGCAAAGCTGGGTGAGGAATTCTGGGAGTTGAAGTCCATAAGGCTTAAACTTGCCAAGGTTGGAGACCCCTGCATTAAAATGTGACATGATTGTGAAGGGAGGAAGCCATAATAACTTCAATTTCAGGTCTAAAGTATCTTTTGAGGGTCCGTTATAACTTTGACCGGTCATAAGTCAAGAGCTACCTGTATAAATGCCTACTTTAGATAAATCATGACACGATTTGAGAAAGGGAGCTCTTTGAAAGCTTCTGCTATGCCCCTGACCTGGGATCAAGCTTCAGCCTTTTGACATCACTATCCTGAATTTATGATACATATTTTTTCTCCCTCAGGGCCAGCGTTCTCTGTAAGCTGCACGCATGAGCATGCGTGCGCCCCAAAATACCCCCCGCGCACCCTTTTTCACGGGCGCGCGATACCCATCCCCCTGCCTGCCCGCGGGGGGGGGGCAGGGAGGCGCCGGCAGTAGAAGGGAAGGGAGCCATGGCCGCCCCTGCCTCCCCACGGTGCCTCCAGCCCCCTCGGTCTTTCGGCGCTGCCCCCCGCCTGCCCGATCGCCCCCTCTGCTCCTCCGCCACCTCCTGCCTTTGGGCACGGCTCCTCCCGCACCAGGAACACATGCCCTGCCCGTCTCACAGTCCCTTTGCCGAGAGCACTTTCGTCCCGGGCTCTCAGCAAGGGGGTTGCAGAAGAGGCGGGGCAGGCGTTCTCACAGCGGAGGCCGGCGAAGGTGATATTCAATGTTGGGGGCGCGCGGGCGGTTGCGCGCACTCCCTATCCCCCTGCCAGCCCGCTCGGAACATTCAAAATAAGAAAAACCTTCACCGGCGAAGGCTTTTCTTATTTTGAATGTTCCGGGTGGGCTGGCAGGGGGATGGGGAGCACGCCCCCGACATTGAATATCACCTTCGCCGGCCTCCATTGTGAGAAGAACGGAGAGAGAACAAGAGAGAGTGAGAGAAACAGACAGCAAGATAGAGAGAAAGTGAGAAAGAGAGAGAGAGAGAAAGGGGGAGAGAAAGAGATAGTAAGAGAGAGAGAACAAGAGAGAGAAAGAGTGTGAGAAAGAAAACAAGAGAGAAAGAGAGAGAGAGAGAAAGCAAGAGAGAAAGAAAACGAGAGAGAAAGTGAGAAAAAGAGAGAGAGAGCAAGGGGGGGAGAGAGAGAAAGAGAGAGAGAAAGAAAGAGAGAGATGAGAGAGGAAGGAAGAGAGTGTGAGAGAGGAAGAAAGCAAGAGAGAGAGAGACAGAGAAAGCAAGAGAGAGAGAGAAGAGTGGAAGGAAGAAATAGAGAGAAATGATAGAAAAAAGGGGAGAAAAAAAGAGAAATGAGAAAATGATTGAGGCAGAGAATGACAGGAAAGAGAGAGAAACAGAGAGAAAAGTGACTCTTGATTTAAAGCATATGGTAAAAGCACTTAAATAATAACAGAGAAAAAAAACCCAGCCCTCACCTGTTTTTATTAATAGTTATGTTTTTGGTTTTGCTGGTTGATTTAGTTTTAATAGTAATGAATTTGGGTTTTTTTTAAATTATTAATTTCTTTTAATAAAAAAGAAGGGATTTTTTTCTTATTTATTTATTTGTTTGTTTATTTGTTTATTTATATGCCGCCTAGTCCCAAGGGGACTGCCGCTCAGACACTATACTTTTCCGCCCACACTGAAAAAAAATTAGAGGGAACATTGCTCAGGGCTCTTAAGGTCACTATTTCCCAGCATTATTTCCATTTGGAAACATAAGAGGCACTTTCAATATTGCACAAGATTTAAATACCGTACATATTCAGAAAAAGGATTATCAGATGGAAAGGAGTTCTCGGTCAACAGCTTTATCAGATGAAAATAAAGATGGACGATTAGAACTCTTGTAAATTTTTAATATATTTTTTCATAAAGCAATAAGGAGCTGGCAAAAATTGAGGGCAAACCTAACAATATACACCTAGGAAATATCTTGTTATTAACTTCCATAATTTTGGGGCTATCTAGACAATGGCCGAGAATGATAGGATTTTAATTCATGCCCGTTTCAAGGATACCAGATTAAATTAAAGATGTCGTAACACATAAGATTTTTTAAAAATCACACCAAAACTTTGGCACATGCTTTGTCACTTAAAAAATAATCCAATTCCAAGTAAAAAATTAAGCTCTTCCCATGCAATGCAATAGTTTATCCCTAACTTACTAACTACTGTTTTCATTATGTTAACTGAGGTTATCACTGAGGTATATCTTACCCTTTGAATGATCAGAAGTGATTTTACTATAAAAGGCTTTGGGCTATTTGTGCTTTGAGGAGTTTTTAACAAAATAATGTTCATAAATAAAAAGCAAGAAGTTAACAGATCACACAATTCATTATGAAGCTCAGGTTACTAAGCAGACATTTCTGTCTTTGGTAGATGAAATCCCATTTCATACCAACATACCGGGAAAGAAGGATGGGTGTTCATTAATAGCTCTCGATCCACTCCAGGATATGAAGGAGTCAGCTTTGGCTCAGGAAATAGGAAATACCGAGTGTTTGTTTCATAAAATGCCAGCTCTTTTCCATCTAAATAGTAAATAGAGAATTGCGGCCAATGGAATACGTTTGACCAATGAAACATAAAATCTCATCACATTATACCATATTGCAGAAAGACAAGTAGTTTAGTTTAGTTTAGTTTATTTAGATTTGTATGCCGCCCCTCTCCAAAGACTCGGGGCGGCTAACAACAATAAAAAAACAATGTAACAAATCTAATATTAAAAAGTAATCTAAAAAACCCCAATTTAAGAGACCAATCATACCAACAAACATACCATGTATAAATTCTATAAGCCTAGGGGGAAGGGAGAAAAAAAGTTTTTCAATTCCCCCATGCCTGACAACACAGGTGGGTTTTAAGGAGCTTGCGAAAGGCAAGGAGGGTGGGGGCAACTCTGATATCTGGGGGGAGCTGGTTCCAGAGGGTCGGGGCCACCACAGAGAAGGCTCTTCTCCTGGGTCCCGCCAAATGACATTGTTTAGTCGACAGGACCCGGAGAAGGCCAACTCTGTGGGACCTAACCGGTCGCTGGGATTCGTGCAGCAGGAGGCAGTCCCGGAGATATTCAAGTAATCATACTGTCCCCCATGCTACATTCTGTCCCACAGCAAACAACAAAGAATTCATACATATGATAAGCATGGGATCCTGGGTTCTTCAGACAAATGGAACAAGTAATATGTTCACGTGTTTTGGGGTCGGGTCCTGTCAGAGGTGGTTGTTCTGTCTGGCCCGGTTAATTATCAGTAATTAATCCCCAATGAAGACTTGAAAGCAAAGTCACTATGTATATTTGTCTATTTACAAAGAAACATGCTGGAAACAATGAAATCATAGGAACATCAGTCCGACTGCCAACAGTCCACTGTTATCAGCACAGTTAATAACGAATGTCCAGCATAAGGCAATAAATTCAAGTCGTTGGTTTTTAGCGTTGACAGGTACTCACAAATGCCTTCAAAAAACAGGATTTCAGGATTGCAGAAGGATTTAAGAGACTCTTCGGCTGCTAATTCTCTCTCTATATATAGGAACATTGAACTTCTGCACCGAGGTTTCCCATAATCTTCCCTTTTATATTATCAATTATATCTATGACATGCTGTGCATAGAAGTATTCAATGCCTAGATTTACGTTGCCGGAGATACTCTTGTCTCCCTCACATTCTTCTTGTCCTAGCATATAATATTGGGTCCACAATATCCCCTTCCTCATCTGACTCCAAAATTACCACAGCTGGGGATTCTGCAGTCTCTGGAGGTTCCCCAGTCTCTAACTCTCCCTCACTCTCTTTCCGATTCCTCTGGTAAACACCCTGGCCTATGATACACAGATGGACCCAGTTCATTCTCCTCAAAGTCCGTGATCAAAGGAGCCGGATGCGAGCCAACCACAGCAGCGGTATTTACCGGTTCTCCAAACTACTCAAAATTTCTGCTACTGGTTCTCCAGAACTGGTCAGAAGCTGCTGAATCCCACCGCTGCTTCTAACTTTTAAAAAGTCTTTGCCCCTTTGCAAAGACCAATCACCTTTCCCCTCCCTTTGCCACAGTCCTTTCTCTGAAAGGAAGCCCAGCATAACTGGTTAGAAAAGGAGCTAGATTTTGCTTTGCCATTTGTGAAACATGAAACATTTAGGGTCAAGGCAAATTCACTTAGCTATCAATGAAGCAGCATTCTTCACCAGAGATTAAAGAGGACTTTTTTCCCTTCAGAAGCACAAGCGTGCGTGCTTCAGCTGCAGTGAAGCAAGTTTCTAATTGCATTGATATAATTTAAACCTAGCCATAGGAAAAATGGATAAATATAGCACATGCGACTGTTTCTTATTGTAAAATGTGTCATTTTTCTCAGTGACATGGGATTTAATTTTCCGTTCTCCGTGTCCTCCAGGATGCATCATTATTATATATAATTGTATTTGACCCTTCATTATCTTGAAGCATGTGGTATCACCAGAAAGTATTGTCTGTTCGCTTTCATGCATTCTGTCAGCAAGGCTTTATTTTTAGCTTTCAATAGCAAAGCAAAGACATTTCATTTGGGAATGGCAAGATTCACAACAATGTCCAGTTAACGGAGAGGAAGCCTTCGCAATGAAAACATATATAAGTCTCCTTCAAAATAAATGCCAGTGAATTCACCGAACGGTATAAAAAATTACATATCCAAATGGTTAGAATACACCAATGTAAAAAACATAATCTGTTCTGTCTGGGTCACTCCGGAAGCCAAGACCAACCCAAAAAGAGAAGCCAGACACACCGGTAAAAGGCAAAGGCAGTTTATAAAATTCAAGAAAAAACATAGGTAACAGAAAATGTCCTTACAAACAGGAAAACGCTGTATCTTCAAATATATCCACGAAGGCAAAAGTCCATGCAGCAATACAGGATTCTTGCTGCCAAGACGAGGCTGTAGATAGCAGACCTACACCTCCCACGAGTCTTCCAAACTGCTGGGCCACAAGCCAGGAACAGAGACGTCAAGAACAAAGCAGGGCACCATAACTCCAACTGCTAACACTCCACATGGCTTCAAGGGCTTGCCTGCCTTTTAAACCCTGCTAAGGAGGACCACACCCAAGCCCAGCTGTTCCTAATTCAGTGCTGATAATACTTCTTTAATTGCTCCTTTCTTTGATCTGACCGTCTCTGTCGCATGTCAATGATGGCTTGTGCTTCATCACCTAATGACTCCAAGCTACTGGCTGGGGAGAGCCCCCCCCCCCGAGGCTCTCATGCTGTTCTCCTTCGTCCCATTCCTGACTTTCCTCTCCCCCGTCCGACTGCTCAGCCCCCTCCTCTTCGCTGTCATCCTCCTCCGGGCATGGAGCCAGCAGAGACACAGCCGGTCCCAGAGCAGCCTCAGGCTGAACGACAACATAATCAAACCCCAAAGATATCAAGGATACACAGGATTTATTGCAGGGGTGAAATGCTCCCAATTCACCCATGCCTATTGGTCATCGGAGAGCCAATCACAAAGGGAGCATGAAGCTCTGCCCACCCACCGCCATTTGGGTTCTTTTACCCTCTGCTCATGCGCAAAACATTATGTGCATGCACAGAGGGTAAAAGAACCGAAATGGTGACATCCAGGCGGGTGGGTGGAGCTTCACGCTTGCTTTGTGACCGACTTTCCAATGGCCGATAGATACTAGCGAACCAGGAGCATTTCATCCCTGGTTTATTGTGATTATTCCTACACCTCATAATAACACAAAATTACATGTTCTCTTGAGAAACAGCCAGAAACAGCGGCTGCGAGAGTTATTATGGGCTTTCCTAAATACTGTATGCCCATGTCACACCAACACTCCGCAGTCTGCATTGATTGCCGATCGGTTTCCGGTCACAATTCAAAGTGTTGATTATGACTTATAAAGCCCTTCATGGCATCGGACCAGAATATCTCCGGGACCGCCTTCTGCCGCACGAATCCCAGCGACCAGTTAGGTCCCACAGAGTTGGCCTTCTCCAGGTCCCGTCGACTAAACAATGCCATCTGGCGGGACCCAGGGGAAGAGCCTTCTCTGTGGCAGCCCCGACCCTCTGGAACCTACTCCCCCCAGAGATCAGAGTTGCCCCCACCCTCCTTGCCTTTCATAAGCTCCTTAAAACCCACCTCTGTCATCAAGCATGGGGGAATTGAGATATTCCCTTCCCCCTAGGCTTATAAAATTTATGCTTGGTATGTCTGTATGTATGATTGGTTTCTCAAATTAGGGTTTCTTCATTTAACTTAAATACGCATCTTTTGTTTATCTTATCACAAGAGTCTCTTTGTGGTTTATGTTGTTGTATCTCATTGCTCTAAATAAAAAGATGAAGAGCTCTTAAATGTGGGTCATCCAGCAGTCATTGCAATGGAAGTACCGTCAGAACAGTGAAGAACCTTTTCTTATGGATTGGTCATTCTGGAGTTTGTGATGAAAAACCACTGAAAACTCTGTCCCAAAACTCACGAACATGCCTTGGAATTAACTGATTTGTTAGGCTACTGATTTGGCTACTATGGTCTTTATAACCTGGGAGGAGATTAGATTAGATTAGATTTATTGGATTTATATGCCGCCCCTCTCCGTAGACTTGGGGCGGCTCACAACAATGGTAAACAATACATAGTAACAAATCTAATATTTAGCAATCTAAATTACAGTTTTAGGTTAAAAAATCCAAAAGAAACCCAAATATATAAAAAACAAGCACACAGTCGAATCATACACAGAAACTACAGGGGGAAGGGAGAGATGTTTCAATTCCCCCATGCCTGACGGCAGAGGTGGGTTTTAAAGAGTTTCCGAAAGGCCAGGAGGGTGGGAGCAATCCTAATCTCTGGGGGGAGCTGGTTCCAGAGGGTCGGAGCCACCACAGAAAAGGCTCTTCCCCTGGGTCCCGCCAGACGACATTGTTTAGTCAACAATTGTTTAGGAGGATGAGGAACCCTGAAGTTTTGCTTCCTTTCATATTGAAAACTTGGTGTAATGTTGCAAAACTAGAGTGTGATGCTATATTAAGTTCTTGGCTGATTAGCCCTTAGTACCACATTCTATTTATGGATGATGACTATAAAAATTCAATGTCAAACTGCCCTGTTAATTTGTAGACAACTTTCAAAATCACATCTCAGCAAAGAACGTATACCGTAATATTAAGATCCTGTTCACCATTCACTTTTAAATTCTCTATTTCTTTGCCGTTCATTTTATGAAGCTTGTGAGGGGCTAAAGTTGTTAATATCATGAATGTTAAGATACAACTATTGCAATGTGAGAATACTAGTTGTTTTTCAGTACGTTATCAACATCAGCAGCATGCTTATAAGAGAAGTATGTTTGTACAATCTTTATGAAAACTACCACTGTAATATATAACAACATGTGCCTATTTTTATTGCTAACTACAGTCCACACATGATTCATGCTATAATAACCTTGCCTCTTGACCTCTGCAATATACACCACAAGAACTGCCTTTGTTAGATGACCTGGAGCTTCAGTTGGTGCTGAATGTTGCTGACTTGTAACTCAGCAGTGTGCAAGATAAATCTGAATCTACTGAGGAAACCTTACAATTGGAAAGTAAAGAGGATACAAGCAGACAGTGAGGAATGCAAATGTTGTGATGATGTCCAAAATTTGAACTCAGGAATTCCAAACCACATCTTAGCAAATGTATGCACAGTGAATAATTTTAGAGAGGATGGAATATATCCCCATTGTTCATTAACATGATAGCAAACAGTACAAACAACCCATTCTCTTTTAACTGGATTGTGTATCCACCTGCAATGTACTACTAGTCTTCTGTTCCTATAAATAGCCTGCTATTAAATATTTTTTTTAATGTACAATAGGCCTACACTAAAAGCAGCGGACAAGGGTAAAATTGAGATTTCCAAATTTAAACAAGAACTCTTATATGTACTTGCAAGACGGTAATGGAGGTGCTTGCAAGCAGGTAAGAGCTGGGAACATCATTAGCCCCTGGTTAGGGCTGGAAAGAAACATCTGGAGCAAGTAAAGCAATGGAAAAAACCCCTACAAAGACAGGGTTTGGAATACATTCTTGGCAGAGAGTAACAATGAAACAGCTTGCAAGCCGGTAAGAGCTGGGAGCATTGTTAGCACCTAGTTAGGGCTGGAAAGAAACTTACTCAGGGCAAGTTAGAGTACTGAAAAAACTCTGCAAAGACTTAGGGAAGATTGTTAGCAGCTAGTTAGGGATGAAAAAAGCTACATTCAGAGTATAAGCCACACCCTAATTATCAGCCTCTTTTAGGGAGGAAAAATGTGCATCTTATACACCGGAAAATACGGTAATAGACTATATGGCTAGAAATTCTATAGAATACATTCTAATCAAGCATTCTTTTAAAGTGATCAAAGTTATATATACTGTAGATTGAGATAGAACTGTTGCCTGTACATGGAGAAGTTTCATTTGTTTTCATGTGGCCAAACAGTGCAGGCCCAGTAAGAACACAAACCTTGAAAATGTATGGCACAAAACTATTGCCAGATGTCCTGAAGTTTCAAGAAGTCTTAATAAAATTACAATGATTTGATATATGAAAATTCCACAAGAACATCTTGCACTGGGGAAAACTTCATACAGAACATTCCTCTATAAACCACCAAAGAGGATTTTATAGAGAAGGACCACAGAACCCATAAAAGTTACAGTAATTAACAATTTTCTAACACTATTGACAGACAATGGGAATACAAAAGACCATAGATGAAGAAGAAGAGACATTGGAAGAGTGGCCAGACTACATATGAGCTACCAATGGAGGCTTAGTATCCAAGATGGGATATTGTTCAGAGACAATGATGCTATTTTCTTTCAGGCTTTGCAGTTGGACCTAATTAAAAGAAAGGACCCCTTCCCCAAAAGTACTGATAGCACACAATATCAATCTTAGCCTGGCATACATGTCAAGATGAAAATGGAGAAAACAGCATTTGCAAATCACTGAGCTAATTTTATTTATTATTATTATTTATTAGATTGGTATGCCGCCCCTCTCCGTAGACTCGGGGCGGCTCACAACAGTGATAAAAACAATACATGATAACAAATCTAATAATTAAAATCTAAAATAACAATTTTACATTAAAAAGTCTAAAAAGAAAGACTCACTATCAAATACCAGGTCCAAAAGTTAAAAGTTGCTTCTCTCACTGCGTGAAAGCCGATATAACAGTCTTGAATAATAAGTCACAATTTATATTTGGGGAATTTAATGCTTTCAAAACATAGTAGAAATCATAATTTCAAATTACATGACCTACTTATTCCCAGAACAATGAAAAAGCACATTCAGCTGCCAAGATAATAATAATCAAAGAAAACCAAGAAAGCTGGATCTAATTTATACCAAGTCTTCTTTCATCCCTTTACATGTTTTTGCAGGACCTAGGTCGGAGTCTGACTCAGGAATTGATAAATTGGTGAACATCCAAAGGCCATAATAAAGAGTCTGGGTTTTAGCTGAGCAGAAAGTAAGATGTAAATATATTGATTAAGCATCTTTCTGCCTTAAGAAGAAATGGCCCAGTAGAGGGGAGGGTATGCATACACATATATATGAGATAGCACAAAGAGCAGAAGAACTGATTTATGAGCACATTGGATACAAATTCTGAAGTGGAATCACAGACAATTGTAAAAACTCAACTTATCTACTGTTGATACAGGATCAGATTGATGGAGATTGACACCCCAAAAGGATATTTTCTCTGTTTGACCCACAACATATAGTGGGCCCAGACACCCAGTTATTAAAACTGGAGATTGCAGGACCACAAAAGTTCAGCACAAATACTTTTGGCTATCATCGATTTCAACCGTGCTAGGGAAGATCAACCTTTGCTGTTGTACCATGCAGTAAAACTTTGGCTGGGTTACTTCTAAAGAGATTCATTTCATGAGGGCATATGAGCAAATTTTAAAAGTATAATAATATTTAAATGTTACTGTTAAAAATAATATTTTTATTATGGATGTATCAGTATGGGTTGACCCAAATTGAAAAGAAATAGAGAAGCAGAAAGTAGACTAAAAAGACTTAGTCCTTACTGAGAAGGCCTATTCTGCCACCCTGTGTTCACTTCCAATAAAGTTTTAACTCAAGCAAGCATAGGCTTCCCTGAAGTTTAAATTATGCACTGACAGCTGGGCATTTATTTTGCCCAGAATGATTTCCAATTTTGTGGGCAAATGAATACATTAGAAATTTTCAGAACATGTAATGGTTGGTGAGTAATATTTCCTAAATGGTTTTTGTAGGAGAATAGACGTTGACCATCACAAAAAATAGGTTTCAGTATAAAACAAATGTGGAGAGCCGAGTTCTCAAACTCAAAGCAATTCTTAGTACCTTCATGAAAAGAAAAACAACTCCTAAAGCAATTTTCCAAACAGAACCTACGGAATAAAAATATAGTTATACATCCTACACACAGCAAGCTCACAAAAGTACACGTTCAGAATATTTATTCCCGCACAGAACCAACGTCACCATCCTTCTGTCATTCATTGTCTCCGATTTTCTCAAGATTCTAGCCCAGTGGTCCTCAAACTTATTACACAGGGGGCCAGTTCACTGTCCCTCGGACTGTTGGAGGGCCGGACTATTAAAAAAAACTATGAACAAATCCCTATGCACACTGCACATACCTTATTTTAAAGTAAAAAACAAAATGGGAATGTACTATTTAGAGGGGGGGAAGAAGTCTGAAATTCATATATGTTTATGTTTTGTTTTTAATTTTCTTTTGTTAACATCTGATTGTAGGTTTTCTTGGCTTATAGAAAAATGTATAAAGAAAGAAGGAAGCACTTTGGCATAATGGTTAATAAGTTAGAAATATAATTGGTGTACCTTTTGAAGGAACATTAAGGAGGGAATTTAATTAAAAGAAAATGAATGTAACTGGATGACAAAATTAGGGGGGAAAAGTTTTGTAACTTTTTTGATGATTGATATTAGTTACTAACAAAATACCGCATTTTATTCATAGAAAATTAGATGGAACACTGTTTTGTGTCACTCACCCACGGGCCGGATAAATGGCCTCAGCCCTTGCTTCACAACCATATTACTCTTTCCTTTCAAACAGGCCTGTTCAATCTTGGCCAATTTAAGACCACCTCCCACAATTCTCCAACCGACCATGCTGCTGGAGAATTCTAAGAGTCAATGTCCACGAGGCTTAAAGTTGCCAAGATTGGTTGCCCTTGCTTAAATCCTCATGCTTATATCCCTTGCTCTAAAATTGTCACATTTGCTCCAGAACCCATAGTTCACGCTGACCTCAGGTTTCCAGGGTCCTTTTCTGTCTTTTAGTTTTAACAGAGACACAGTATGGATTTCAATGCCAATCACTGGTCTCCAGGCACTATCAATTTCCTACAATGCTAGGGGTAGCTTAAGGAAATAATGGCTGGAGCTAAAGAATTGGTATTTGTCTTGTTTACGCATCAACTGTTACATAATTCATTCATTCATTCATTTATTCATTCATTTATTTATTGGATTTGTATGCCGCCCCTCTCCATAGACTCGGGGCGGCTAACAACAGTGATAAAAAACAGCATGTAACAATCAAATATTAAAACAACTAAAAAAAACACTTATTATAAAACCAAACATACATACAAACATACCATGCATAAATTGTAAAGGCCTAGGGGGAAAGAGTATCTCAGTCCCCCCATGTCTGACGACAGAGGTGGGTTTTAAAGAGCTTACGAAAGGCGAGGAGGGTGGGGGCAATTCTAATCTCTGGGGGAGTTGGTTCCAGAGGGCCGGGGCCACCACAGAGAAGGCTCTTCCCCTGGGTCCCGCCAAGCAACATTGTTTAGTTGACGGGACCCGCAGAAGGCCCACTCTGTGGGAACTAACTGGTCACTGGGATTCGTGCAGCAGAAGGCGGTCCCGGGGATACATAAAAAAAGAAGCTTTAACAAAGAAAGAATAAACTTCACAGATTTCTCAGGAAATAATATTTTTCATATACAGGTAATCTTCGACTTACCTTTACTTATGTTCATTTAGTGATCATTCAAACAGCAGTTTTAAAGAGCATAGAAAAAAATGACTTATGACCATTGCAGCACCCGTGTGGTCACATGACCAAAATTCAGATGCTTGGCAATTGACTCTTATTTATGAGGTTGCAGTGTTGTTGGGTCACGTAATCACCTTTTGCAACTTTCTGACAAATGCAATGGCAAAGCCAAATTCACTTAACCGTATTATTAACGTAACAATTGCAGTGATTTGTTTAAATATATGTGGCGTGAAAGGTTTAAAATGGGGCAAAATTCACTTAAACAACTGTTTTGTTAGCAACATAAATTTTGGATTAACTGCGATCCTAAATTAGGGATTACCTTTATAAATTTCATAGTGGGAAACTTCAGCTATATAACTTTTGTTCAAAATTGCCTCATTTATAACTAATACTAGTGATAAATATGGCAACATCAGAGATAAAAAAGCTCACTTCATTGTTTCCTTAAATAGTATCTGTCTAATTTAATCAAAAGAAGGACTAGGGGAGACAGCAGTGTTCCATTATCTCAAGGGTTGCCACAAAGAAGAGGGGATCAAACTATTATCCAAAGCACCTGAGGGCAGAATAAGAAGTAATGGGTGGAAAGTAGGATGCTTGGCTGCATAGCTAGAGGTATAACAAGCAGGAAGAGGGAGATTGTGATCCCGCTATATAGAGCGCTGGTGAGACCACATTTGGAATACTGTGTTCAGTTTTGGAGACCTCACCTACAAAAAGATATTGACAAAATTGAACGGGTCCAAAGAAGGGCTACAAGAATGGTGGGAGGTCTTAAGCATAAAACGTATCAGGAAAGACTTAATGAACTCAATCTGTATAGTCTGGAGGACAGAAGGGAAAGGGGGGACATGATCGAAACATTTAAATATGTCAAAGGGTTAAATAAGGTCCAGGAGGGAAGTGTTTTTAATAGGAAAGTGAACACAAGAACAAGGGGGCACAATCTGAGATTAGTTGGGGGAAAGATCAAAAGCAACATGAGAAAGTAGTAGATCCTTGGAACAAACTTCCAGCAGACGTGGTAGGTAAATCCACTGTAACTGAATTTAAATATGCCTGGGATAAACATATATCCATCCTAAGATAAAATACAAAAAATAGTATAAGGGAAGACTAGATGAATCATGAGGTCTTTTTCTGCCGTCAGAAGCAATTTAGAGCCAAGGAGAAATTTTCTGACAGTTAGAACAATTAATCAGTGGAAAAGCTTGCCTCCAGAAATTGTAAATGCTCCAACACTGGGGATTTTTAAGAAGATGTTAGATAACCATTTGTCTGATGTGGTGTAGAGTTTCTTGGTTAAGCAGGGGGGTTGGACTAGAAGATCTCCAAGGTCCCTTTCAATAACATTATATTCTGTTCTGTTCTGCTCTGCTCTATCTCTTCCATTACAGGATGAATGAGATTGAAAAAAATATTTCTCAAATTTACCTGAAGGTATCAGTTCAGATAATCGAAACTTTGCCACGTTTTCTGAAAAATGAGAAATCAAACATATTATTCATGAGAGCTAAGTAAATATAAAATTTAAGTGCAAAAATGCTGAAATCTCAAAAGCTTATGAGGCACATGTCCTTAGAACTTCATTTAGTATTACTCATGTTTTAGTCTTCAAGAGCCTCCCTTTTATTTTAGTTCACTTTAACGAATGATATATTGAAAAAAACATTCAAGGTTTATTTGTATCCCACCTTTATTATTGTTACAAACAACTCAAGATGACCAACATATCCAACACATCTCTCTCCTCCTATTTTCCTCACAACAACAACCCTCTGTGGTGGGTTGGACTGAAAGACAATGACTGGTTGAAGATCATCTGGTTAACTTTCATATCTAACATATTTAAATATTGCGCCCATCTATTAATATTCTAATCTATTATGGGAGGGGAATAAAAGGGCTTTCTTTAAATATTCCCAGACCACACATGATCTTCAAACATATTCCTGAACATTACAAAGAAAGAAATACACACACACACACACAAAAAGCATACAGCATCTCTTTTTTCTTCACATTCATTTAAAAAAACCTATACTTTCAGTTGTTATTCAATTCAAACTGGATTCTGAAACCTCAGTTTGATCTTTGTTTGATCTCATTATTAATAGTTTGTGCAAATCAATCACCCAAGCTCAAACAGCATCAGGACAGCAGTTCCTGGTTTAATTTAAAAGTTTTTTTTTAAAAAAGGTCTGCTTTTGATCCTATTTTTGCCACACAAAAATAGAAAGAATGGAAAGATTTTGTATGACTCAAGTTTTGGCTTATAATAAGAAAATAATTGTTTATGATGTCTGAACCAGATCATCTGTGATCATTTCTGGCTATATCTTGTGATAATGCCTCCAGCAACTTCAATCTGGTCTAATTTGGTGAACTGGCTTATATATTCCCTCAACACATGTTGAGGTTGAAAGCAGAGTTAGAGGAGGTGACTATTAATGACACAAATGTTGCAGCTTCCCAATGCACCTTGTGCCCTTTGTGTACATGTGTTATGGCACTGCAACAACTATCAGGCCAATTATGGCATGATTACCAAAAAACAGAAGTGAATACATGACCAGAAGGCCCCTGCAGGGCAGAATTTCAAAACTATCACTTTATATATTTATAATGTTAAATAACACAGATAGTAAATAGTATTATTGCCTAAGAACATTTAAGACCTAATGTATTAGAATGTTGGGATCTCTTTATCTCAGTTTGTTACTAAATGTGTAGTAATTAGTTTGATCGTTGTAATTCAATAATTAATTTTGTGTCCGACCTCTTTTTATATCTCGTTATTTTATTGTTATGTCTTCGTGTATTTAACTTCTGTAAAAGAAACTTGTATAATATTAATCACTGACCACGGAAAGCAAATTTTACTTGGAAGAGCAAGGAGTATACACTGCTCAAAAAAATAAAGGGAACATTCAAAAAACACACCCTAGATCTGAATGAAAGAAATATTCTCACTGAAAACTTTGTTCTGTACAAAGTTGAATGTGCTGACAACAAAATGAAATTGATTCTCAATCAATGTTGCTTCCTAAGTGGACAGTTTGATTTCACAGAAATTTGATTTATTTGGAGTTATATTCTGTTGTTTAAGTATTCCCTTTATTTATTTTTTTGAGCAGCATATTTTAGGAGACTTACTTTCTAGCAGTTCTACAACAGTAATAGGATCCGTAGCATTTTCAAATACCTACAAGAATAGAAACAAAAATGATAATAAAACTGTTAGAAACAGCAATTTGTTCAAGAAAGTTTCATCTGATTAATATTCGTCCTTTCAGTTTTTAATTTATTCAGCTAACTAAAGTTAATTAAATAAGCCTAAATATTATCAAAATGTGAGTGGAGATATTTTTATCCTAATGAAGAAAACTGAAAAGACCATTCACTGCTATTCATCAGATAAAATAACCGTTGCTAAATAAAAGTCTGAATTGCTAAGTTGGATTCTGGCATGCAAACACTGTGGTAGAAATTTGCCATCAACAACCATTAAAATAAACCAAGGTTAATTCATAAAACACAACAGAAATCCTTCAAGAACACCCACATAATTCTCATGGAATATGACAAACTTTGCATGATGGGTGGTAAGCAATTGGCCAAAGTAAAAACATGCTAAAAAATGAGAGGGAGAGTTCACTCATGTTTTAAAAAAGACTGGATTAGAAGGCAGTTTTGCCTTCTGCTCCCACCTTGCCTCTCTAAAAAAGTGATGGAGATGGAAAACTTGCTATGGGGTGCAGCTGGCACATTACTACAGGAACCACTGAGTAGCTGATGGAAAAAGCAGCATCAGAGAGCCCCCAAAGCAGCCTCTGAGGTCTAGAGACACTATGAAAAATTAGAATGGCAGCTGCCAGACAGTAAATGTATCAAATGTGAGAAGAATCTTGAAGAACACTTATTTGAAATGATTGGAACAAACATTTCAAACCTTGGATTCCAACAAATTGCTCAAAAGCATCTGCAGACAGGGTAGGGGGTCAAAAAAATGCAAGAAACAGCCATGATCAAAGTCCCAGCTCTTTTTCGCTTACGTTGTACAAGCAACCCACATAAAACTGGGGTGAGCGCTTGATCCCACCATGGCTATTCCCTTTCTCAGCAATTAACTTTAATAAAGTGAAGAGAAAGAGAAAGGTATCAAAAGCAGAGGATAGAAGAAAAGCTAAGGAAATCCTATTTAATCCTTTTTATGCCTACACGTTTCCCTGTGCCTTTCCATTCTTTTTAATCTTTGCAAAACCCAGCTTGTATCGTAAGAATAAAAAAACCTACCTACTGTTCTGCCGGGGTCTCTGGTATGAGCCTCCCGAAAATTCAAGGGTACAAATTTCAGACACACACAAGTTTAAAAATTCAAAACAATGTTCTTTATCACAAAATTCAAAATAAACTAAGCACTCTTTTTGTATTGCAAAGAGCACTTGTCCCAAAACAATCTGGTAGTCTGTACAATGCCCTTAATCAGTCCTTAAGTACTTAGCTTGCAGCTGTGAAGAAACATCACAGCCCTTCTTCTTCCACAAAGTGAAACGCACACACACTTTGCTCTGCTTTGGTTTCAAAGTCGTGAAAAATCAACAAAGAAAGTCTGGAAACAGCAAGGCACGGTCCTGAAGAACAACGATCAGATAATCTTCCACAACGGCCAAACCCACACGCTGCTATTTATATCAGCAGCACTAATTACTGGAGCCCCACCCAAACACAGGTGGCCTCTCTTGTCTCCTGTAATATGTCCTCAATTGGTCTCTTCTACGCATAACTCTGCGCCTGCATGGGTCCAAGACTTCCGCATCCAAATTGACTGAAGATAATGGAGATTGACTTCCTGGGCTGTGTGCCAAGCCCCCCTCTTCCAAGTCACTCCCACCTTTTTCTTCGTCCGAGGAAACTGAACTACCTGACTCTGCCGGCAATAAAACAGGCCTATGACATGTTGAAGTTTCCCCTGCATCCACCTCCACATTCCCTGGGGCAGGAGCTAGACCAGAGCCAACCACAACATCTACCGTATTTTTTTGAGTATAAGATGCATCTTTTTCCTCCTTAAAAGAGGCTGAAAATTTGGGTGCAACTTATACTCTGAATGTAGCTTTTTTGAAGCTTTTTTTCTCACTCCTAACAAGGCACTAACAATCTTCTTCTCTCTTACTGGCTTGCAAGCTTTTTTCAATTGCTAATCGCTCCAAAGAATATTTTTTTCCAGCCCTAAGTCTTTCCAGGCTATTTTTCATTGCTACTCGCTCTGAATAAGGTTTTTTCTAGCTGTAATCAGGGGATAAAATAATGTGCTGAAGATGACCAGACTAAGGATGAATATCTGATTTGCAGATTCCCCCCCCTATTTTCCTCCCCCAAAACTAAACTTATACTCCAGTGTATCTTATACTCCAAAAAATACGGTATGAACTAAATGTGCAAAATGGCTTTCAACATATTTACACCTCCCACCGTATTATAACAGGTGAATGTAAACTGCAGATAACAGTTTTCCATCAGGTATGGAGAGAAAGAGTCTAAATTTAATATTTCATTATTCTGCCTTAGAATGAAGTAGATACTCTTTAAAACATAGCTGGGCACCTGCCAGGAGTATGGTCATTATCCTTTGCATTACAGATGCTATATTTACAAGAGATTGGGTGGGTCAGATGATCTCTTACAGATTTCCAACAAGGCTATCTTGCTTGTGAGCTTCCATACCTATGGGTCCAATCAAAGCATTACACTTAAATAAGGAACCAGGCCATAACATTGGGCATTTCTGTTTGTTTTTAACATACCTTCTCAAACCACATTTTCTCATGGAACAAGAGAGGGAACATTGGAGGAATGCAATCGGTCTCCTTGCACTGGCCCAGAATACAAACAGTGAGGTAAACATCGTTCTTCTCTGTCAAATACACGCCGGGGCAAGATACCTTTGGTGAAAATGAGAGGAGGTCACAACCATGATGAGGTGGTCAGAGTGCTCAATGTAAAATACAGGAAGTCCTCAACTTACCAACAGTTCGTTTAGTAATCATTCAATGTTACAACGACATTGTAAAAAAGTGACTTATAACTGTTGTTCACACTTACCAGGGGTGAATTCTACCGGTTTGGGCGGTTTGGGCATACTGGTAGTGGTGGCGGCCGATGATTTGGAGAACTAAAGTTAGGGTTAGGGCTAGGTTTACTTGAAATTTATTATTATTATTATTATTATTATTATTATTATTATTATTATTATGTCAATACAACACAGTCTGCGGAGAGGGGCGGCATACAAATCCAATAAATAAATAAAAATAAATGTGAAATTGATTGTCAGTCAGTGTTGCTTCCTAAGTGGACAGTTTGATTTACCAGAAGTTTGATTTATTTGGAGTTATATTGTATTGTTTAAGTGTTCCCTTTATTTATTTATTTTGAGCAGTATATATTCAAAGTGAAGGGAAAGACTCATTCTTAGGGCTGAAATGTACATAAAATGAACATGAAGCATAAGAAGTTATTCTAATGCTCAGTACAAAATGTAAGCTAGGCCTCAATCTGTACAGAACAAAGTATTCAATGAGAATATTCCATTCATTCAGATCTAGGATGTGATATTTGAGTGTTCCCTTTATTTTTTTGAGCAGTATATTTTTATGTATGGGTTAAGATTAGAGTCAAGATGAAGTTAGGTTTAAGGATTGCAGAGAGTATATGCCAGTGATGGTGAACCTGTGGCACGTGAAGCCATATCTGAAGGCACGTGAGACGTTGCCCTATGTCAGCTCCAGCACGCATGAGCACGCTGGCCAGCTGATTTTTGGGCTTCTTTTCGGCCATTTTTGCTCTCCCCACATCAAAAATGGCTCAATGGGCCAACCAGAAGTTCACTTGTGTTCACCCTCAGCCTCCCTTTCGCTGTCAGAGGTCTTCAACTTTGGACAGTTGGAGCCGGGCCTCTCCCATCTAGGCCCATTTCTTCTCCAGCCAGGAAGGCTTTCCTGAAGGCCTGTGTAGCCAATAGTATTATCAGCTGCAGAAGCATTTCCTAAAGGCATTTCCTGAAGGCCTTTGTAGCCGGTAACAGTTCCAGATCGATCTGGAGCTCTGTTATTGGCTACACAGGCCTTCAGAAAAGCCTTCCCGGTTGCAGATATGTGAGGCCTGGTTGCAACTATCTAAACGTAGGGCAGCTCAGGTGTGAAGTGCTCCTGGTTCCCTTGTGCTTGTCGGTTATCGGACAGCCAGCTGCAAAGGCAGTGTGAGGCTCCACCTTCCCGTCAGGATACCACCATTTGGATTCTTTTACCCTCTGTGCAGGTGCAAAACATTCTGTAAAAGAACTCAAATGGCAGCGTTTGGGTGGGCAGGCGGAGCCTCATGCTGCCTTCGCGACTGGCTCTCCAACGACTGACAGGCATGAGCAAACCGGGAGCATTTCACTCCTGGGGCAGCTCCATTTCCTTCCGTTTCTGAACTTCCAAATGGCCCATTGGGCCATTTTTCACCATCCCCAGGCTTCAGGAGGCTTTCCTGTACCCTGAGGAGAGTGAAAACAGCCCAAAGAGCCCACTGGAAGTCCGGAGGCTTCAGTGAGGCCTGTGCACATGCTTTAGGGTAGAAGCAAGGGGTGGAGGATTTGTGCGCATCTGCAGGGCACATTATGGGTGTGGGCATGGTTGCACACACTATCGCGTGAGCACACTTTTGGCACCCAAGCGGAAAAAGGTTCACCATCACTGGTATATGTTAACAGTAGGGATCAAGGCTAGTGTCATACAGAGTTTTAATGCATACAATTCTTTTAAACTTATAATTAAATTGAGTGCTGCAACAATCCTTTGGGGAAATAATCTGATGGCCAAAGTTTGACGTTAAATTTAGATGTTAAAGTTAGCAAGACAGTTATCATTAGGATGCAATTTTATAAATAGTGATGATCTTTAGTTAATTTATCAAGTAAGATTTATTAGTAGGGCAATGTTTGATGGAATACTGTTCTTTAATAGATTGAGTTTAGGGTTAGGTCACAGGGGTAGGCCAAGTTGGCTCTTCTATGACACATGGACTTCAACTCAGGATTGGCTCAGGAATTCTGGGAGTTGAAGTCCAAAAGTCATAGAAGAGCCCTTGGGTTAGGATTAAAAAAAATAACACTATTAACCTAGGTCAGGAGCAGTGTATGCAACCCATAAAAGTGACCTTTGATTTTCTTCAGTGCATTTTTGGATTAGAAAAAAAAATATTTCAACCAATAATAATGATTGCAAAAATGTCCCGAGGTGGGGGTGTAAAGGGACAATAGAGCTGGATCACCGAGTTCGGGAATTGCCCCCAATCCCTCCAATTATTCTCTTTTGCAACTTTTATTTATTTATTTATTTTATTTATTTTGTCCAATACAAATTGAAAGTTAAAGAGAATAAAAATATGTAGTAGTAAATATCAGGGAAAGGATAGAAAAAAATATATGAGAATAGAATAAGTCAAGAGTCTACGGAGAGGGGCGGCATACAAATTTAATAAATAAATAAATAAAAGATATATGAATGGGAGAAAAGATATATAAAATATAGGAGGGGCAATTGGGCTGGGGACGGAAGGCACACTAGTGCACTTATGCTCGCCCCTTCACTACCGTTTTGCAGAATAGTGTGGCGTCTAACTATAGGAACCTTCTATCAGCTATTCCCCCCACGCATTTAAAAGTAAAAAACCAATGAAAAGTAGAAATGGCACGTTTCCTAGTCCTGGATGGGGAGGCTGCAAACATTCCCCATTGCTACCTTTGCAAGATTCCCCCTGACTGGCACCGAGCCCCTCTCACCGCATGGATCTGCAGCTCCACCACTACTTTCAGCGGCATCCCCACCGGCTCGCTCGCTCGCTCTCCACCCGGGCTCTCGGCGCGTAAAGGGGGGGCTCGGCCACGACACCTGTCCCGTGGAAGGAAAAAGGCGTCGCGTCACCCTGGAGACGCCAACAGCAGCAGTCCCGGCTAGGCGGAGGGGAGGGGAGGGGCCTCGGGGGAGGCTTTCAGGCAGGAGCGGCCGGGTCGCCTCGCAACTTCAGGCGTGAGTGGGTGGGGATTTTGGAGATCGATCCCCGGCCGCTTCGGCTGATTCGCGGTTCAAGGCTGATCTTTTCGCGCGCTGGAGTTCCTCCTCGTCCAGCCTTCGGGAAAAAAGGGGATCGCCAGCTCCGATCGAGCCCTTTTTGTCGTCGTGGATGGAGCAGGATTCCAATATTGACAGTTCAGGGATTTTAATGCAAACTGTTACAAATGCGGATCGAGTTGTGAAAAGTTGCTTGAATTTAATGGCCCGTCGCTTTCCAATTTGGTGCAATTCAAACTCCGGGTGTTTTAAAACGAATTGAGAACTTCTCTTTTTTTCCTTGCTTGCCTTCCTTTCTCTCCTTCTCCCTGTCTCTCGGGAATTGGATGTATTGCCCAAATTGTGAAAAGTTGCTTGAATTCAAATGGCTTCCGAATTTGGTGCAATCGAGTCTCTAGGTGTGTTCTGATGAACCGAGAACTTTTTGTTTTATTTTTCCTCCTCGCGTGCCTTTCTCTGTCTCTCTCTCTCTTCTTCCTTTCTCTCGGGTGTGGGTATATTTCTTCCAAAAACAAAAGGGAAACAAATGGAGCATCCTCAAAGGTTCCCCGATCGGAAGTCTTTTAAATCGGTCGGCTCAGCTACTTAATCGGGGTTGGTGGGAGCTCAGTTTAGCTGGGGAAAAACAGCCACGCGAATACCTGAAAGATGGATGGATGATGAGCCATACATGTTGGTGTATTATTATTATTATTATTGCAACAACAATAAAAATCAGCAATCTCATGTAGTGACTTTAAAAGTAAGGGGAAGAAAACCTCCGTGGATCTTACGTACAAACACAGGATCGCTTGTATAGCTGTTATATTTTTAAGCGAGAGAAAACTTCTTTTGCGCCGACAAGTGATTGCCGGCGGAGCCGCCGGAGCCGCGCGCGGACCAGCCGAGGGACCATTCACAAATTACTCCAGCTCCCGCCGTGGTAGCGCGCTTCCCCGGTCTCCTAGCAACGTCCTCCTCCGCCCGTCAATGCCGAGGCCGTCACGCGATAGTGTCAGAGAGAGAGGAGGGAGGCAGCGCGGTGAAATCATAAATAGGGGACGCTTCGTTGTTGCCGGAAATGACTTGCACTCTCGCTTCCGGTGGGGTCTGCAACGGTTTCGGGTAGCGGGCGCAAGCCGGGAGGGGGAAGAGGGGGAGGTCCTCGCCTTTGGGTGGGCTCCGGCGAGAGAATGGCGCTCTGGCCTCCGCGCTCTCGGGAGGCACCTTCGGGTCGGGTTGAAGAGCTGTCTCACCCAAATGCGCAGGTAGGCTCACTTTCTCCGTAGCGACGCCGTTTCTTTCCCGACAACTGAAAAAGACTTGTCCGCAGGTGGAATGTGAATCTCCCTCCGCCTGCGCATTCCGCTCTGGCTGCTGCCCCAACCTTCTTTCCTTTTATCCTCTCCCTCCTTCTCTCCTTCCTTTTCTCCCTCCCTGCTTTCTCTCCTTCCCTCTTCTCCTTCCTCCCTCCCTCCTTTCTGTATCCTCCCTCTTTCTCCCCTCCCTCCCTCCTTCTTTCTCCCCTCCCTCCCTCCTTCTTTCTCTCCTTCCCTCCCTCCCTCCCTTCGTTCTCTCCTTTCTCTCTTCTCCTTCCTTCTTTTCTTCTCTTCTCCCTTCTCCCTCCCTCCTTCCTTCTCTCCCTCCCTCTTTTCCCCTCCACCTCTTCTCCTTCCTTCCTCCTCTCCTCCCTCCCTCCTTCTCTATCCTCCCTCTCTTTCTCCTTCCCTCCTTCCTCCTTTCCCTCCACCCTCCCTCCCTTCTCTCCTTCCTTCTCTCCCTCCCTCTGTTCTCTCCTTCCTTTCTTCTCCTTCCTTCCTTCTCCCTCCTCCCTTCCTTCTCTCCCTCCCTCCTTTCCCCTCCCTCTCTTCTCCTTCCTTCCTCCTTCTCTATCCTCCCTCTCTTTCTCCTTCCTCCTTTCCCTTCACCCTCCCTCCTTCCCCTTCTCTCCTTCCTTCCCTCCCTCCCTCTGTTCTCTCCTTTCTCTCTTCTCCTTTCTTCCTTCCTCCTATCCTCCTTTCTTCTCTCCCTCCCTTCTCTCCTTCCTTCCTCCTCTCCTCGCTTCCTCCTTCTCCACCCTGCCTCTCTTTCTCCTTCCCTCCTTCCTCCTTTCCCTCCACCCTTCCTCCTTTCCCTCCTCCCTCCCTTCTCTCCTTCTCTCCCTCCCTCTGTTTTCTCCTTATTTATTTATTTATTAAATTTGTATGCCGCCCCTCTCCGTAGATTCCTTCCTCTCTTCTTCCTTTCTTCTCTTTTCTCTTCTTCCTTCCTCCCTTCTCTCCTCCCTTCTCCCTCCCTCCTTCTTTCTCTTTCCACCCTCTCTTTGTCTCCCTTCTTCCTTTCTTCTCTCTCCCTCCTTTCTCTTTTCTCCATCTTTCTCTCGTTCCTTCATCCCTCCTTCCTTTCTCCTTTCCCTCCTCCCTCCTTCTTTCCTCCATCCCTACTTCCTCCTTCCTCCTTTCCCTCCAACCCTCTCCTCCCTCCCTCTCTCCTCCATCCATCCATTCTTCTTTCTCTCTGTCTTTTTTCCCCTCCCTTCTTCCCTCCTTCCTTTCCTCCCTCCATCCCTCATAATCTCAGGCATTTCAGTATTGACCTATTGTCCTTCATGGACTTGGTTTAATGAAAAAAACCAACCCTTTTTTAAGGGATTGAGATTAACTTAATCTCGTGAGGCATCCATCACTCACAGAAAACTGCCTATATATTCTGCATGGCTATATATAAACATCTATGAATTTTCCTATAATCTATTGAA
The DNA here is from genome assembly GCF_031021105.1 of Erythrolamprus reginae. Lineage (NCBI taxonomy): Eukaryota > Metazoa > Chordata > Lepidosauria > Squamata > Dipsadidae > Erythrolamprus > Erythrolamprus reginae. The sequence goes on along the minus strand of NC_091951.1, from coordinate 269,845,009 downwards.
ATAAATGCCCCTGAAAAGAACCATGTCATCTTATTCGGTTTCTGTTTGCATACTCTGCTAATGTAGGCAGTGAGGGCTACATTTAGTAAATATCATGCAAACTATCCCTATAGAAGTAGCCCTCAATTTATGACTACTGTACAATTAAGCCCAAAAATTGTTGCTGTGAGACATATGTTAAACAAATTTTGCCCCATTTTATGGCCTTTCTTGCCACAGTTGTTAAATGTATCACTGGAGTTAAGTTAGTAATATGTTTGTTAAGTGAATCTGGCTTCCAAAAGCAGATCACAGGATCCCAGGACATTGCAACCACCATCATAATTCAGAAGAGAAGGATTTAGGGTTAGTGATTTCTGACAATCTCAAAATGGGTGAACTGTGTGGTCAGGCGGTAGGGAGAGCTAGTAGAATGTTTGGCTGCATAGCTAGAGGTATAACAAGCAGGAAGAAGGATATTGTGACCCCGCTGTATAGAGCACTGGTGAGACCACATTTGGAATACTATGTTCAGCTCTGGAGACCTCATCTACAAAAAGATATTGATAAAATTGAACGGGTCCAAAGACGGGCTACAAAAATGGTGGAAGGTCTTAAGCATCAAACTTATCAGGAAAGACTTAATGAACTCAATCTGTATAGTCTGGAGGACAGAAGGGAAGGGGGGACCTGATCAAAAGATTTAAATATGTTAAAGAGTTAAATAAGGTTCAGGTGGGAAGTGTTTTTAATAGGAAAGTGAACACAAGACCAAGGGGGCACAATCTGAGATTACTTGGGGGAAAGATCAGAAGCAACGTGAGAAAATATTATTTTATTGAAATAGTAGTAGATGCTTGGAACAAACTTCCAGCAGACGTGGTTGATAAATCCACAGTAACTGAATTTAAACATGCCTGGGATAAACATATATCCATCCTAAGATAAAATACAGGAAATAGTATAAGGGCAGACTAGATGGACCATGAGATCTTTTTCTGCCGTCAATCTTCTATGTTTCTATAAGTGAACCAAGCATCTGAATTTTGATCATTTGATCATGGGGATGCTGCAGCAGTTGTAACTATGAAAAATGATCAGAAGTCACTTTTTTCAGTGCCATTGTAACTTTGAACAGTCACTAAATGAGTTGTAATTTGAGGACTGCCTGTATATATTTGTGCTGGATCCGTTCTCAAATAAGTGAAAATTTTGCTTCTAAAGACTGTAATCTAATTTTCACAATTAGAAAGTAATCCTATTGAACTATGTTGTAAGTACAGAAGTCCACAATGTGATTCAAGAGTCTTTCCTACTGCTGCTTTTAAGTACTAATCCATCTCTCTTGAATTGGCGGAAAATTATACTGATGTGAAATATGCTGTCTCCATTGGCAATCTCTGTCCTGCCTCTGTGGTCTTTGTTTCAAGTCATTGAAGTAATCTGATTTCCATCCAAGGTAATGATAACGCCCAACAAATTCTATAAATTGTACAGATGTCTTTGGAGTAAGGGAAAAATACTATTATTAACACAAAGGACAATTTAAGCTTTTTTCATTCGTGGCTAGGAACTAATTTTTATGTCTTTAGCTGTCTTGTACTTAGAAATAGTTCAACTATATGTATTAAAATAACATGAAGTCCTTGATTTTATATATATTTTAATGAACATTGTTATAATTCCTTCCTGAGATTTAAGGAAACCAAAATTTTATCCTTTGCTGACTGTCATTCTATAAGTTCTAAAATATTTATTATGTTGACTAGTACAAGGCTTTTGAGTGATTCTTAATTATGTGATAAAGAAAAAGTAATATGGTACTTCAGATTGTGCAGAACGCAGCCGCGAGAGCCATCGTGGGGCTTCCCAGATTCGCCCACGTTTCTACAACACTCCGTGGCCTGCATTGGCTGCCGATCAGTTTCCGGTCACAATTCAAAGTGTTGGTCATGACCTTTAAAGCCCTACATGGCATTGGACCAGAATACCTCCGGAACCACCTACTACCGCACAAATCCCAGCGGCCGATAAGGTCCCACAGAGTTGGCCTTCTCCGGGTCCCGTCGACTAAACAATGTCGTCTGGCGGGCCCCAGGGGAAGAGCCTTCTCTGTGGCGGCCCCGGCCCTCTGGAATCAACTCCCCCCGGAGATTAGAACTGCTCCCACCCTCCTTGTCTTCCGTAAACTACTTAAGACCCATCTATACCGCCAGGCATGGGGGATTTGAGACACCTTTCCCCCAGGCTTATTATGATTTATGTTTGGTATGTATGTGCTGTTTGGTTTTTTAAATTGATAGGGGTTTTAGTTTTTTCTTAATATTAGATTTGTGCCTGTACAATATTGTTTTATCGCTTGTTGTGAGCCGCCCCGAGTCTTCGGAGAGGGGCGGCATACAAATCTAATAAATTATTATTATTATTAATAATAATATTATTATTATTATTATTATTAGTAGTAGTATTATTATTATTAGTATTATTATTATTATTAGCATATATGCATAGTAAATATGTACATTTAGTGACACATTCAGATTCACTATTGAAGTAGTAAAAAATCTGATCATAGTGTGTCAGTGTATGTATATTCCACAGAAAGAGAGAGAGGGGGGAGAATGGCCAGAGGCAGAATCAATTGAAGCTTACCTGTATAGTTTATTGAGTCTCACCCATTTGTACCATATAATGCTTTCATATCCAATTTCTTAAGAAATCTTAAAAATTGATTCATTTATCCCTAAGTTTCGTGTAATTTTGCATGTCTTGTTTTCAAATAATAATGGAGACATTAATTTGCAGACTTATAATGATGGAATTGAACTGGCTTGCCAACAGCAAAAAGAATTTGTAAAGAGTTCTGTGGAGTGCAAATGGAATTTAGCAGAAGCCCAGCAAAAACTTGGAAATTTAGCATTACACAATTCAGAATCTCTGGACCAAGAACATGCCAAAGCACGGACAGAAATTGATGAATTGAGATGGAGGGAAGAAGAATGGCGGCGGAAGGAAGAAGTATTAAGACAGAAAGAGAGACAGAATGTATGGAATATGGATTTTGTTAGCAAAGAGGTATTTAACAAGGTATAAAATGATCCAGATTATATTTAAAAAATCTGCATTCAGGTTTTCTTTGTGTCTGAGTTTCTGAAGTAACAACTTCAGGTATTTATTTTTAATTTATTTATTTGTTCAATTTTTATGCCGCCCTTCTCCTTAGACTCAGGGCGGCTTACAGCATGTTAGCAATAGCACTTTATTAACAGAGCCAGCATAATTGCCCCCACAATCACGGTCTTCATTTTACCCACCTCGGAGGGATGGAAGGCTGAGTCAACCTTGAGCCGGTGATGAGATTAGGTATACCTAACACTTCATTGGGTCGCTAAAGTTTTTTTCTTCTGAATCCTATAAGTAATTTTATAGATCACTACTATGCTAATTGAAGTCTGAAACAAAGTCAAGATACATGAGAGGAATGTATAAATTAAAATGGTTAACGTGACTTATTTCTGTTGGCATTAGCAATCGAAAGTATTTAAATTTAGGGTTGCTTCCACAGTAAGATTTTTTTAATATTGCTTTATTACAATCAACTAGAATGCCTTCCTAGTAGCCATAAGATTTACTGGATCATCTTTCCAACTCTGCCAAAAAAAAGAAAAGAAAAAGTGGGAAAAATATATTCTAGAGGCATTAGGGGAAAAGCTTGATTCCAAATCAGCAGCATATCTGAATCCTTTGAAACCAAAATTCCATTTTTCTCCACTTCCTGCTTTGATACTATTGACGCAGTTGGTCTAGCTCAGGGGTGTCAAACCCGACCTCATTGAGGGACACATCAGGGTTGTATTTGACCTCAGAGGGTCAGGATGGGCATGGCTAGCTCAACATCATTCATGTTGAGCATGTGCCTGTAATGGCCTGAGCACTCTACTAGTGAAAATAGGCTCCCAAACTCCGTTCTCCTGCAACCCCCTACAAGTGGAAACGGAGCTCCAAAGTGGAGCTTTCCTGAGCTCCATTTTCACTCATAGAGTCACTGTGGTCCGGTCCTTTGTTGTTTCCAGAGTGGCCCCAATGGCCGGATATAAGCACCTTGCAGCTAGATCCAGCCTGAGTTTCACACACCTGGTCTAATCGGAAAGAGAAAATTAGGCATTAAGAACAATTTAAAAATGCCAGAGTCTTAGAGATTAAAAGGGTTTTTTAAAAAATTATTAATTTTCAGTATATACTGAACACAAGTGAATACAAGAACAAGGGGGCACAATCTGAGGTTAGTTGGAAGAAAGATCAGTAGCAATGTGAGAAAATATTATTTTACTAAAAGAGTAGTAGATGCTTGGAACAAACTTCCAGCAAACATGGTTGGTAAATCCACAGTGACTAAATTTAAACATGCCTGGATAAACGTATATCCATCCTAAGATAAAATACAGGAAATAGTATAAGGGCAGACTAGATGGATCATGAGGTCTTTTTCTGCCATCAATCTTCTATGTTTCTATACTAAATAAGCTAGTGTTGCATTTACATTAAACATTTAAATACATAGTATAGGTTAAGACACTGGAAATTGTGAGTTGGAATCAAAAAGGTTAGTTGAAAAAAATATAAAACCTAAGCGAATGAAAGATTCAATTCAGATTTAGACTGATGTATAATAAGTAAAGTAGCTTCTCTAATCTAAATAAGTAACTCCTTCTGACAACAGGGAGACTAATTAGTATACATGAAGTGATGTACATAGTCCAGAATAACCTTGGGGACTATTCACAATGATAATTAAGCAATGATTAATTAACAACTGCAAGGTATAACATTTTAGTATATTTGTATATTTTGTTTGCCAGAGTTTTATTAATCAAAAGAAACGGAAAGAAACCGAGGAAGATGCATCTAAATCATTCATGCAAAAACATGAGGAGAAAATTAGACATTTTGGTAAGTTTTTTCCTTATGAATAATTTTGTTACCTACCTCAAAATGGGTGAGCAGTGTGGTCGGGCGGTAGGAAAAGCAAGTAGGATGCTTGGCTGCATAGCTAGAGGTATAACAAGCAGGAAGAGGGAGATTGTGATCCCCTTATATAGAGCGCTGGTGAGACCACATTTGGAGTACTGTGTTCAGTTCTGGAGACCTCACCTACAAAAAGATATTGACAAAATTGAACGGGTCCAAAGACGGGCTACAAGAATGGTGGAAGGTCTTAAGCATAAAACGTATCAGGAAAGACTTAATGAACTCAATCTGTATAGTCTGGAGGACAGAAGGAAAAGGGGGGACATGATCGAAACATTTAAATATGTTAAAGGGTTAAATAAGGTTTAGGAGGGAAGTGTTTTTAATAGGAAAGTGAACACAAGAACAAGGGGACACAATCTGAAGTTAGTTGGGGGAATGATCAAAGGCAACATTATTTTACTGAAAGAGTAGTAGATCCTTGGAACAAACTTCCAGCAGACGTGGTTGGTAAATCCATAGTAACTGAATTTAAACATGCCTGGGATAAACATATATCCATTGTAAGATAAAATACAGGAAATAGTATAAGGGCAGACTAGATGGACCATGAGGTCTTTTTCTGCCGTCAGTCTTCTATGTTTCTATGTTACATGTAAAGTAATAATGTATTCCTAGTTTAACAAGTGAAATATTTTGCCTAAAATCCATAGTAGGCTCCTTGAGATGCACTGTTTCTGAATAGCTGAACTAAACAAAGTCTCTCATTACTATGGGATGGGTGGCAGTAGCAAAAAGCCTAATTTATTCCTGCCTAACATAAATAGGTCTCTGTTTTTTCAGTTTTAAGAAAACTTTGTTGCATCTCATTGTTTTTCAGGAATGTTGAACAGATGGCTTGATAGTCAGAGATTTCTCTCTGATCACCCATACCTTGTCTGTGAAGAAACAGCAAAATATCTTCTTTTATGGTGTTTTCATCTAGAAGCAGAACAGGTATAATTTCAGTGTTTTGATATTGTAATTTGAACAAAGCTGTTTTTCTATTTACTCTAAATTGCATTGAGATTGTACATATTTGGGAAATTTATTAACTTCAATGTCTTATTTTCTTCCGGACTTGAAAAACTTCCTAATATAGTGCAAAATTGTATTTCATTTTCTCACTGAGAATTAGATGTTCTGCAGTGGCTTATCACATATTTAAGATGATTTCTTACTTGCTGACTGAATCTTCATAAAATCAGTAATTATATAAAAGTCTAATTCTGTTGTCATTTATTTAGTAATAGATTACATCATAACTGTACATAATCTCTATATAAATAATTAGCTTGTGGATGGATAATGCAATTAGTTTTTAAACTGAAATCTCAAAACCATTTACTCTATGTAACATTGCTGGATTGATATTTAACCACAGATTTGTACATTTTGAAAGGTAGTGTTTGGTTTACATTAATAATTGGCCATTGTTACAACAATCATCCAAATGCTTTGAATGGCCCTTTTTATTAAGCATCAGCCTTGAACATTTTTTTATTCAGAACTGTAAACTAATGACTGCAGGAGGGAAGTGTTTTTAATAGGAAAGTGAACACAAGAACAAGGGGACACAATCTGAAGTTAGTTGGGGGAAAGATCAAAAGCAACATGAGAAAATATTATTTTACTGAAAGAGTAGTAGATCCTTGGAACAAACTCCCAGCAGACATGGTTGATAAATCCACAGTAACTGAATGTAAACATGCCTGGGATAAACATACTGTATATCCATCCTAAGATAAAATACAGAAAATAGTATAAGGGCAGACTAGATAGACCATGAGGTCTTTTTCTGACGTCAGATTTCTATGTTTCTATGTCATAATAATTCTATTGTCTAATGTGTTTTCAGAATCAGACTGATTGAGCTACTTCTGTACAGCAACTCATTTGGAAATACTGATTTATCTGTAGTATTACATTTACGTATAGGTCTGTGTAGTTATAGCATGTCTTTCTATAAACATACAGTTCTGACTCAGCTCCCCAGACATGACAAACCCTCTGACATGAACTCAAAAGATCCTTTTATTAGGAATGCCGGCAGCCCCGGCAAAAAGTTTATCTTGCAGGCTAACAAGTGTTCATTTCATCTCAGCCTCCTGCCTTTTATCCTCAGAGCTATGGTGGGGCCTCATTATCAGTGATGTCTCTTCCTTTCCAAGAATCGGTCCTCGGCTTTCCACTGCTTTCCCCTTCTCTGCCTTCTGCGTATCCATGCATCAGGCCCTGGACCCAGCTCTTCCTCTTTTTCCCTTCATCTGAGGGTTGGTGGGTGGCCCAAGCTCCCCGCCCCCTCTCTCTCCCAGCTCCAATCCCTTTTCTCTCTCCTAGCTCCCAGGTTGTCCTGATACTGACCTGATTCCCACGACGCCTTCTCTTCTGATTTGGCTGTTGGCCGCAACATATACTTTGAGCTAATACTGTATGGACATCTTCAAGTACTATTTATAAAACTTAGATTAGATTAGATTTATTGGATTTATATGCCGCCCCTCTCCGCAGACTCGGGGCGGCTCACAACAATTGCAAAAACAGTACATAGTGACAAATCCAATACCGACAAATCCAATACCCACCAATCCAATTACAATTTTAAGTTAAGAAATTCATAAAGCAATCCCAATATATATAAAGAACAAGCACACAATCAATCAAACACCAAAACAACATGGGCAAGGGGGAGATGTTTCAGTTCCCCCATGCCTGACAGCAGAGGTGGATTTTAAGGAGTTTACGAAAGGCAAGGAGGGTGGGGGCAATCCTAATCTCAGGGGGGAGCTGGTTCCAGAGGGTCGGAGCCACCACAGAGAAGGCTCTTCCCCTGGGTCCCGCCAGACGACATTGTTTAGTCGACGGGACCCGAAGAAGGCCGACTCTGTGGGACCTAACCGGTCGCTGGGATTTGTGCGGCAGAAGGCGGTCCCGGAGATATTCTGGTCCGTTGCCATGAAGGGCTTTATAGGTCATAACCAACACTTTGAATTGTGACCGGAAACTGATCGGCAACCAATGCAGACTGCGGAGTGTTGGAGTAATATGGGCATACTTAGAGAAGCCCATAATTGCTCTCGCAGCTGCATTCTGCACGATCTGAAATTTCCGAACACTTTTCAAAGGTAGCCCCATGTAGAGAGTGTTACAGTAGTCGAGCCTAGAGGTGATGAGGGCATGAGTGACTGTGAGCAATGACTCCCGGTCCAAATAGGGCCGCAACTGGCACACCAGGCGAACCTGGGCAAACGCCCCCCTCGCCACAGCTGAAAGGTGTTTCTCTAATGTGAGCTGTGGATCGAGGAGGACGCCCAAGTTGCGGACCCTCTCTGAGGGGGTCAATAATTCCCCTCCCAGGGTAATGGATGGACAGATGGAGTTGTCCTTGAGAGGCAAAACCCACAGCCACTCCGTCTTGTCTGGGTTGAAGTATTGAATTCTTATAATTCTAAGAATTATAGGAATCCTGTATTTCACATTACATCTTCTTGGCAGTTACTAATATATTTTGGTTATCAAAGGGAGCTTTCTAGTACATATCTTAGTTTGGTCCACTTAACATGAGCTTCATTGCTTCTTGAATTGTTGCTTTATTAACTTGCAAATGTGGTAGAGGTAGTCCCCAACATACACATTTACTTAGCGACTGAAGTTATAAAGCTTCTGAAAATATGACGATTGGTCCTTGCGCAACCATTTCAGCATCCCAGCAGACACATGATGTAAGTGCTTGATGACCAGCCTGTATTTACAATGGTTGCATTGTCCCAGATTCACATACTCACCATTTGTGATCATCTGACAAGCAAAGTCAATAGGGGAAAAGCTCAAAGGCTTCATTTAATGACCACATTGATTTGTTTAACAAATGTGGTAAAAAATAAGTCGTAAAATCAGGCATGAATGACCATCCATTCAATCGTAGATGTTCCGGTACCAATGTAGACATAAGTTTGAGGACTACTTATATGTTGATTGTTTTTTACAGATCGTTTGAATTTTTTTTTTTTATAGAAAGGAGCTCTAATGGAACAAGTAGCTCATCAAGCTGTAGTGATGCAGTTCATTATAGAAATGGCCAAAAGCTGTAATGTGGATCCCCGAGGATGTTTTCGACTATTTTTCCAAAGAGCTAAGGTGAGGAGGGGTGTTTTCTGTTCAACATAGAGGGAGGGGGAGGGATGCCATTTAAAAAAAGTTTTTTATGAAGCCTGGACAGATTTTCTCCTTGGTTGTTAGACGCTAAAGTGCTTTGCCAAGATAAAAGTTTTGTGGAATTATTGCTATTACTGTTTTCATTATTTCAGTCAATGGCCACCCATCTTAAAAACATTAACTCTGGGTGGCTAATAAGATAAAATAAAAATCAATTAAAAACACAATCATATAAGTAAGCATAGTGGCAGCCACAGAGAATACTTCCTAGGTATCATTTCTGTATAGATGAAATCCAAATCATGCCTCTTCTGCTGGACCTTATATTTTTATTCATCTTCTTCCATTAAAAATCAGTCTTACCAAATCATGGACATTATTATCTCTTAGGGTTTTGTTTTATTTATTTATTTGATTTGATTTTTATGCCGCCCTTCTCCTTAGACTCATTGCTTCAGCAGTGTGTGTGGTATCCATTTTCAACAAATACCTGTTGAGAGTAAGCTGTTTTAAAGGACATTGTAATGCAAATTTATTAATAAGAATGATGGATTCTACATAATCCACCCGAGTCTTTGGAGAGGGGCAGCATATAAATCTAATAAATAAATAAATAAATAAATAAATAAATAAATAAATAAATAAATAATGACATACAAGTAAATTTATATATATAAATGGACTTTAAATTATCCTTATTTCTTTTCACTTCAAGTATAATCAAAATCTATTCTAAAGATTCTTCATCTTTGTAGGGACTCATTTTTATACAGTTTTGTGTTTAACAGATTAAGTGTATGTAAGATTATTTCCTAAATTATATATGAAAATATGTATGCCATTTTCACATAATGTGAATCATAGAGTGGCAAAAATATGAGTGTCCATTCATCCTGTTGAAAAGATTATAAGGAGTGGGAGAAATTTGCTTTGTGAGCAACACTTACTATTTACAGAAAAAAATTTTTAAAAAGAAATATTGAGAGAGGTTAATTGTATCGATTACAGCTTATCACAGTTCAGTATTTTAAAATATTTCTGTATCTAAAAAAATTGGTATGATAAAAATTTTACATAGTTTGCGAGTCTAATGGTATATCCTAAGATTGAGAAAGAAAGGAGTCATTAGATGGTGTTTTCCTTCATGTGGCAATTTATCCCATTCCTACATCCTCCAGAATGGCTACATTGATGAAAATTATGGGAACTGTAGTATAAATGATGTGGAGGGGAAGAATGATTGTGTTATAAACTACATTGTTTGAATAACTTTCATCAGAATTTGAATATGTGTCACAGATTAATCCTCCACTGTGATTAGCCAAAGTAATTAAAAAAAACCTACATAGTGTTCTGGTTTCTGGTAGAAATTTAGCAATTACAAATAACTCTTATTAAATGCATTATTTCATGAATAAAGAAACTCCATTTATTTCTCTGCTCTTCTGGAATTCAAACACATTTCATACAAGCACTTATCTGTTGGTCCGTTATCTCCCTTAACGGCATTTCTCACATTCCTTCTCCTTCTCCACTTAACAAGATTTATTTTCCTAACAGCATGATTTCTAAAACAGCAACCCTGACTGTTAATCAACACAGAATACTTTTGCTTACTTGGGAGCGGCAAGAAAAACCTCCATTTTTCTCTTCGGCAACGTTGAAACTCCACCCTTCTTCCCCACTGACCCCCTGACGTGCCAAATACATCACTACAGTATTTAACCCATTCCTCTCCTTAATATATTCTTCCAGGCACCTGTTCTCTATGTTTTTGGGCCCTTCAGAATTTAGGGTTAACCCAGCTAGCGCCTGATTCTCCCTCGCTAGATCTTGAACTCATAGCCCCATCCTGTGGCTGGCCTCCCACCTGTTCTACTACCTGTAAACCCCCCCCCCGCCCGCCCCGCCCCAATTCATAAACACTGAATCCGAGTCCTCAATATCTTCATCATCCTCCAACTGACCAGGAGTATGTACAACACATAGAACAAAAATAAATGTGAAAAATGTGAAAATATACACTTATCTGAATGATATAGATTCCATGATTAACTCTAGTCTCCTTGGTTGAAATGTCTTATTTTTTAAGCACAAAATATTGAAAATTAAAATCTAAGGTTGTTTAATTGCTTTTGTATTTGTTTGACAGACAGGGGATGAAGGCTATTTGGAAGCTTTTAAAAATGAACTGGAAGCATTCAAATCAAGAGTGAGGATTTGTTCACAATCTCAGAATTGTCAAGCTATGCCTGTTCAGAATCCTTTATTTCACAATGATCTGAATTGTATAGGTGGACTTGCTCCTCAGGTAGCTTTTCTTTAATTGTGTTTACTATTGGAGTATCAAGAAAAAAATTTTACTTGCCATCTTCTTTGTATTACTTCTGTACATTCCTGCCAACAGCCCATAGTCGAAAGCCTTTGCTTAATTACTGTTAAGTAATTAATATATATCATTTCACCAAGTAGCTTGAATGAAAAGAACAAACGCTAATGTTTACATTTATTTATCTGTTACAAAAACATCCTGCATTGGCGGTTCTCTATCTGGTCTCCCTGTTGCAGTATTTTCCACTGTTTTATAAGTGGGACTTCTGGCTACTACAAAGTTGCCTACTATAGCAAGAAGCCAATCATTCTAACTGTTACAGTGAATTGGGCATTTTTTTCCAGTTAGTTTAGTTCATTGGATGAGTCATTTTAAGCTATAGCTCTCCAGCTGCCATCTTCACTGTGTGTGTTTCATAAGCTAATGTGCCTGATTGAGCAAGACTGTTTCCAAAACAGCTGGCAGAGGAATTCCTCTTCGTGCCATTGTAATCTCTGCTCAGACTCTGCATTCCCTGACAATGGTTTCTTGGGGTGTTGAGTCAGCTCCTGTTATGTAACCAGTTCCTGTGCTAAAATAATTTTATTATTTTTTAAAAGAGCAGTTACTTGCTTAGCAATAATATATGAAAGAAATTCATACTTGATTCACAAAGTCAAGGAAGCACTTTGTGGGATGCGGCCCAACTTTTGAATACATTTTCCTTATGAAAATATATAAATATAAAGGGAGCAGGAGAGCAATGCTGTGATGGACCTCTCTTATTCCTCCTTTTCCAGTTCGTTTTTGTGAAGGACTACAGGGGTAGAACCATTTAGAAGCTTTAAGTGTTATTTTCATTCATTGCCTGCTGGCTTTTGGTGGGAAATCACAGGCAGGAATTTGGGTAGCATAATCTCAGGAGGGTTCCATTCCTTGTGGAAATTAGCTTATCTACCTTTAATCAAGTATAGTTTGAGATGTGATGGCAGTGAATCTTGAGTGAAGTGTTCACGTGTCCCACCGGTAGTGTAAAAAAAAATGCAAAGTTGCAGCAACACAAAATAATTAAATGTTTCAGAAAATGATTTCTGCCCTGTATGTGTTCTTCATTGCAGAACGCAGAATCGCTTCAAGGCTGCAGTTTGCAGGGGTTCGTGGTACACAGAGAGGAAGAAGAAGCTAAAATGATGGATACAGTATAGTATTCTTAAGACTGAATCCAAGTATACTTCTTTCCAAGAGAAGAAGATGGAAATTTTCTTAAGACTTCTTTTTATGGGTGCTGCACTTTATTTTGAATGGGGGGGGGGTAATTGTTTTGTTTTGAGCTTTTGGAGAGAGTAAGGCAGAAACACACATCATTTTCTTTGAAAAACAATTGTGCTGCTATCTTTCTTCCTATGTTTCTTACTTTTAAGAAAGGGTTGTTCTTGTAATTTGCTGAATGTGAAACAACGTTTTCTGCTACTACTAAAATCTTGCCTTTTAATTTTAGAAATCAGAGTATGAGAAACCTGCACAGTTGCAATGTTTACAATCGATTCCTTTAGGAATCTGCTTTAATCTTATTAGATACTACCCAAGAGTTGCTGTGGATACTAAAGATCATTGTAATGTGTTCTGTTGCTTGCATCCTAGGCATTCAAATTTGATTTTATCACAAAAAGCAATAAATCTATGATTACTATCAGTGTTGCATCTCTAGATGGCTCTCACAAAAGCACTTGCCATTTATATTACAGGGATGTTTTTTACTGTTTCTGAACGAGAGCCTTCCGTATTTTATTTTGATTCTTACATATCTTGATGTCTAAGTGACCATAGTGGAATTATAACCAGTATTTCTCGAGATAGATGTGTATATGTCACAAAGTTTAATTTTTCTTAATCTTGGAAATGAGAACAATATGACAAACATCAACCACTGCTGAGTGTTTCATCAGGTGCCAAATTCTGATGTTTCCCCCTCAGATCTGAGCTTATAATCTTTTATTTGGTAAACTGTTGAATGCCTCAAAAGAAATAATCAGTGACTATTTTAAAACCAAACAACCCAAATAGCCATGAAATTACTTTGCTATAAACCTAGTTATGAAATGTCGTCGTATAGATCAGACTGTGTAAAACATTTTTTCTACTATCCTGTCCATCTGTTTCTTACAATCACCTTTGATTGTAAATGCTGTCAGTACATAATTGCATTCAGTGAGTAGCCTTGAAACACCACAGCTCTAGAGTAAGGAAGGATTTGTAGATTCTATCCAAAAACATACTGATAAATTCCCTAAGAAGCAATATTGACATGCAAGATAAAGAGTGACATGAGATTGGCTAGTGCTTTGTTGATTTCTTCACCCTCCTAAAATTTTCTCCTTGACAGTAGGAACTACTGACATAAACATAACCGAGTCTCAACTCACTCACACAATCTTCCCAGAATTGACAAAGTTTCTTTGGGGTCATGTTTTTTGTATTGAATGCAATTTCATGTAAGTTTTCTAATTAAAGCAAGCTAAAATCTCTCTAGGTCTCACTTAGTATTATGAATGGGGTTGTGTGCTTCCTTCTTTAAATGCCATAAGTGTAGAGGCTGCTCTTATCATTCCTGGATGTTCCCCAGAATAGCTTCAAATAGGTGTTCATAAAAGTAAATCATGATTAGTTATTTCATATTTCTGAAAACCTAATCCAGAAAGAAAGGTCAAAATGAGACACTGATTTTAAAATTAAGATTCAATAGTTGATTGAAAAGTAGTTTCATGCATTAGTAACTCCCTGCAACCATGGATAATTGTTTTAAGTGTAGCAAGGGAATATTCATGCTAGAATGGCTAATGAGCAACTGGTGACGTGTGACTTGGGTCTTGGTTATTTTAATTATGATGAACTTTGGTTTTAATAAATTGGTTCAGATGACAAAAGATCAGAAAGGCCTTTATGATACTGTGTAACAGAGAATCTTATTTGCAAAAAAATAATTCTGAAAATTCCATTTTAAGACCTTAATTTATGCAGACTTTTACAATTTAATCAGATCTTTTTGGGTTGAGACAATAAAGTGTGATTCTGATTTGTAACTGAGTGAAAAATGATGGTTGATTATGCTCCCAGAATAACGGAACGGAGGAAATAAATCTTGAGAAGTGGAGACTTGTATTGAAGCATTGCTTCTTTTAAATTCAGCCAGTTCTGTTTTTAAATGGTTGCTTACATTGCAACATTGTAATATATTTTCTTAGATATCACCTTTTAATACTTTTAAAATTGTGGCCTCTTTCCATATTTCTAAGAACTTTTGCATGGTCATGTTTTCAGCTCTATGAGAATAGAAAAATACGGTTGATAGTAAAAACTGGATTTCTTTTCTGTTATATCTCCTCTTGGGAAAATTATTCTGTAGGCAAAGTAATTTGGAGCATGTAGGGAAAAATCCCCTAGTAATTTAAGCAGAAAAACAACACCGAAAAATAGCATTTTTAAAATTCAAGTAGAACAAAATTAGTGAGGGTGAAGCTAAATTAATCAATATTTCTTTCCCAAAATAAATCTCACTGCATTGGAGCATGGAAGCGATGGGATTCTATCTGAATTCCCCCATAAATAATCTAATACAGCAAATATTGCGTGTTGCAAGATTAGCAAAATCAGTCTCCTGAAATTTTCCAATGGAATTCTAATTTAGATGCAAGTGGGCTGAAATAGTTACATTTTAAATTATTTTTTTACAGTTTTAATGAAAGCAATAGAAAAGAATTATCCATCTTGTGGATAGGTTGAGTTGCATTGTATAGAATTTCAGACTAATCCTAACACAGTAAATCAGCAACAAGTTTGTGAAATGGCTTTAGCTACCCGTAATAATACTGTGGTTTTTAACCTAATGTTGCAGAATCAGTGGCAAATATGAGACTAAATTTAATAAGAACCAGGGAGCAACAAGAATATTAAAGTCAGTAGAACTTTTTTTTTTGCATAAAATGTTAAGGGTACATGAGAAAACAGTCTCCAACTTCATCAGGCTAATACTGTGTTATTAGAAAGAATGTTCTGAACGTAGCTTATTTCTAAGATGGCAATTGATCTGAAAATAAATTCTTAATGCAAGAGAGTAATCTAGCAGAAGAGAATTTGGTTCTGTTTTATGTAAACATTCGGCCATCCACTGAGTATAGAAAAATAGCCATGGCTAGTGTGTTTTGTATCTTGCTTTCTAGCAATCTAGCAAGGAGTGTAGACATTTCAATTTTTGAAGCCAAAAAATAACAAGTACAGAAGGTAGTACACTGAAAATTGCTAGTTAGCTGTCTTGCAAAATGAGTTGGGAAATAATACTCATCTTTGGATTGTTCTGGTCATAGCTAAAGAAAGAATTAAACTGATACAAGTTCAGAATTGTGTTTTATCTGACAACATTGTTTTGCCTGTGATTTCCCCCCATTTTGTCCCTTTATTCACTTTCTCATCCTAATAACTGTTGTTCCACAATCATGTTTGTTTTGTTGATCATTTCATTAATGTTTTTTTACAGCTGTTGTATAACCCAAAGATCCTGAAACTAAAGCCTATGAGCAACTTTGTTCTGTTCTGAGACAGATGACATCAAGCCTGTATTCTGAATTTTTCCCTCCATTTGACTGGCACTTAGGGTAGCAGAGGCTGTTTTAAGCAAGACTTTTTACCTGCAAGGGGTGGGATTTTGATTTTTTGCTGTTTTCAGAGTCAAATACAGAAGGAATATGAACAGTGACGCTGATCAAAACTAAAACTGACAAAAACTATACTGACATCATAGTCCTTTGCTTATTAAAAAGATGTATTCATTAAAGGCAAGATTACATTTGTTAAAATATGAGTTATGTTTGTCATTTTGATTTATAGAATAAACCATTTTCAGTGATCCATAGCCACCCTGGATATTTCATGCATTTGGTTGAGGGGGGGAAAGTGAGAACTGCTGATTTATCTGAGTTCTAGCCAATTTGCCTTGTGACTTCATTAGATTGTTCTATAGCAGCGACTCCAAATCTTAAAAACTATCAGGTTTACAGAGCAATCCTTGTGATTACCCAGACAGCCTGGCCCTTGCTGAGAATTCTGGGAGTTGAAGTCCATACACCTGGCCCACCCCCACTGCTGCAGAGCATTTTTTCAAAGCCTTAAGAAGAGGGCAGCATGGCAAATTTTGCTTCATGATCTGAAAAATATTGTAAATTTAAGAATGTCCCATACGAAGTTTGGAATTAAAATATAAGTTGCTATTAATAAAATAAATGTACTTTTGCTGTAATGTGTTTGATTTAATCATGACTTGAGACTACCCAGAATCATGATTTTAACAAAGGAAGCACATTTCTGTTCAGAAAAGTACGGTATAGAACCATCTCATGAAAGGGCAGTTGGCATGGGAATACAGTGTTCCCTCGACTTTCGCGGGGGATGCGTTCCGAGACCACCCGCGAAAGTTGAATTTCCGCGAAGTAGAGATGCGGAAGTAAATACACTATTTTTGGCTATGAACAGTATCACAAGCCTTCCCTGAACACTTTAAACCCCTAAATTGCAATTTCCCATTCCCTTAGCAACCTTTTAGATTATTACTCACCATGTTTCTTTATTAAAGTTTATTAAAAAAAATATTTATTAAAGGTGGACAAAAGTTTAGCGATGATATATGATGTCATCGGGCAGGAAAAAACGTATAGGGGGAAAAAACCACAAAGTATTTTTTAATTAATATTTTTGAAAAATCGTGGTATAGACATTTCGCGAAGTTCAAACCCGCAAAAATCGAGGGAACACTGTACAGTACATTGCTTTCTTTTTCACATTAACTGCTATAAGCTTTGACTTTGTCCTCTACCTTAAATCTTTGTGACCTTTCCCAGCTGCTAAGGCCTTTTACTTTGAGCTTACCATTAAAATACAGTGACAGAGTTGGAAGGGACCTTGGAGTCTTTTAGTCCAACCCCCTGCTCATTAAATGAAAAACAGATGGTCTATATGTACATTATACTGATAGGCAATATACCTAGCACCCTTTGGGTGACTTAAGTACCAAAGGCATAGCTAGGTTTTGGAGGAAAGAAAATCATGGCATTTTCTTGATTTGTTTTCCTTTAACTTCTAAAATTGGCCCACTCAATTTCTTCCAGCCTGATGTGTTTTGCTAAAACAAAACACAAGAAGCTCAACTTTGTCTTGGTATCCAAAGTACAATGGAAAGGCAAGTTGCAAATATTTAGAAATATTTCTCTTTGAGGAAAATAGGCCTATTAATAGATTATTTTGGGATTATTTTAAAGAGTGTCAAATTGGTGCAGGGTGAGGGGCTTTCCTGTAGAATTTCTTTTCCTTACTACTATCCGTTGGCTGCAATTCTGGATTCAATTCCAGATTAAAATATGCTGCTCAAAAAAATTAAGGGAACACTCAATAACACATCCTAGATCTGAATGAATGAAATATTGAATACATTGAATACTTTGTTCTGTACTAAGTTGAATGTGAACAATGTGCACAATGTGAACTTAATTTTCAATCAGTGTTGCTTCCTAAGTGGACAGTTTGATTTCACAGAAGTTTGATTTACTTGGAGTTATATTGTGGTGTTTAAGTGTTCCCTTTATTTTTTTGAGCAACGTTTAAATGCTGATTCAATTTCTTCTTCTGGAGCAAATTTAACTCAGTGAGGAGTGGTGGGTAGTAGTCAGGCCCTTTCCCCCTCCTATGCATTGTTCCACCAACCTTAAAGTGTCTCCACCCCTGTTTAGAATCTGCATGAATACATTGGTGAAGTCAACCACAGCACAGATGAAGTATCAATATAATATGTTTAAATGTACCTGCCTGCCCAAATGCTAAATGTGGAAGTTCGATCTTTGTGTGTCAAGGGTGCGAGGTTTGAAAGTACAGTACTTCAACTCTAGCAAGACTAATTGGTTATGAACATTAGGGCTTTCTAGTTCTAGGAAAGTGATGGTGAACCTTTTTTCCCTTGGGTGCCAAAAGTGCACACACACATTGTATACGTGTGTCCACACCCATAATTCAGTACCCCCCCCCCCAGGCCTCATCCCCCTGCACTTACATGTGTAAACTCCCCCCCTCCATGCTGCCCTGCTCCCTCATTTCCCGACTTCTGGTGGGCCCATTATGCTCATTTTTCACCCTCCCCAGATTCCAGAGCTTACTCTGGAGCCTAGGGAGGGCAAAAATGGCCTCCCCTGTCCTCCCAGAGGACAAAAACGCCCTTCCAGAGCCGCCATAAGGCAAAAATCAGCTGGCCAGCCCTGGAGCTGAGCTAAGACAATGACTCGCATGCCAGCAGATATGGCACCACGTGCCACCTGTGGCATGTTTGCCATCACTGTTCTAGGTGGGGAGGTATATTCGGCTGTATATGTATATGCGGTATATGAGCCAAGGTGGCGCAGTGGGTAGAGTGCAGTAGTGCAGGCCACTAAAGCTGACTGCTAGATCTGCAGGTCAGCGTTTCAAATCTCATCAGTGGCTCAAGGTTGACTCAGCCTTCCATCCTTCCGAGGTGGGTAAAATGAGGACCGGATTGTGGGGGCAATATGCTGGCTCTGTTAAAAAGTGCTATTGCTAACATGTTGTAAGCCGCCCTGAGTCTAAAGAGAAGGGCAGCATTAAAAAATGGAATCAACTGCCCCCAGAGATTAGAACTGCCCCCACAGTCCTTGTCTTTCGTAAATTACTCAAGACCCATCTATACCACCAGGCATGGGGGAGTTGAGACACCTTTCCCCCAGGCTTTTTTATATTTATGTTTTGGTACGTATATGTTGTTTGCTTTTTAAAATATGATAGGGTTTTATGTGCTTTTTAATATTAGATTTGTTTTCGCTGGAATATTGTTTTTATTATTGTTGTGAGCCGCCCCGAGTCTTCGGAGAGGGGCGGCATACAAATCTAATGAATTGAATTGAATTAACAGTTGGCTGAATAGAATTTGTTGTGGGATAAGGGAGCGAAGGGTTTGTGATACACCAGAGATTATAGTGCATTTGAAGAAACAAAATGGCTGCTTTATTCTTAAATTACTAATTCCACCCAGAATCTCTAGAAAAGGAAGCATCTTTCTACACTACTGCTATCAGCTTTTAAAAAAAAAAAACCACCCAACATCTACAACTGGTGGGAGATTTGGAAAAAACAACAACCTAATTCTATTAAATTCTAAATGCCCAGAAGGGAAAAGATGTATCCACCCAAAATATAAAAACCATGATGGTACAAAGTTCACTTTCATGACTGCTAGCATAAGATCTGTCAGCTATAGTAGCTCAAAGCACTGGAACATTGTGAAAAATATTGATGAAAGTAGTCTAGAAGTTTGGGAAAAAACGTTCTAAACAGTTTTCAGTCGGAATTCTTAATATAGATGTTTCAGGGAAGTATCCAAAATAGTAGACAGATATATTTAAGATTACTATTCGTTTATAAAAGTCTTGTGCCCAGCAACATGTATAGAGTAGAGGACAGGCTACTACCTCATTTTTTAACTATGACCTTGTCTACATCCTTTTTAAGGGGTCTTGTGTCAATTCTCAAAATGGGATTGATTTTAATCTGTTAACCTTTTCTTGACAAACTCCATGGATACGTTAACTACATGTTGCTAAAAATGAGTTTATTATTAAATACATTTTACAAAATCCAGGTATACCCAGTACAAAAAAAATTAGCAGTCAATCATCCTACCAGATTTTGGCACAGAACTAAAACATGGTCATTTTATCAGATTTCAGCCAGCTATAGATCAAGCTCATAATTCCACCAAAGTCCGTTTCTGAATTTTTATGATTTCAAAGATTGCTAGCAACTGGATAGTTAGCCATATATTAGTAGTTTCCCTGTATTACTAAAGCAAATCATGTTCAGCTTTGAGTAGCACTCCCCTTCTGGTTTACTTCAGGCAGCTTCGTTTGGAGGAAACGATAAACATGAGGCCAGATTTTGTTGGTCTCTGTTCCAGAAAAAGACTCCAGCACTCCTTTTTGAC
Organism: Erythrolamprus reginae; assembly: GCF_031021105.1. Lineage (NCBI taxonomy): Eukaryota > Metazoa > Chordata > Lepidosauria > Squamata > Dipsadidae > Erythrolamprus > Erythrolamprus reginae. The sequence continues at coordinate 269,824,529 of NC_091951.1, read as the reverse complement.
TAGGGAGAAGAGAAGAGCTACATTAGTTATTTGCACATTAACAGTTTTTCTCTCAACTCTTAGATTCTGAGCGTCTAGTATGGGAGATCAATTAAACAAAAAAAAGTAAGATTCTAGACTACAGTAGTCCCTCACCTATCCCTGGTGTTATGTTCCAGACCTGGCCGCGATAGGTGAAATCCGCGATGGGGAATTTATCGACTGATAGTACTTATTTAAGTATTTATATTGTAATTGTTTGGTAAGTGTTCTGTCTGGGTGCCCCCAGACTTCAACACCAACTGGAAAAAGCAGCCAGACACGCTGGTAAAAGCAAAAGCACTTTATAGTTTGAAAAATAAACACAGAGAAAAACCTGTTCTTCCCAACAGGCAGGCTATGAGACTTCACAGCAGAGTCCTGACGGCCAGACAATACAGCAGACTTCTTGCTGGCACACACACCACTGTAGAGAATAAGCCCCCACGCCTTTTTCCCCAAGGTTTCAGCCTTCAAGGCCACAAGTCAGAATCAGAGACGCCAAAGATCACAGCCAGGTCCCAGGACTCCCAAAGATACTACTCCACAAGACAGGAAGGGTGGGTCTGCCTTTTCAGTCTTTCTGGGGAGAACCACACCCAAACCCAGGTGTTACCTATTTAGGACTGGAAGTACCTGGCTAATTGTCCCCTTCGTTGTTCTGCTCTTCTCTGCCTGTGATCGATGATGGCTTGAGCATTTTCATCTAAGGACTCCAGGCTGCTTGCTGCGGAGAGCTCCACCCCGGGGGACTCTGGCTGTTCTCCCTCTCCCTCGGCCTGATATTCCTCCTCCCCGTCTGCCTGGGCCTCCTCCTCCTCCTCCTGTTCCTCATCCTCCCCCTCTGAGCATGGAGCCGGCAGAGGTTCAGCCGTTCCCTGAGGAGCCTCAGACGGAATCACAACAGTAAGTTTTCATTGTTTTAAGTGTTTATAAACCCTTCCCACGCAGTATTTATTTTAGATACAGTATTTAAATACAGTATTTACAATTTTAGATTATTATTTTTTTTGAAAAACCTGCCGATCGAGTTCGGCGGGCTGTTTAAATCTGCCAATCGACTTCCTCAGAAACCCGCGATGAAGTGAAGCAGCAGTAGGTGAAGCGCGGTATAGCGAGGGACTACTGTACATGTATACAAACTTTTATAAAATGCATATAGGCATCCATGACTTATGAGCCCAAAGTTCCTGTTGCTAAGTGAGATTCCTAAGAGGTCAGTAAGGGGCGTGCACAAGTGCACTAGAGTGCCTTCCGTCCCCTGTCCTATAGTCTCTCCTTTATCTCGTATTTCTTCTCTACTATATCCTCTATAACCTTCATTGTGTATTATTGTGTATTGGACAAAATAAATAAATAAAATAAAATACTTCAAGCCGACTGGTTCATTCAGAGCGGCCCCGTCAAGCTATACTGCTTCCTTAATATAATTTCTATCAATTCTTATTCTCTACTTAGGACATTATTTGGCTCAGCAGGTGACAGACATTTGAAGGTAGTGATTTCTGACAGTCTCAAAATGGGTGAGCAGTGTGGTCGGGCAGTAGGAAAAGCAAGTAGGATGCTTGGCTGCATAGCTAGAGGTATAACAAGCAGGAAGAGGGAGATTGTGATCCCCTTATATAGAGCGCTGGTGAGACCACATTTGGAATACTGTGTTCAGTTCTGGAGACCTCACCTACAAAAAGATATTGACAAAATTGAACGGGTCCAAAGACGGGCTACAAGAATGGTGGAAGGTCTTAAGCATAAAACGTATCAGGAAAGACTTAATGAACTCAATCTGTATAGTCTGGAGGACAGAAGGAAAAGGGGGGACATGATCGAAACATTTAAATATGTTAAAGGGTTAAATAAGGTTCAGGAGGGAAGTGTTTTTAATAGGAAAGTGAATACAAGAACAAGGGGACACAATCTGAAGTTAGTTGGGGGAAAGATCAAAAGCAACGTGAGAAAATATTATTTCACTGAATGAGTAGATCCTTGCAACAAACTTCCAGCAGACGTGGTAGATAAATCCACAGTAACTGAATTTAAACATGCCTGGGATAAACATATATCCATCCTAAGATAAAACACAGGAATTAGTATAAGGGCAGACTAGATGGACCATGAGGTCTTTTTCTGCCGTCAGTCTTCTATGTTTCTATGTTTCTAAGATGGCCTTGCAGTCAGAAACTGGATTATCTGGCATGTGGAGAGGCCCTTCTCGTTAGAGCTCTCAAATCATGGAGGGGGGGGGGCTGTGTTTAGTCTTCTCTCCCAAGGAAAATAGCCAAAACATGTTTCTTTTGCAAAGTTTAATGATACAGTTTCAGCACTTTATGACTTGTGTTTTCTAAAATATACTTTGACGGCTGCAAACTATCTCGACTGTTTATCCAAAGAGAAAGGCAAAGTATAACTTTAATCATCAGTAAAATAATAAACCACAACTGAAAACATCCCAGCTGATGGGAGTAACCAGCAACTTTCGGGAGGATAAAAACTAAGGATGCAGTCATAAAGCCATTGCCTCAGTCAGCAGTTGATAACCAAGAAATAAGGACAGATAACAATTTCTCAGTAGCAATTATCTTGCAGGGGCTGGTTAGGAAATGACGGATGTTACTATAGCCAAGTCCTCTTTTGGTTCCCAGAGCACAGTATTCATGAAATATTGTTTGGGTGTTACACAAATCCAAGTGACTCCATAACAGGGTTGATTTGACTCTAAAGCAGAGATTCCCAATCCCCAGGCCTCGGCCCAATCGAAACCATGGCATGCAAGTATGCACATTTCCATTTACACAAGCAGCAGTATCTATCTATCTATCTATCTATCTATCTATCTATCTATCTATCTATCTATCTATCTATCTAATTGGATTAATATACTGCCCCTCCCCGAGGACTTGGGGTGATTTACAATATATAAAAAACAATGCAACATCATAATGCAATTAATTTAAAACATTTAATCTAAACCCCCCGTAGCATTAAAATCAGTTATTGCTGTTCACACAACAAATATACACTACATTCGTTTGGCCAGGGGGCTAGGGTCTAATGTATCGCTGTATCAAAATGCCTCTCTTTTTACTAATAGAAAATCAAAAGACTCCCTCTGGAAATATGAAAGCATGGATGTAATCCAACATGAGCATGGAGGAAGAGCTATTGGTAAGAGTGCAAAGGCAGGAAATAGTAGTAGTGTTCTTCATAATAGAGCATGCAGGCAGGACTTAAAAAGGGCTTACAGGAGTGCTGGATGAATGAATGAATGAATGAATGAATGAATGAATGAATGAATGAATGAATGAATGACTGAGTGGGTGGGTGGGTGGGTGGGTGGGTGGGTGGGTGGGTGGGTGGGTGGGTGGGTGGGTGGGTGGGTGGGTGGATGGATGGATGGATGGATGGATGGATGGATGGATGGATGGATGGATGAATGAAAATCAATATACAGTCCTGAGGTGCACCTGTGTGATTATAAGCAGACTTAATCTCAGCTTAATTGGTTCTTAGTTATCCAGATTCAGGTGTAAACACAGACTCCAGAATATCTTCTGTTTTCTCCTAGACCAGAGATGACAAATGGATGGCACGCATGTCAGAGGTGGCACACAGAACCATATCTGAGAGCACATGAGGTGCTGCCCTATGTAAGCTCCAGTACACATATGCAGGCTGACCAGCTGGTTTTCGACCTCCTTTTTGGCCATTTTCACTTTCCCCAAAGTTCAGGAAAGCCTCCTGAATCCCGAGGAGAGTGAAAAACAACCCAATGGGCCTACTGGAAGACTGGAGACTTCAATAAGGCCTGTGCACATATGTGGGGGGGGGGGGGGGCAGTGGGGAGTTCGTGTGCATGCGCAGGGGGAGGACATTACATTATGGGTGGGGGCACGCACCTGCACACTATTGTGCTCGTAAGCACCTTTTGGCACCCGAGCTGGAAAAGGTTCACCTTCACTGTCCTGGACCACCCCATCAGTTGGAAGACAAAAATCCATGCTTTAAGCTTCCTTTCTCACTGTTTGAGTAGCACATCTGAAACATCCCTAAGTTGACGCAGCGACATTAAAGAGAAAGCATTAGACTAAATAATTGCACACTGAAATGTGCTTACCGGTAATACTCCAGGACAGGTTTGGTTTCTGCTTCGTAAGATTTCAATCTCTTCATAATTGTTTCCGGTTTATCATCATCACGCTGAACAAGAGGGTCCCCTGTGTGATCATCACGGCCCTGTTTATGGGGAAAGGAGGTTCCATATTAAGAACACTAGCAGTTTGTACCTCTATAAGTCTTCTTCTATGGAATCTGTATGCTCTCTGGTTTTTGAGTTGGGCTATAAACTGCTACTCCTACCTGTAGCTGCCATAGCATAATGTTAGGATAGCATTTGATATCTGGACTTCTGACATAAATGCCTCATACACTCCGACTTCATTAGCCAGAAAAGGACTGTACATAAAGGTCACATAGTGAGTCTGCATTTCTGGTAAAATCTGCTTAGGAAGTGACTGGCCATAAAGCGGCTCAAAGTAACTCTCCTCGAATAACAAGAATGTGTCAACAAGAAAAGAACTGTGTGATCAAAAGACGCAATTTACATTCCCTGGGGTAAACAGGACGAAGACTGCGATAAAAGACCTTGCTTCGTGGTAAACAGGAGATAGCCGTATTAACAACAAAGGGGCCCAGAAAATTGGCCGTGAGAGACATTTGTTCAGTAGAAACTAGTTACGTGCCATACGTAGATAGGAAGGACTCGGAAGTTGTGTCATATCTTAGAGTTACGTTATTGGATGTTTATATATCACTTGACATGTACATATAAACAATCCTATTTGCATATTCCCCCCAATAAAAAGAGGTGCGCAGCTCAGTACTGTGTCATTTCACCTGGAGAGAAATGTGTCCAAGTTTTCTTTCTAGGATTCGCATTCGTGAGTGACCCCCCATGGCTGGGGTTGCTCTAAGCCCCTCTGAAGACCTTGTTCCTTTCAGGGGCTTTGCAGCATCCTCACCTACCTACATTTTTATCACAGAAAAATGTGTATTTTTTATATGATGTAAGCCTAAGGCAGTGTTTCCCAACCTTGGCTACTTGAAGATATTTGGACTTCAACTCCCAGAATTCCCCAGCCAGCGAAGTCCAGATATCTTCAAGTTGCCACGTTTGGGAAACACTGGCCTAAGGTGACCAGACGTCCCGCATTTGGCGGGACAGTCCCGCTTTTTAGCAATTTATCCCACGTCCCGCGGCATTTTTTAAAAGTCCTGATTTTTTGAACCACGTTTGGCAAACTGGGTTTAAAGGAGGAACCAACCAATTTCCCTCCTTGTGTTCCCTTGAAAAGGTGCTGCAGCTCCCCAAACGCACCCGGGCGTTCGCCCAACACCCTTCCTGCCAGCCAGGGAGACTACTCCCTTCACAGGGATGATAGAAGAAGGGATGAGGAGGGTGAGGGACGCAGCAAAGAATGCGGCCGCGAGAGCCATCGTGGGGTTCCCTAGATTCGCCCACGTTTCTGCAACACTCCGTGGCCTGCACTGGCTGCCGATCGGTTTCCAGTCACAATTCAAAGTGTTGGTAATGACCTTTAAAGCTCTATATGGCATTGGGCCAGAATGCATCCAGAACCGCCTTCTACCGCACGAATCCCAACGGCCGATAAGGTCCCACAGAGTTGGCCTTCTCCAGGTCCCGTCGACCAAACAATGTCGTTTGGCGGGCCCCAGGGGAAGAGCCTTCTCTGTGGCGGCCCCGGCCCTCTGGAATCAACTCCCCCCAGAGATTAGAACGTCCCCCACCCTCCTTGTTTCGCAAATTACTCAAGACCCACCTTTATCGCCAGGCATGGGGGAGTTAAGATATTCCTTCCCCCTAGGCCATTATAAGTTATACATGGTATGTTTGTGTGTATGTTTAGTTTTATAATAAGGGCTTTTAGTTGTTTTATTAATTGGATTGTTACATGTTGTTTTTTATCATTGTTGTTAACTGCCCCGAGTCTGCGGAGAGCGTCGGCATACAAATCCAATAAATAATAAAATAATAAATAATAATAATAATAATAAAGGGGGGGAATGAAGCAGTGGCTTTGCGCATGAGAGAGAGACCTCACCGCAATTCAACCCTGTACGGACCTTCGCCGCCGGCCTGGCGAGAGGGAGCGGGACCGCATGCACCAATCCACCCTCGCCAAGAAAGGCGTGTTTGTGTGTGTGTCCCTTCCACCCACCCCCATGCAAGCCTTTGATCTGGACCCGAGGGAGCACATGCGTGGGTGGGGAATTCATGGCGAGCTCCAACTTTCTCCTAGCTGCAAATGGGTGTGTGTGCGTGGAAAGGAAAACGGGAAAGAGGAAGCAACATGAGAAAATATTATTTTACTGAAAGAGTAGTAGATCCTTGGAACAAACTTCCAGCAGATGTGGTAGATAAATCCACAGTAACTGAATTTAAACATGCCTGGGATAAACATATATCCATCCTAAGATAAAATACAGAAAATAGTATAAGGGCAGACTATATGGACCAGGAGGTCTTTTTCTGCCATCAGACTTCTATGTTTCTAAGGGGGAGATCTGGTCTGGCCCCCTGGGGTGTCATACAAACCAGCTTTCTAATTGTCATAGAAACCATCATTTCTCCTGCCCAATATTTTAAATGTCTGTTAATTGCTGAAGAGATTTACTGGATGTGTCCAATCTTTTTTAATGCATGCTAACATTGCTACTATTATTACAAAGTTTGATCATTGCTGATTTCTAAAAAAAAACCCACATTATTATTATTGTATGTACAAGAATATACAGTAAAAACAAATTGCAACTTTATTTTAAAAAATCAAGTTATGGACTCAGCTAGAATGGCCTTATGGAGGCATTAATGACATACCTATAAAGGAAATTGTCTGTTTCCAGACTTTCTGTCACTTGAAAAAATATAAAAACTATTAACAGTGATTAAAATACTCTTAATGAAAATATTGCTCAAATGTCATCACTAACAATTTTTACTCTGCTTTTTAGTTACAAATTTAAAAAATGATACGATAATCTCTGCAGGCTGTGTATAGCATATGCAACAGTTTAAGATCTCCACATAATCACCAAAGGAATATTGCTAAAAAATAATAACTGAAATCTCATGTTAGTTTATTTCAGATATTTAAAAATGACTTTTATTTTTAAGTCTGAGGCCCAGCATCAAAAGCTTCTTGACCCAGCAGGCTGATACTTCAATTTCCTTTTTAATTACCAATAGGATATATAGTTTCTGGAAGTGATAAGTGCCAATTTATGTCCTTACATTGTGATGATTGCAAAAGATGAGCAATTTTCCAACTAAACATAGTTGTCCGGATATTGTTAAATCATGACAGCTATGATTTTAATAGTTTACTCATCACAACAGAAGAGAAATAATTATTAACTCTAATCCCAGCCTGCCTCACAGAATTATTTAAAGACAACACAACTTTTTTTATTATTACAATGAACTTTTTTCGGGGGTTAGCAACAGAGAGCACACACTTGACTGGAAATGATGGGATTCGATGTATAAGTTGGTGAACATTCATAAACAGCAGATAGCTTTCAATATGTGTTAGCAAAAACTTCAGAAGAGAAGGATTTAGGGGTAGTGATTTCTGACAGTCTCAAAATGGGTGAGCAGTGTGGTTGGGCAGTAGGAAAAGCAAGTAGGATCCTTGGCTGCATAGCTAAAGGTATAACAAGAAGGAAGAGGGAGATTGTGATCCCGCTGCATAGAGCGCTGGTGAGACCACATTTCAAATACTGTGTTCAGTTCTGGAGACCTCACCTACAAAAAGATATTGACAAAATTGAACGGGTCCAAAGACGGGCTACAAGAATGGTGGAAGGTCTTAAGCATAAAACGTATCAGGAAAGACTTCATGAACTCAATCTGTATAGTCTGGAGGACAGAAGGAAAAGGGGGGACATGATCGAAACATTTAAATATGTCAAAGGGTTAAATTAGTTTCAGGAGGGAAGTGTTTTTAATAGGAAAGTGAACACAAGAACAAGGGGACACAATCTGAAGTTAATTGGGGGAAAGATCAAAAGCAACATGAGAAAATATTATTTTACTGAAAGAGTAGTAGATCCTTGGAACAAACTTCCAGCAGACGTGGTTGGTAAATCTACAGTAACTGAATTTAAACATGCCTGGGATAAACATAGATCCATCCTAAGATAAAATACAAAAAATAGTATAAGGGCAGACTAGATGGACCGTGAGGATTTTTTCTGCCGTCAGTCTTCTATGTTTCTGTATTTGTTTTTGCATGGCTGCACTAAAAATAGATACAACTTACGGATACTTTGGGAGGGTTGAATTCAAGATTGTACACCCTGCCACTAGCAGGATGAATCCAGCGTGCAGTCAGACGTTGCTTGATGGTCTCAAAAGGCACATCTAAAACAATCACGGTGTCAATTGGGCACACCTTATCCAGCGATTCAGCCTGTGGGACAGTCCTGGGGAAACCTATGGAAAAAAGCAAAACGCCACTGCAAATAGCTAAAGACGCAGAAACAAGCTGCCAGTAAGTTAGAGCCTAATCAAGCTGATGGATAGAATTCTTTATTGGCCAAGTGTGATTGGACACACAAGGAATTTGTCTTTGGGGCATATGCTCTCAGGGTACATAAAAGGAAAGATACATTTGTCAAGAATCATGAGGTACAACACTTAATGATTGTCATAGGGGTCAAATAAGCAAGGAGGAAACAATATTGTTTCCATGTTGGCAGCAGCTGAGTGGGGTTTCTCGCATTAATGTTTTCAGTACAGTGTTCCCTCGATTTTCGCGGGGGATGCGTTCCGAGACCGCCAGCGAAAATTGAATTTCCGCGAAGTAGAGATGCGGAAGTAAATACACTATTTTTGGCTATGAACAGTATCACAAGCCTTCCCTTAACACTTTAAACCCCTACATTACAATTTCCCATTCCCTTAGCAACCATTTCGATTATTACTCACCATGTTTATTTATTAAAGTTTATTAAAAAAAATATTATTAAAGGCGGACAAAAGTTTGGCAATGACATATGATGTCATCAGGTGGGAAAAACTGTGGTAAAGGGGAAAAACCCGCAAAGTATTTTTTAATTAATATTTTTGAAAAACCGTGGTATAGACTTTCCGCGAAGTTTGAACCCGCAAAAATCGAGGGAACACTGTAATTAGATTCTGTTTGTTTGTATCCCACCTTTATTAGTTTGATAAACCACCCAAGACAGTGAACATGTCCAATACAGCTTCTTCCTCTTATGTACTCCACAACAACAACCCTGTGGGTTGGGTTGAGAGAGAGTGACTGGATCAAAGTCCCTCAGCTAGCCTTAATGACTCAGGGAATACTTGTTCAGTGTCTTCTGCTTCCAAGCCTCGTGCCTCAACCACTAGACCAGTGTTTCCCAACCCTGGCAACTTGAAGATATTTGGACTTCAACTCCCAGAATTCCCCAGCCAGCAAATGCTGGCTGGGGAATTCTGGGAGTTGAAGTCCAAATATCTTCAAGTTGCCAGGGTTGGGAAACACTGCACTAGACTAAACTAGCTGTCTCTAATTAATGTTATAGCAAAACCAATAGCATTTAGCCTTATATACTGCTTCACAGTGCCTTACAGCCCTCTCTTAGCGGTTTACAGAGCATATTGCCCCCAATAATCTGGGTCCTCGTTTTACCCACCTTGGAAGGATGGAAGGCTGAGTCAACCTTGAGCCTACTGAGATTTGATCTGCTAAACAGCTGGCAGCCGATGATCAGCAGAAGTAGCTTGCAGTAATGCACTCTAACCACTGCACCATTCATGGCATCAGACCAGAATACCTCTGGGACCGCCTTCTGCCACACAAATCCCAGTGACCAATTAGGTCCCACAAAGTTGGCCTTCTCCGGGTCCCGTCGACTAAACAATGTCATTTGGCGGGCCCCAAGGGAAGAGCCTTATCTGTGGTGACCCCAAATCTCTGGAACCAGCTCCCCCCGGAGATTAGAACTGCCCCCACCCTCCCTGCCTTTCGTAAACTCCTTAAAACCCACCTTTGCCGTCAGGCATGGGGGAATTGAGACATCTCCCCCGGGCCTATACAATTTAAGTATGGCATGTCTGTGTGTATGTCTGCTTTAATAACGGGGATTTTAATGTTTCATTTTTTAATCGTTAAATTATTAGATTTGTTATGAACTGTTTTCTATTATTGTTGTGAGCCGCCCCGAGTCTACGGAGAGGGGCGGCATACAAATATAATAAATAAATAAATAAACAAATAAATAAACAAATAAATAAACAAATAAATAAAATAAAATAAAATAAATAAAAATAAATAAAACTAAATTAAATAAATAAATAAATAAATAAATGCTCTTAAGAATTTTTCTAGTTCTTTTTAGTTCATTCATATTTAATCTTTAGTCATATATTTTTAGTTCTTTAACCTTTCTTGGATTAATGTTGCTAGTTGTGGAAGGAACAAAGAAAGCTGCGCTAGTAGAGCCTGATAAAGAGAACGGGTTCAAATTTGCCAAGGGCGAGGATTTTTTTTAATCACATAGATGGACTTGAACTTTAGTAACTTGTAAACTAATTATAATGTGAAAGCTGCTGAATATGCAGATGACCATTAAGAAACACATACTAAGAAGTGATGGGAAGTTACATGCCCCGTGCGTGCGGCATGGAGAAAAATGAAAAAGGAGGGAGTTCTTGGTGCTCTCCGAACTTCGGTTCAGACTTTTACAGACTTTTCATTACCCAAGCTAGGTAACATTATCCGATGATGTTATTTAGTTTGGGTAATGAAACATTTGCAAGAAAACAAGCAACCTTGAACAGAACAAAGGAAATCTTTGGAAAGCACCATCCCAGAGCCTCTGTGTAAGCCAAAAATCAGCTGGCTGGCACACATATACACATTGGAGCTGAACTATTTATTTATTTTTTATTTATTTATTTATTTGTCAAACAGGTATAGTATTATAGAACATATTAACGTAACATAACATAAGTAGAACGTAGTAATAGAAAGGATAATAAGACAGTAGGACAGGGACATTAGGCACATGAGTGCACTTATGCACGCCCCTTACAAAAGGGGAGAGGTCAATTGTAGATAATGTAAAGTTGAAGATTTTGGGGTTGGAGGAAGCAACAACAGAGTCAGGTAATGAGTTCCAGGCGGTGACCACTCTATTGCTGAAATCGTATTTTCTGCAGTCAAGTTTGGAGCGATTTACATTCAGTTTGTATCTATTACGTGCTCTTGTGTTGTTGTTGTTGTTAAAGGTGAAGTAGTCACTGACAGGGAGTACATTATGATGTATGAACTAGGGCAACGCCTCGTGTGCCAGCAGATATGGCTCCGCGTGCCACCTGTGGCACCTATGCCATAGGTTTGCCATCTCTACGGAGAGGGGAGGCATACAAATCTAATAAATAATAATAATAATGATAATGATAATGATAATCATCATCATCATCATCATCATCATCATCTCTGCTTTAGGGGCTTGAACAGACTTTTACATCCTTTGTCTAACAAAGCTCTGGTAATATTTATTTATTTATTTATTAATCAGATTTGTATGCCACCCCTCTCCGTAGACTCGGGGCGGCTAACAGCAACAATAATACAATGTAAACAAATCTAATATTTAAGTTAATTTAAAAAACCCCAATTTAAGAAACCAATAATACATACTGACATACCATGCATAAATTTTATAAGCCTAGGGGAAGGGAAAGTCTCAATTCCACCATACCTGACGACAGAGGTGGGTTTTAAGGAGCTTACGAAAGGCAAGGAGGGTGGGGGCAGCTCTGATATCTGGGGGGAGTTGGTTCCAAAGGGTCGGGGCCGCCACAGAGAAGGCTCTTCCCCTGGGTCCCGCCAAACGACATTGTTTAGTTGACGGGACCCGGAGAAGGCCAACTCTATGGGACCTAACTGTTGACAGTTTAAATGTTGACACTTTTGTTTTGTATCTTTTTTCTATGACTGGATGGATCCAAGCTCTTTTATAGCCAATGCTTAAGAATCCAACTTACATACATGTGTGTAAGCCTTCAAGTCAGTCTTGACCAGCGGTGGGCTATGAGCCGGAATGCTAAATTGCGCTCGCCGCCACGGCTCATAAGTTCTTGCAGAACCAGCACGATTTTGCTGCTGCACCTGTGGAGGAAGCAAAATTGTGCATGGAATTGCAGGTGTGTCCGTGTTTTGGTGAGGTTTTTTGCTTCCGCGCATGCTGAAACACGGGTGCATCTGCGGCTCCATGCATGATTTTGCTTCCTCGCAGCAGCAAAATCGCGCTGGCCCCGCAAGCAGTTACAAGCCACGGTGGCGAGCGCAATTTAGTGTTCTGGCTCATAGCTCACCGCTGATCTTGATTCATGCCAAAATCTTATCATCAACCAACATCCTATGTTTAACATATAGGGTTCACTAGCTGGAAACTACCTTTCATTTACAAAAAGGTACAACACAATCTCTCACCATCCAGCAGCACGTGGTTCCGATCTAGTGTTTTCAGCTCACTTAGCATCAGCTGGGTCATGACGTCATCAGGAATCAATTGCCCCTTTTCAATATATGACTTAGCCAGTCTGCCAATTTCTGTGGAAGCAAGAATGAACAGGAAAATCTCAATGAGCTGGGACCTTGCAATTGTGTTATAGTCTTGTTTTGCTCTCACTTAAAACATTCATCTTTTATTGGTGGGGAAATTAACAATTTTTAAACAAAATACATTTTCCCCAGAGAATCAGGTCTTGCTATCACACTAAGAATGAGCACATTCAGTAAAGGTTTGGTAGGGAAGGTTTGCCTATTTGCCGATGACTCTAAAGTGTGCAATAGGGTTGATATTCCTGGAGGCGTCTGTAATATGGTAAATGATTTAGCTTTACTAGATAAATGGTCAAAGCAATGGAAACTGCAGTTTAATGTTTCCAAATGTAAAATAAAGCACTTGGGGAAAAGGAATCCTCAATCTGAGTATTGTATTGGCAGTTCTGTGTTAGCAAATACTTCAAAAGAAAAGGATTTAGGGGTAGTGATTTCTGAGAGTCTCAAAATGGGTGAACAGTGCAGTCAGGCGGCAGGGAAAGCAAGTAGGATGCTTGACTGCATAGCTAGAGGTATAACAAGCAGGAAGAGGGAGATTGTGATCCCGCTATATAGAATCCTGGTGAGACCACATTTGGAATACTGTGTTCAGTTCTGGAGACCTCACCTACAAAAAGATATTGACAAAATTGAACGGGTCCAAAGACGGGCTACAAGAATGGTTGAAGGTCTTAAGCATAAAACGTATCAGGAAAGACTTAATGAACTCAATCTGTATAGTCTGGAGGACAGAAGGAAAAGGGGGGACATGATCGAAACATTTAAATATATTAAAGGGTTAAATAAGGTCCAGGAGGGAAGTGTTTTTAATAGGAAAGTGAACACAAGAACAAGGGGACACAATTTGAAGTTAGTTGGGGGAAAGATCAAAAGCAACATGAGAAAATATTATTTTACTGAAAGAGTAGTAGATCCTTGGAACAAACTTTCAGCAGACGTGGTAGATAAATCCACAGTAACTGAATTTAAACATGCCTGGGAGAAACATATATCCATCCTAAGATAAAATAAAGAAAATAGTATAAGGGCAGACTAGATGGACCATGAGGTCTTTTTCTGCCATCAGACTTCTATGTTTCTATGTTTCTAGGTTAGAAGAAATACTGGCCCAAAAAATATCCTCTTGCAAAACCAAAATCAAACTGTATTCTTGCTCAAAATACGTATTCCTCAAATTATTGCTTATTTTTTGAGTTTCAGTATTTATGGATGACAGATATCTTCTTGTTCCTCTTTCTTTCCATAGCTAGAATCTTTGCTTTCTGGCTCCTACAGCTAATTCATTCCTTTCCTCTCCTTTTACAGTTACAGACTTCAGTTCCATCTACTGCCCCGTTCAAATCACTTCATTAAATTTCCATTTTGTTTCATTGGACATTTTCCAGATCAGCTACTTAATAGGCTCTTAAGGTTGTTTATGGTCATGCTGCTTGGTTTGGAAGTATTCCACAACTTGGGATGATTTTGGCTATTAAATAAACATTGGTAGATCAAATAGGGCGCTAATGAATTATTGTGGTTTACTTTGGGATTTAGGGACTGTAGAGAGCGCTAGACTATATAACCACACTTGCAAACTGGCTGTCATAATAGCATCTATTACATGTTTACGTTTCCCTTCAAATAATGGCCCTTCCTACACTATCACTGTTTATTTTTAACTGCATCATTTCAGATTTAAGTTTATAATTTGCTTCTAATTCTGTTTTTTTGGAAAATCAAGAAACCAGAGATTCCAATCTGAAAGAAACATTAAACAAATGCTAAAGGTAAAACAAACTATAAAGCTGGAAAGCTGTATATGTATTTACTTAATTCTACTGATAGGAGTCAAGCAATTTAGTATGCTGCTTAAATAGCAAAGAGCAGGAAGTGCATCCAATAATCTCACACATAAGTTCTTGACAGTACACTTCCCTGAACATAGAGGTGTTTCTTACTGCCTCTGTAAGTTTAATTTTTAAAATATACTGAATTTAACAAAATGCAAATATCACCTTGGAATTAGCATCTATGCCATCATCAGCGGTGGGCTACGAGCCAGAATGATAAATTGTGCTCGCTGCCGCGGCTTGTAAATTCTTGCAGGATTAGTGCAATTTTGCTGCTGCACCTATAGAGGTAGCAAAATTGCACCCGTGTTTCGGCAAAGTTTTACCTGCGGCTTCGTGCGCAATTTTGCTACCTCCACAGGTGCAACAGCAAAATCACGCTGGTCCCGCAAGAACCTATGAGCCGCGGTGGTGAGCGCAATTTAGCATTCCAGGTCGTAGACCACTGCTGGCCATCATGTACCATTCAAATTTTTAGCATAAAGTAAGGACTTTATTAAAGAAAAGAAACAATAGTTTATTATTATTTAGTGTATGGCATATCATAGACTAGCAATATATATTGTGACATGTCATCTAGATTAGTAGAAAATATAAATATTAAAAAGATCTATGTTCAACTACCAACGTCTCTAGGCCATCTAATTATTAAAGAGCACAATCATTTATGTTAAATGATGATCAGTAATCATTTCCCCCATTTTCCATTTCCTATATGCTAAATCTTTCATAAAACACAACTTGAAAATCTCACAATCTTCTCATTGTCTTATAGAGAAGGGAGAACTCATGAATCGCTCAAGCAAATAACATCTTCTTTCTTGCCCTAAGAAAAAAAATCTCAATCTTTATTGAGCTCACATTAGAGAAACATCTTTCGGCTGTGGCGAGGGGGGCGTTTGCCCAGGTTCGCCTGGTGCACCAGCTGCGGACCTATTTGGACCGGGAGTCATTGCTCACAGTCACTCATGCCCTCATCACCTCGAGGCTCGGCTACTGTAATGCTCTGTACATGGGGCTACCTTTGAAAAGTGTTCAGAAACTTCAGGTCGTGCAGAATGCAACTATGAGAGCAATCATGGGCTTTCCCAAATATGCCCATGTTACACCAACACTCCTCAGTCTGCAGTGGTTGCAAATCAATTTCCGGTCACAATTCAAAGTGTTGGTTATGACCTATAAAGCCCTTCATGGCACCGGACCAGACTATCTCAGGGACCGCCTTCTGCTGCACGAATCCCAGCGACCAGTTAGGTCCCACAGAGTGGGTCTTCTCCGGGTCCCGTCAACTAAACAATGTCACTTGGCGGGACCCAGGGGAAGAGCCTTCTCTGTGGTGGCCCCAGCCCTCTGGAACCAACGCCCCCCAGAGATTAGAATTGCCCCCACCCTCCTTGCCTTTCGTAAGCTTCTTAAAACCCACCTCTGCCGCCAGGCATGGGGGAACTGAGATACTCTTTCCCCCTAGGCCTTTACAATTTTATGCATGGTATGTCTGTATGTATGTTTGGTTTTACAATAAGGGTTTTTAACTGTTTTAATATTGGATTGTCATATACTGTTTTACTACTGTTGTTAGCCGCCCCGAGTCTACGGAGAGGGGCGGCATACAAATCCAATAAAATCCAATAAAATCAAAATCAATCTGTGCTCCCTTGCGTTCTTTCTCTATTACTAAACACACTTTCTGCGGCTGCTCACATGCTTTGGGAACAGCAAGACTTTAAGCTCACTGGCATTAACTTTTAAGTGTCGGTACAAGTAAATGTTTAACTTATATGAACTTGAAACTATTTAAACTGGCTAGATGACTTCAGGGCGTGCAGAGGAAATTCTGCAATCAAAATAACAGGAAATATATTTTAGTGATTTTATGCTAATCTTTAGAAATCTAAAAAATAATCCAATACATATCGATTACTTTGGGTTTTTTTTACATATTCAAATTTCAGACTGTTTTTTTCCTATTAATATTACAGGTAGTCCTCGATTTACAACAGTTCATTTAGTGATTGAATTTACAAGGGGATTGAAAAAAGTGACAGTTTTTCACAATTATAACCTTTGCAGCATCTCTTGGGTCATGTGATCAAAATTTGATTACTTGGCAACTGGTTCATATTTATGATGGTTACAGTGTCCTGGAAGCCAATCACCTCTATATCCTTTTGACAAGCAAAGTCAATTTACAAGCCTAATTCACTTATCAACCATTTTTACAAAGCAATTTCAGTGATTCACTTAACAACTGTGGCAGGAAAAATTGTAAAATGGGGCAAAATTCAGTTAATGTTTTACTTAGCAACAGAAATATTGGGCTTAATTGTGATCATAACTCAAGAACTACCCATACTGCATACGCACTGTGGAAAAATGAGGTTATAGTACTTAAACATAATCTCAAGTCTGTTTCACCATGTTTGTAAACATAATTCAAGGTGTGAGGCAGTGTTCCCTCTAATTTTTTGGGGGGGTGGGCGGAAAAGTATAGTGTCTGAGCGGCAGTCCCTTTGGGACTGGGGGGCACAAAAATAATAAATAAATAAATAAATAAATAAATAAACAAACAAACAAAAAACCCACCCTGTTTTTTCTCAGAGAATTTCAAAATAAAATACTGTACTGTGTGTCTATAACAGTGAGCTCATAATAGGGCAACTCTATCAATATCAAAATGCCACTTAAATAGTTGAGCTAGTTTCAAACTAGATTTTGATTTTCTTTCTCTCTTCCTTACTCCCATTCTTTTTCTTTCTCTTTTCCTTCCTCTCTTTTTTCTATCTGTTTCTCTCTCTTCCTCTCTTCCTCTCTCTCTCCTTCCCTCTCACTCTTTCCCTCTCGGCTTCTGGGCAGGTTTGGAAAACTCTGAGTTGATGATGATTTTTAAGTGAGCGATTGCTCACTGCTCAGCTTAGAGGGAACTATGGTGTGAGGCAAGTCATTTGTCAAATTCTCTACAACCCCTCTTTCTAATATGGAATATAGATTAATAGATTACAGATTAATGGATTATTGTAGTGTTCAGATATCACAGTGGTTAATTCAGAAAACTTGGGCTTTGCAGGTTAAGCACAAGCCTTCTTATATCCTGGTTCTGTACAATATAGTACAGTATGTTAAATTTGTATTTAGAGACAAAGAAATAAAGGGAGACTAATATAGATCTATTTAAAACTATTTCAGTCTTGTCAGCTAGCCATAGGCTGTTATACAAAACGTATCAGAGAATGATGCTGAGAAACTAAACAGATTTTATCTGTTCAACTGGAAAAGTTATAAACGAAGTAGAACAACCCAACGCCTGTCAATTGTGAAGTAAACTGAATTTCAGACACAGCATATTTCTAAGTATCACCTTTTTTCTTATGTTCAATCATGTTCAAGGCTGCCTTTCCTGAATTTTTCTTTGCAAGATTTCAGAAGTAGCTTGCCATTGCCTCCTTCCTAGGGCTTAGAGAAAGTGACTGGCCCAAGATCACTTAGCTAGGTTTGTGCCTAAAACTCACAGTGTCCTAATTTCTAGCCTGCTGCCTTCACCTCTACACCAGTCTGGCTCTCTAAACATCACTTTGAAATGTACAAAGGAAAAACAATGTGTTACAATATATAAAAGAGCATATTATAATGAATTAACAATTCAGATAATAGTTTTTAAAATAATAATAAAACCAGTTAAAAGATCAGCATCCACATATTCCTTGCATTTCAGAAGATCTGCCAAAATGTGTTTTCATTGAAAAGTTTGAACAGGATAGGATTTGGGTCCAATTCAACAGAACTTTCTTTATTCTTTGTGATTTCCAGTGCTAATATAAGATGTGCCATCACTTTATTTTTGACTCCTAGCAACCCCATAACTTTTCTCCAGGACAATTTATCTCTCCCCAAATTCTAAATTGATGTATTAAAAAAGGATGGATATGAGGATACTTATTCTGATGCAATAAAAAGGAAGATACATGCATACCTTTAATATTGTCACTCATCAGCACAATCAGATGGAGCAAAATAAAACAATTTATGTCTAGATCAACGTTCATGGATAAAAATCAAGGAATGCCTTGTTTTACTAACAGTTTAATAGAATTAGACCATATTTACTGAAATTGAATCATACTGATCTGGTAATAATTGTATATAAAGCATATCAGAATTGCCTGGGCATTTCATCAAAAGGGTAATAAAAAAACATAATATAATAGAACAGAACACAATGGTTTTTATGGACCATTCTGCATAAGGACACAACCTTAGTTCAGGAATTCTTTTGCCCTCAAGAACCCCTGTAAAGAGAGTATTAAAGCATGCTAAGGTTAATGCTCTCCAGAATTTAGGAACAGTTGTATCTAACTAAGGTTAGTGTCCTCCAGAGTTTAGGGGAAAGTACTCTGCTATGTCTGTATTCCAACCATAAATCCACTAACTGCCCCATTGAAATATTGATCTGAACTGATCAGATGGAAACAAGAGGGCAGCTGCTAAGGTTAATGTCCTCAAGAATCTGCAGAGAGTTGTGTAACTTTCTTGCTAAGGTTAATGTACTCCAGAGTTTAGTTGCATAGTTGTGTATATTAATAACATTTGTGATCTGCCCTGAGTCCTCGGAGAAGGGTGGCATATAAGTCCAATCAATCAATCAATCAATCAATCAATCAATCAATGAGAGCACTTGTAGATCCATTTAATTCCAGCACTGATATTTTAATGGTAGTTGGGAAAGGATTATTGATGGCAGTTACATACATTGCCCGGGGTACAGGGATACCATATGCCAGGGACGGCGAACCTTTTTGTCCTTGGGGGCTGAAATAGTGTGGGGGGTGCTATCGTGCTTGTGTGAGTGCCCAAACTCATAATTCAAAGCCTGGGGAGGACGAAAGCAGCTTCTCCTGCTCCTCAGAGGCTCTCTGAAGGCCAGAAATGGCCTGTTTCCCAACTTCTGGTGGGCCCAGTAGGCTCGTGTTTTCCCCTCTCAGGCTCCAAAGGCTTTTTTGGAGCCAGGGGATGGTAAAAATGCCCTGCCCCATCCTCTGGAGGCTCTCTGAAAGCCAAAAACCGTTCCAAGTTCTTGGAGAGGGGCGGCATACAAATCTAATAAATTATTATTATTATTATTATTATTATTATTATTATTATTATTATTATTAACACCCTCCCAGAGCGTGCCAAAAATCAGCTGGCTGGCACAGAGATGAATGTTGGAGCCGATCTAGGGCAACGGCTCACATGCCAGCAGATATGGCTCCGCGTGCCACCTGTGGCACCCGTGCCATAGGTTCGCCATCACTGCCGTATGCTATGGAAAAAATAAATGTTGGAGAAATTTAAAAAAACAAAAAACAAAACCCAAATCGACATGAAGAGCCTAATAATAATAATTAATAATAATTTATTAGATTTGTATGCCGCCCTCTCCGTGGACTCGGAGCAGCTCACAACAAAATAACACAGTATAACAAATCTAATATTAAAAAACATTTTAAACCCAACATTAAAACCAAGCAACACTATCATTCCATGCATAAACTATATATGCCTGGGGTATCTTAATTCCCCCATGCCTGGCGACATAGGTGGGTCTTTAACAATTTACAACAGGCAAGGAAGGTGGGGGCGGTTCTAATCTCTGGGGGGAGTTGGTTCCAGAGGGCCGGGGCCACCACAGAGAAGGCTCTTCCCCTGGGGCCCACCAACCAACATTGTTTAGTTGACGGGACCTGAAGAAGGCCAACTCTGTGTGACCTAATTGGTCACTGGGATTCATGCGGCTGAAGATGGTTCCAGAGGTATTCTGGTCCGATGCCATGTAGGGCTTTAAAGGTCATTACCAACACTTTGAATTGTGACCGGAAACTGATCGGCAACCAATGCAGGCCGCGGAGTGTTGGAGAGATGTGGGCAAATCTAGGTAGCCCTACGATAGCTCTTGCGGCCGCATTCTGCATGATCTGAAGTTTCCGAACACTTTTCAATACTGTTTGAAGAGTGTTCGGAATCCTCTTTGAATACTGTTACAAAGCTTGCCCACCAGAGCTTTATGTAGTAGTTGCAAGCTGTTCATTCTACAAGTCTTGCAACTATTTTCAACTATTTTGTAACCCTTCTCTTTCAGGATTTCAAATCTGGAATCAACTAGGCCTTGGTTCACATGTCACACTAGGCTCGGGGCTGAGCATCTGGTTTATATGTATATATATATACAGTATATAGTAAATCAAACTTCTGTGAAATCAAACTGTCCACTATATTTCATTCATTCAGATGTAGGATGTGTTAGTGTTCCCTTTATTTTTTGAGCAGTGTGTGTGTGTGTGTGTGTGTGTGTGTGTGTACATACACACACACTTACTTATTTTGTCAAGTACGTATTGGTGGTATACAAAGATATAATATTTATATACATGATACTAGTAAAAGAGAAACATTAGGACAGAGGACGGAAGGCACTCTGGTGCACCTTACTAATCGTCTGGTATTCAGTGAACCATGGATTTTAATGCAACAGGTGAACCAATAAATCAGGCTCGCCCAAAGCATGTTCTCCTTTCCCCTGGAATAACCCAGTGTTTCCCAACCTTGGCCACTTGAAGATATTTGGACTTCAACTCCCAGAATTCCCCAGCCAGCGTTCGCTGGCTTGGGAACTCTGGGAATTGAAGTCCAAATATCTTCAAGTGGCCAAGGTTTGGAAACACTGGAATAATCAATACAGCCGTTGCATTTCTAGATCAGAGCGATTCTGCGGTTCTCTGAAACGTGTGGGCTTTTGAGGCAGCGGCGTCCCCGCTCGCCTTCCTTACCTGTCTTCTTATTCATGTTGTCCCTCAGGATGTCCCCGCTGGAGAGATGCTTCAGGGCGAAGTGCTGGACGATGCGGGAAGACACGGTGCCTTTCCCGGAGCCCGGGGCCCCCATGATCAGCGCCCGCATCAGCGCCGCCCGCACCGCCATGGCCGAGCCGCACGGCGGGATGGGACCGAAAAGCGGAGTCCCTGCGTCGTCGCCCCGCTTCCCAACTCCCTTGGCTCGCAGTGGCACCCGCTAAACCCGCGGCATCTGCTCCGGAGGGCCGCGCCGGTCCTGGCCTCGGCCCGACAGGTACCAGCTCAGCAACTCCAGAAAATGGGCGTCTCCGCCGCCTGGTTCATGAGGCAGCCGAGAATGTCTCCTCCCCCGGCCCCCAAGCCCGGCCTCCCGGCTGCCCACAGGCCTCGCTGCAAAGGAGGCGTCAGCGGGGCTCCCTTCCCCCGTTTGACAGCTTCTGTTTACAGTTCTCTCTCTTCTTCCTTCATTTCCTTCCTCCTTTCTCTCTTTCCTCCTCCCTCCTTTTTTCCTTCTTTCCCTTTCCTTTTCTTTCTTTCTTTCTGCCTTTTTCTCTTCTTTCCCTTCCTTTCCTTCTTTCCTTTCTTTCCCTTCCTTTCCTTCTCTTTCTTTTCTTTTCCTTTCCCTCCCTTTCCTTCTTCCCCTTTCTTTCCCTTCTCTTTCCTTTCCCTTCCCTTCCTTCTCTTTCCTTTCCCTTCTCTTCTTTCCTTTCCCTTCCTTTCCTTCCCTTTCCATTCCTTTCCTTCTCTTTCCTTTCCCTTCCCTTCCCTTTCTTTTCCCTCCCTTTCCCTTCCTTCTTCCCCTTCCTTTCCTTCTCTTTCCCTTCCTTTCCTTCCCCTTCCTCTCCATTCCTTTCCTTCTTTCTTTTTTTCCTTTATCCCCTACATGAAAACAAATGCCACAGATATAACAACTTGTACAGTAAAATCACCATCAGTCAGAGTGATCAGATCTGAGCTGCAAAAAAATCAAAAACGATCCATAGGGAAGAGCAAGAAGTTTTATTTTATCGCATTGGGTCTGTTCTGGCCAGCCCAGAATGAATGGCAAAGGGGCATAGTTATTGGAAAAATAAAAAGTAAATAGATAAATATAATCCAGAATGTTTGAAACGGTATTTTATCTGACTGCACCTTAAGGGAACCTGAGATTTACTCTCTCTGCTCAGTTACCTCTCAGAACTAACTTATTAATTCTCCAGAAATTTGACTGAACTTTGAAGTCAGTACTGTTGGTCACTTTCGGAATGCCTGCCTCCGGTACACGCCTTTCACAAGATATAAATCAGCTTGTTGTAGAAATAAGGTAATTAAAATATAAGCCACACCACCTTATAACCATAAGCATAAACTTTACGTAAGCACTTTGAATGTCAAACCTGTAAAGTTTATCTGCAAAACAATGTACAGTGCTGTAAATATATTTGCATGCAACACAACATCTATAATTGCCTGTCTCCTATCTCTCTGATTGTTACTGGTAGAACCAGATTAAACTTTAAAGTTCCCCAAAGTTGAAAACAACAACAACACTGCTCTACAATTATCTATGGGATGTTTGTCCAACCTTGGCCACTTTAGTTCTATAAATCAGTGTTTCCCAACCTTGGCAACTTGAATATATTTGGACTTCAACTCCCAGAATTCCCCAGCCAGCAAAGTCCAGATATCTTCAAGTTGCCAAGGTTGGGAAACACTGATTTATAGAACTAAAGTGGCCATAAATCATTATGAAGTAGTATATAAGTCTAAGCGGTATTGCTATTGCTGTTAAGACCTGTGCAGTTCAACTCTCAGAAGTCCACAGCAGTAATGGGTTCTAAAACCCTTTGCTACCAGTTCATGTGCGTGCCTGTATGCAACCTTCTGCGCATGCGCAGAAGTATTCCAGGTGGGTGGGCGGAGCTTCCCACCATCAGTGTTACCCGTTCTAAGAACCGGGCCAAACCTGAAGCAACCCACTGCTGGTCCGCAGCCAGCTATGCCGGCTGAGGAATTCTGGGAATTGAAGTCCAAAAATCTTAAAGTTTGACAAGGTTGAACACCCCTGATCTAGGATGAGACAAAGTTCTATCAAAGTCGTTTCCCGTGTTTTTAACTTCTGCATGGTGCCTCTCCTTATTTATGAAGCCATTTTGCATAAATCTGGAGCAACTGTCATCAGCGTGCAAATAACAGTTGCACACCACTAGGTGTTCTTGGTTGGAAGTCTTCAGGCTGTGAGGGAGCAAATGTAGAAGAACAAACCAAAAACTTCTTTCCATTTTGTAAAAAAGAAAGGGTGGTTAACAGAAATTCCCAGGGATTAGCCCTAATACATTCTTTACAATGGAAAACAATTTGTGGGATGTACATTTTCCTGTCTTACTTAACAATTATTTGAAGCCAAGTACACTTGTAGTGAAGCTTCATATCACAATGGAAAATTGGCAGCAGTCTTTCTGTGTTTCTATTTTTGACAATGTTTCTAATCAGGGATCTAATACACATGGCAAATTATGCAAACTTTTAGTGTCACTGTTATGCAACACAACCACTGTGCCATCCATTTCTTCTTTTGATCAAATAGGTTATTTTAAACCTATATCAGTGATAGTGAACCTATGGAACAGGTGCATATGGAGCCATATCTGCTGGCACACGAGCCGTTGCCCTAACTCAGCTGAAATGTGCATGTATGTGCTGACCAGCTGCTTTTTGGCTTGCAGAGAGGCTCTGAGAAGGCGTTTTTGGCTTCCAGAGAGCCTCTGGGGGAATGCAGGAGGGCGGGAGAGGAATGGCTCTAGCAAACCATGAGCTTACTGAACCCACCAGAAGTTGGGAAACAGGCCGTTTCTGGCCTTCAGAGGCCTCCAGGGACATGGGGGAAGCTGTTTTTGCCCTCCCTAGATATTGAATTATGGGTGTGGGCACTCACGCATGCGCGATAGCATGAATGCACCCTCTTTCGGCATCCAAGGGAAAAAAGGTTCACCATCACTGTCCTATATGTTCCCACCAAGCTACCTAAAGTACCGAAACTGCTTGTGTTTCGTACTTGTTTTCTAATGAATAGCAGCCCTGTTCAGCTTCTGATAGATTTTAAGAAAAGACTAATTTAAAAATGGATGGTTTTTGATACAATAAGACCCTCAGCAGGAAGATAAGAAGAAATAATTAACTATACTTAGCCATATTTTGAGATTTTTCCACATACTTAATACACTACACAAATATTTCCACTATGCTATCAAACTTTATTTTTATTTTTATTTTAAAATACCGTGGTAATTTTTAAATTTTCTCCATGAACATACTCTTCTTTTTATTGATGTAACTTATTACTTTGGTGACAGAAATCACATTTCACCATTATATGCAACTCTAATACGTAGCTGTAAACAATCCTTCATTCATCTGAAAAAGCATTGTGTATGTGCATGCATTAGCTTTATTGTTACATTAGTGTAAACTGGCGTTACGTATACATATAACATTTAAAATAATGTAGAGAGGTCTGTCACCTTCTCATGAACTCTTGTTAAAGGATGTCCTGAAATAATGCAGATTGCTAAAGATTTAAGTAATTAAAAAGTAATTAGCCAAACATCTTTGATCATCATTAAATATAATGTCTGACATCATAACCATTCAATGTTACAAATTTCAAATACAGGCAGTCTTTGAGTTATGATGATTTATTTAGTGACAGTCTGAAGTTACAATGGCACTGAAAAATGCAACATGATCATTTTTCACATCACCATTGTAGTATCCCCCATGGTCACATGATCAAAATTCAGATGCTTGGCAACTGACATTTATTTACAATGATTGCAGTGCGCCGATGTCATGTGATCACCTTTTGCAAACTTCTGACTAGCAAAGTCAATGGAGAAGTCAAATTCACTTAACTGTGTTAGCAACTTTACTGCAGTGATTCACTTAACAACTATGGCCAGAATGGTCATAAAATGGGGCAAAACTCCCCAAATTTTGGTTTCAACTGTGGTCATAAGTCCAGAGCTACGAGATCCCTGTATAGCTGAAAATTCACCATGAAAAATCAAAGCAGGAAAGAGAAGTGACATCAAACTACTCCTAAATAGTAGTACAATAACTGATTTCAAGATACTTTTGTCGGGGTTTGGGTTCCTTTTTGACTTTGGAAAAATTAAAACCAATGACACTAATATTTCAACTAGAGTTCATAAACATTTTGGTCTTTAATATTCTATTAAAATTTAGTATTCTATTAAATTTAGAATATTTTACACTGCTGTCATTGCTATCAGGTCTGGGTTCTAATTTACTTCGCTACCAATTCGCTTCCACCTGTGTTGCGTGGCCAAAAAAACCAACAACCCTAAAAAAGCTAAACACAAGATGGAGACTAAGTGCACAGTACTGGAAACTCAGCTTCTGTGAATGCTCAGAAGGAAAATAATAATAATAAAAAGATAGCAGCCCCCACGGACCAGCAACAACCAAAACGGTTCCGTGATGTCATCATGACATCACCAGCAAGTTGCTATCGGTTTGGGCAAACTGGTCCAAGCTGGAAGGAACCCACCTCTGATTGCTATCCATTGTAAAATCAGACTTAGCCTTTTTAAAAAGTCTCAGAATGTTTTGCAAATATACACAGATGCATATTTAGTGATATAGTATCTTAATTTTTACCTAAATTATCTGCTTTGTAGAGACAAGGTGGCGCAGCAAGTAAAGTGCAGTACTGCAGGCCACTAAAGCTGACTATAGATCTGTAGGTCAGCGGTTCAAATCTCACCACCGGCTCAAGGTTGACTCAGCCTTCCCTCCTTCCGAGGTGGGTAAAACGAGGACTTGGATTGTGGGGGCAATAAGCTGGCTCTGTTAGAAAGTGCTATTGCTAACATGTTGTAAGCCGCCCTGAGTCTAAGAAGGGTGGCATAAAAAATCAAACAAACAATCAAAGGAAGGAAGGAAGGAAGGAAAGGAAGGAAGGAAGGAAGGAAAGGAA
The DNA here is from genome assembly GCF_031021105.1 of Erythrolamprus reginae. Taxonomy (NCBI): domain Eukaryota; kingdom Metazoa; phylum Chordata; class Lepidosauria; order Squamata; family Dipsadidae; genus Erythrolamprus; species Erythrolamprus reginae. The sequence continues at coordinate 269,798,221 of NC_091951.1, read as the reverse complement.
GGAAGGAAGGAAGGAAAAAAGAAAAAGAAAAAAGAAAGAAAAAAAGAAATAGATTAACACTTAATTAAGTCCTGTCCCAATTATTTTAGGCTTGCTAAATTTCGCATTAAGACTGGACTGCTAGTTCTCTATGGAGATTCTCAGTCATTCTGGTCATAGTTGTCCCAAAGATGTTTTTTCAAGAGGCAACTGGGCTTTCTGGATTTCTTTGAAGACATTTTGTTTCTCATCCAAGAAACTTCTTCAGTTCTGACTGGATGGTGGGGAATAGAATAGAATACTCTTTGCAGACAGCTGGTCATTTGCATTCTTTTAGAGGCCACCAGGAGGTTTATCTGTGTCATTAGGGTCATCTGAGTACACCCATTTCATGCATTTGCACTGCTCAGCTGATAAAGTGAACACCACTACTGTACAGTATTTTTAAAAAAAATCTAACTGTTAATACCATCACTGGCCAATAGGTGTCACTAATTTTTGGAATGGATGACTTGACTCTAGTAATTTTTCTATAGTTTCCTATTAAAATTCTATGGAATAAAATTCTGGTTAGTTAGAATGGAATGGCATATAGGTTTAATAAATATAATTATTAAGCAAGAAATGAGAGTGCTAAGGTAATATTTAAATAAAATCAAAAGCCAAGACAGTAAAATCAATTTTAAAGCTTCAAAACATCCATAAATCAAAGCAGCCGGCAAAGAAATGAAAATAAAACGATTTAACTGAATATTAAAATATTTTAGAGTATTCTATTTAGCAATGGAAATAACCATTATGACACTGAGAGGTCATAAAAGGTACAGTATATGCAAAGCAATAAACAACAATAAAGTAGACAATAGGTGAATCAATCTGGGAAAGTAGTGCAGGTAATTCACTTTGTTTAGTAACTGTTCAAAAGCTGGCTGGGAAGTTTGCAAATGGTGATCACATGACCCCAGGAAACTGCAGCTGTCATAAATACATGCCAGTTGTCAATGCCCAAATTTTGATCATATGACCACAGGGATGCTGCAATGGTCATAACTCTTCGGAGAGGGGCGGCATACAAATCTAATAGAAACATAGAAACATAGAAGACTGACGGCAGAAAAAGACCTATGGTCCATCTAGTCTGCCCTTATACTATTTCCTGTATTTTATCTTACAATGGATCTATGTTTATCCCAGGCATGTTTAAATTCAGTTACTGTGGATTTACCAACCACGTCTGCTGGAAGTTTGTTCCAAGGATCTACTACTCTTTCAGTAAAATAATATTTTCTCACGTTGCTTTTGATCTTTCCCCCAACTAACTTCAGATTGTGTCCCCTTGTTCTTATATTCACTTTCCTATTAAAAACACTTCCCCATTTCTTTTTCTTTTCTCTCCCTTTTTCTCCCTCTTCTAGCTGCCTTATTAAATCCTTTTTCTCTTCTTTTTTTCTTTGTATTTTTTCAAACTTTCCCTTTTCAAAATAGTTATTACTCTTTCTTTGCTGTCATTTATTTTGTCTTTTTATTAGACCATTTATTTTTAACTTTTACTGGTTTTTTATTCCTAAAAGTTTTATATTAGTTTCCTGAGGTATTATATCTTTAAATTTTTAAAGACAATTTAAATTTTTAAAATAATTAATAACAATATATATTGGATTTTGAATTTTGAACTTTCTTGATAATTGAATAGTTATAATTTAAGCGTAACCGCTAATAAAACAGATTGAATAGATTTGGAATTTATAGAAATTTTCTCCTTTTCACTATATATAAATTTAGATTGATTTAAATTAACTCAAACTTTAAACAGCGGATTCAAAATTGATAATGTCAACTTATTCAACCGTTGTTAAAACAGTCAAAAAACAACCTACTGCAACAATCTCTTCTCCACAAGTGTCCCCACGTCCTTCCCCGACACACCAGGCCTCAGCTATGTCTTCCAAGGATAAAGAAAAAGACAAAACAACGCAGCCCAACTTTGCAACATTACAAGAAACTTTAAACAATATGCAGGACTCTATCTTTAAATCTCTAGAGAATGCCACCCAACAAAGAGAGGTTATAAAAGAGGATGCAACACAACAAAGGGAAGCCATAAAAGCAGACTTGGCAGAATTTAAAAAGGAGATGGCCCAACTGAAAGCTGATATGGGCGAGGTGAAAGACCAGATAAAGGAGATCCAACAAACACTACAAGAAAGTGATGATCGAGTGAAAAAGGTTGAAGAGAAATCTGACAAAAACGCAAAAAGAATTGATTATCTCGAAGGGAGAGCTGATGCAAGACACAGAAGACATGATGAATCAATTATTCAGCTGGAGATGCAACGTGCTTCGTATGGACTACGATTTCAGAATATGAAAGAGGAAAAAGATGAAGATTTAAAAATGACTATGGCGGAAACGATTGGAGGTATACTCCAGGAGGATCCTGCTGCGTTAGTGAAAGAAATCGATGAAGTTTACAGGACTTCGAATAGTTACATCCGTCGCCACAATCTTCCAAGAGAGATTCATATCAAATTCACCAGGAAAACTTTGCGAGATGACATACTCCATTGGGCAAGAAACTCCAAACTCCAACATCAAGGAGTGGAAATAAAAATATTAAAACAAGTTCCAAGAAGTGTCAGAGAGAGCAGAAGAGATTACCAGTTTCTTACCAGAATTTTGATCAAAGAAAATATAACCTATCGTTGGTTAATCCCACAAGGTCTTTCTCTGACATGGCGTTCTACAAGATACAAGCTGGAAAATGTAGAACAAGCTAGGTATTTCTTTGAAAATAGTGGCATCAGCCACATGGACTTTTCAGATAAACAACAAGAGGCGCATCAACAACCAGCACAACAGCAATCAGGGGAGATACTAGCAATCCAACAAGAAGAACTATTGGGGGCCACAGCTCTAGCAATAGAGCAGGACCAAGGTGCTATAAGAAGAGTTCAGCCTCAGCGAGAAACCAAAAAACCCACTAAATGACAACAACTAAAGATCTAAAGATCTTTTCGGTAAACGTTAACGGACTTAATGAACCAAGGAAAAGGAAACAAATCTTCTCTAAAATCAGAAATCAAAATGCTCAAATTGCAATATTACAAGAAGTACATATCAAAAAAGATAACCAAAAATTATTGTTGAATCCCAAAATTGGAAAAATGTATGCTGCATTAGCAGATCAAAAAAAAAGAGGTGTGGTGATGTATGTAGAGAATTCTATAAATTCCAAACAGATATATAAGGATAATGATGGTAGAATATTGATTGTACAAGTTGATATTGAACCTAGACCTATAGTGGTTGTTTCTATTTATGCTCCCAATGAAGACCAAATGATATTTTATAAAAATTTACATCAAATAATAATAGACTTAGCTATTGAGAATGTATTAATAATAGGTGATTTTAATGCTATTGTGAATAGGCAATTAGACCATTCAGGGGGAGGGAGCCACAATAAAAGGAAAAAAACAAAAAGAAATCTACTACCTAGTACTTTCCAAAAAATGAAAACAGAATTATTGCTAAATGATATATGGAGGGAAAGACACCCCCATAAAAGACAATTTACGTTTTATTCTAATCCCCACAAAATTTGGACAAGAATAGATATGGTATGGACATCAAAAATGGTTGCAGAAGAAATAAGGGAAGTAGAGATAGATGTTAATACATGGGCTGACCACAACCCAATAGTGGTCTATATAAGAAGGAACAACAAACAGAATATTTGGCGGATGAATAGAATTATACTAAATGATAAGAAATATAAAGATTGGATCGAAAAGGAATTAAAAATATTTCTTGAGATTAACAAAACCCCAGACACCACTCCACAGAATATATGGGATACACTCAAAGCTTATATAAGAGGGTTAACAATATCTTACACAGCAAAATACAATAAGGAAAATAAATTAAAGTACGTACAACTAATAAATGAATTAAAACAATTGGAATTTGCATCGCAGCAACACACCAAGAACAGAGACTTTAAAACAGAAATAAATGTAATTAAACATAAAATTAGAATTATAGAACAAAATCAAATAACTGAAAAAATTAAAAGAGCAAAACAACATTATTTTGAACATGCAAATAAACCAGGCAGATGGTTAGCATATAAACTTAGAAAGCAGAGTCAATCCAAATTGATAAAAAAATTAGAAGACAAAGATGGTACAATAAAATATGATACAGAAGGAAAGGCGGACATTGTTTATAACTTTTATAAAGATCTTTATGCCAAAGACAATGTTAGTGAAGATGAGGTTTTTAATTACTTACAGGCTTCAAAATTACCACAAATAACAGAAGATCAACAGACCATGTTGGATGGTCCAATAACAATGGAAGAACTCCTAACTATAATTAAAAAACAGAAAAACAATAAGGCCACTGGTCCGGATGCTATACCGGCAGAATGGTATAAGATAGACAATGAAATAGTAAGAAACTATATGTTAGAAATTTTTAATTCATGTAGACTTGAGGGTAAAATTCCGAAATCTTGGTCAGAATCGCTGACAACTTTAATACACAAATCCGGCACTGACCCACTAAAAATCAAAAATTATAGACCCATATCTTTATTAAATGTAGATTATAAAATATTTATTGCCATTTATGCAGATAGACTTAAAAGAATTATAAATGGAATAATACATCAAGACCAAAATGGATTTCTACCAGGGCGACAAATTAAAAATAACCTTAGAACAGTAATAAATACATTAGAATACTATGAACAACATCCAGATAAGACAGCATCCTTAATGTTCTTAGATGCTCAAAAGGCCTTTGACAACGTTAACTGGACATTTATAAAAATGCAATTAAACAAAATGAGATTTGGCTCAAAATTTGTTAATTTAATAGATACTATATACTCAAAACAAACGACTAAAATAATATTAAATAATAACCAATTACAAGCACTTGATATAAACAAGGGAGTTCGTCAAGGATGTCCTATATCACCATTGTTATTTATTATGACACTTGAAACTTTATTAATTAAAATAAGAGCGGATTCCGAAATAAAAGGTTTAACTATAGGAGACGAAACTTACAAACTCCAAGCTTTTGCAGATGACTTAACGTTTATAATTGAAGAACCGATAACAACTGTCCCTTCTTTATTGCAAACTATTGAACAATTCGGAAAGGTAGCAGGTTTAAAGATAAATAAAAGTAAAACTTCTTTCTTAACCAAAAATATGAATAAAATACAAGAAACTAAATTAGAAAATATTTCTGGAATAAAAACCGTAAAGAAAGTAAAATATTTAGGAATAAATTTAACAGCGAAAACAATAACTTTAAAAAATGATAATTATATAAAATTATTATCAGAAATTAAAAAAGATTTAGAAACATGGAACAACCTGAAAATATCATTTTTAGGAAGAATTGCCACAATCAAGATGAATATTTTGCCTAAGGTTTTATTTCTCTTTCAGGTAATTCCAATAAACCCAGGGGGAACTTTCTTTAAAACTTTGACAAACTTAGTTAAAAAATTTATATGGCAAGGGAAAAAAGCAAGGATAAAAATAAACTGTTTGGAAGACATTAAAGAAAGAGGAGGATTTGGTCTTCCAAACTGGAAATTATATTATCAGGCCGCCGCCTTAACATGGATTAAAGATTGGATAACCTTAGAGAACAAAAGAATATTAAATTTAGAAGGACATGATCTTATGCTGGGTTGGCATGCATTTATATGGTATGACAAGGAAAAAAATCACTCATATTTTAAGAGACACACATTAAGGAAGTATTTACTAGAGGTTTGGAAAGACATAAAGAAAAATCACTTCTTAAATGTTCCAGAATGGATAGCCCCCCTAGAAGCAATAACACATCCAAAATCTATAAAAGACACGAAAATATTTTATAGATATAAAGAATTATTAAATGATCAGATGAAGCTAAAGCTTAGGAATAAACTACAAGAAGAAGGGATAATAATAGATTGGTGGCATTATGCCCAGATTCGATCCAGATACCAGAAGGATATAACTCTTTATACTTTTAATAAAAGTAAGAATTTGCTAAGTCATTTAATTATTAATAATTCAGTAAAAATGATAGGGAAAATATATAAATTTCTTATCGCTCACAAAAATATAGAGTTGACTCTAAAAGATACCATGATAAGATGGTGCAGAAATATAGGCAAGGAAATAGATATAGATACTTGGGAAAAAGTCTGGATTAATAATTGGAAAATGACCAAGTCAGTTTCATTAAAAGAAAACCAAATTAAAATGTTTTATAGATGGCACCTTCCACCTAACAGGATAGCTAAAATGTTTCCTAAAACATCCCCACTGTGTTGGAAATGCAAGAAAGATATAGGAACTTATTACCATCAATGGTGGACATGTAGCAAAGCTAAAACTTATTGGAAGATGATTGAGAAGATATTAAAAGAAATATTAAAATATGACATAGATAACACCCCGGAATTTTACTTATTAGGAATTACTAATCAGACTTATAAGAAGGAAACTCTTTACTTAATTATACACATATTAACTGCGGCTAGAATAATATACGCGCAAAACTGGAAGGGGGAGGAAATCCCCAAGAAAGAAGAAGTTATAGCTAAAATATTAGATTGCGCTGAAATGGATATGATGACAAGACGATTAAACGATCAAGAAGATACAAAATTTTATGAAACATGGAACAACATATATAAATGGTTAGATAAGAAAAAATAAGAGATAGATCTGTTTTTATTTAGGTAATAACAATATTAGATGTATTTGTTGATGATTTTGACATAGTTGTTTACTCACAAGCGATATATTAAAAATTTTGTTTTATGTATGCTTAGTAATTGAGATTAGTTTGAATGTTTGATTAAATGAATATATTACACTTAAATAACATATTAAGCATTTTTACTTATACTGTACTAATATTGCATTTAAGATTTGAAAATTTTTTACTAGACTTTTTAACATTCAACAAATGTTTGATTATGTATTCTTTTCTCTATTTGAATGTATACTTTCAAAAGAAGCGGGGAAATACATCCCCATTTTATGTTTAATGTTTGTACGTCTGTATGTCTGTTTTATGAAAAATAATAAAAAAATTTAAAAAAAAAAAAAATAAAATTCTATGGAATAAAATTCTGGTTAGTTAGAATGGAATGGCATATAGGTTTAATAAATATAATTATTAAGCAAGAAATGAGAGTGCTAAGGTAATATTTAAATAAAATCAAAAGCCAAGACAGTAAAATCAATTTTAAAGCTTCAAAACATCCATAAATCAAAGCAGCCGGCAAAGAAATGAAAATAAAACGATTTAACTGAATATTAAAATATTTTAGAGTATTCTATTTAGCAATGGAAATAACCATTATGACACTGAGAGGTCATAAAAGGTACAGTATATGCAAAGCAATAAACAACAATAAAGTAGACAATAGGTGAATCAATCTGGGAAAGTAGTGCAGGTAATTCACTTTGTTTAGTAACTGTTCAAAAGCTGGCTGGGAAGTTTGCAAATGGTGATCACATGACCCCAGGAAACTGCAGCTGTCATAAATACATGCCAGTTGTCAATGCCCAAATTTTGATCATATGACCACAGGGATGCTGCAATGGTCATAACTCTTCGGAGAGGGGCGGCATACAAATCTAATAGAAACATAGAAACATAGAAGACTGACGGCAGAAAAAGACCTATGGTCCATCTAGTCTGCCCTTATACTATTTCCTGTATTTTATCTTACAATGGATCTATGTTTATCCCAGGCATGTTTAAATTCAGTTACTGTGGATTTACCAACCACGTCTGCTGGAAGTTTGTTCCAAGGATCTACTACTCTTTCAGTAAAATAATATTTTCTCACGTTGCTTTTGATCTTTCCCCCAACTAACTTCAGATTGTGTCCCCTTGTTCTTATATTCACTTTCCTATTAAAAACACTTCCCTCCTGAACCTTATTTAACCCTTTAACATATTTAAATGTTTCGATCATGTCCCCCCTTTTCCTTCTGTCCTCCAGACTATACAGATTGAGTTCATTAAGTCTTTCCTGATACGTTTTATGCTTAAGACCTTCCACCATTCTTGTAGCCCATCTTTGGACCCGTTCAATTTTGTCAATATCTTTTTGTAGGTGAGGTCTCCAGAACTGAACACAGTATTCCAAATGTGGTCTCCCCAGCGCTCTATATAAGGGGATCACAATCTCCCTCTTCCTGCTTGTTATACCTCTAGCTATGCAGCCAAGCATCCTACTTGCTTTTCCTACCGCCCGACCACACCGCTCACCCATTTTGAGACTGTCAGAAATCACTACCCCTAAATCCTTCTCTTCTGAAGTTTTTGCTAACACAGAACTGCCAATACAATACTCAGATTGATGAAATTATTATTATTATTATTATTATTATTATTATTATTATTATTATTACAAAAAATTGTCATAAGTAACTTTTTTCAGTGCCATTGTTAATCTTACGCGGTCACTAAATAGAGGGTTGTAAGTTGAGGACTACCTGTAAATAGGAATAAACAAACCATGCCTTCGTATTGTGTGGAAAAAGTTTGTCTTCTCCCATTCAAATGGTTTTTAATTGAAAGAAAATAGAAGAGACTAAGGGGCAAGGGTGGATTATAAGTGGAATATTACGATGATTTAGTAATGATATAATTAATTCTATTTATTCAATAGAGTGCTCTTTATCTCAGAGGACCCCAGAGTGCTATAATAATGTCTAGAAAGAGAGTCTGGCATCTGGATGGTATATGAGTGTGCTCCAATTATCTGTAATTCCTTTTCAGAACAGATCATTGCACTTAGCCATAATATAATTGGTTTGTTTGGAGCAGTGATGGCGAACCTATGGAACGTGTGCCACAAGTAGCCCGTGGAGCCATATCTGAGGGCATGTGAGCCATTGCCTTATGTCAGCTCCAGCATGCATGGAGCATACTGGCCAGTTGATTTTTAGAAACATAGAAACATACAACACTGACGGCAGAAAAAGTCCTCATGATCCATCTAGTCTACCCTTATACTATTTTCTGTATTTTATCTTAGGATGGATATATGTTTATCCCAAGCATGTTTAAATTCAGTTACTGTGGATTTACCAACCACGTCTGCTGGAAGTTTGTTCCAAGGATCTACTACTCTTTCAGTGAAATAATATTTTCTCATGTTGCTTTTGATCCTTCCCCCAACTAACTTCAGATTGTGTCCCCTTGTTCTTGTGTTCACTTTCCTGTTAAAAACACTTCCCTCCTGAACCTTATTTAACCCTTTGACATATTTAAATGTTTCGATCATGTCCCCCCTTTTCCTTCTTGAGTTCATTAAGTCTTTTTGACTTTCTTTAAGCCATTTTCGCCTCCTCAGGCTTCAGGAAAGGCTCCTGAACCCCGGGGACGGTGAAAAACAGCCCAATGGGCCAAATGGAAGTTTGGAAAAAACTTCCAGCTAGGCCATTGGGTCATTTTTTTATCATCCTCAGGGTTCAGGAAAGCCTCCTAAAGCCTGGGGAGGACAAAAAATGGCCCAATGGTCCAACCGGACATTTGGAAACGAATGTCTGGTTGGCCCAATTTTAACCATCTCCAGGATTCAGGAGGTTTTCTTGAACCCTGGAAAGAGCGAAAAACATCCCAACAGGCCCACCGGCAACCTGGAGGATTCAGTGAGGCCTGTGCGTATGCCCACAGTTGAGGCAGAATGGGGGTTTGTGTACATGTGCAGGGGAGCATGGGGGGGGTTGTACGCATGCACAGGAGGACATTGCATTATGGGTATGGGCACATGTGCATGCGCTATTGCGCCTGTGCACCCTTTTGGCACCCAAGCCAAAAAGGTTTCGCCATCACTGGTTTGGAGCATACAGCATGCACTTACCTGATGTGATTCTTCCAATACTGAAGGAACAATCTATCATCTATCATCTCTGTCTGTCTATCTATCTATCTATCTATCTATCTATCTATCATCTATCTATCATCAATCTATCATCTATCTATCTATCTATCTATCTATCATCAATCTATCATCTATCTATCTGTCAAAACGTGTAGACTGGCCATAGAACTAGTCATATCATCTGTCTGTCTGTCTGTCTATCTTCTATATCTATTATCTATCTATCTATCTATCTATCTATCTATTTATCTATCTATCTATCTATCTATCATCTATCTACGGTATCTATCATCCTTCCATCAATCAATCTGTCTGTCCGTCAAAACGTGTAGACCGGCCATAGAACCAGTCACATCAGGGGGCGTCTCCTGTGTACACAGCCTGAGAAAAAGCTGCCGCTGGCGGTCACGCTGTGCTCGAGTAGAAAGCGCTCCAAACCCTCCCGCCGTCAGTCCCCTCTCATTCTCCCGTAGCTCCTCCTCCTTTCCCCTCTGGCCGAGCCAATAGCCTGAGCTTCCTGGCGGCGCTTCCCCCCCCACACACACACACCAGGCCCCGCCTTCTCTCCTTTGACCCCCGCCGCTGTCTCCGCGTTCCATCTTCCTGTTCCAAACCACGTGGACGCGCGCTGGGCACTGCGGGGCCAAAACCGTGGCGGCGCTGCGATCCTAAGCAACGGGGCGAGCTTCCGTTGGCGTCCGTTGGCTCGGCTGGCATCTAGAACGCTTGGCGGTTTGGGGGGGAGGAAAGATTCGGCCGGCGGTGTCCAGCGGCGCCCGGGGCAGTTAACAATGGCGAGCCAGGCTCCTTCCCTTAGCTACGTCGGGAGCAACTTTTTGCGGCAGAGGCTGGTGCTGTCCACGCTGAGCGGCCGGCCGGTGAAGATCCGCAAGATCAGGGCCAAGGAGGACAACCCCGGCCTCAGAGGTGGGTTAGTTGCGGGAGGTGCGAGACGAATCCCTGGGGACGATTTGGGGGTGGGGGTGGAGGGTTGAGCCCGGTGGGAAGGAGGCGGGTTGGAGGCTCGCCCGCTGAAAAGAGCCTGTCAGGTGGATTGAAATTTATTTTATTTTATTTATTTTATTTATTAATTAATTAATTAATTTTGTCCAATGCACAACAATACACAATGGAGGTTATAGAGGTTATACTCGAGTAAAATATATTAGAGAAAGAATAGAAGTGAAAATTTAGGAATAGAATATATCAATTATTAGAGAATAGAAGGATATTATGAGAGTAGTATAAGAAGAATAGAATAGAAGAATAGTAGATATGATATACAGTATGGGATATAGGAGAGACTCTAGGACAGGGGACGGGAGGCACGCAAGTGCACATGCACGCCCCTTACTGACCTCTTGGGAATCTGGAGAGGTCAACTGTGGATAGTCAGAGGGTAAAATGTTGTGGGTTAGGGGAAGATACTACGGAGTCCAGTAATGAGTTTCATGCTTCAACAACTCGATTACTAAAATCGTATTTTTTACAGTCCAATTTGGAGCGGTTAATATTCAGCTTGTATCTGTTTTGTATTGTTGTGGTTGAAGCTGAAGTAGTCATTGACAGGCAGGACATTGCAGCATATGATCTACATTAGAGCATGTAGCTGAGACATTCAAAATTTTAAAAAGAATTATTACATAAATGACCTAGAACTCTTCCATTAATTAATCTTTCTCTACTTTGCCTCATACAATGAAAAATATGGCATATAGAATTTTTATATAAGACATTCAGTGCAATTATACTTGCTTTCTTGGACATTAATTCCACTCTATTGGGAATTATTCCTTTATTATTGTGTGTGATGTTGCAGCCAGAATTTGTTCCACTTACAAATAACCAGTTAACTTCTAAGGTTAGAGGTAAATCAATTTTAAAATGTTTTGGTAGGAATCAATTCCTGATTTTACATCTTTTAAAACTTTTATTGCATAATTTTCTAGAGTATCCTTCTAAATTTTGCACCTATTAAATAGGTTGGTGATTTACTTCATCAGTTGCTTCTACAGTCACTTTGTTGGTTGATTGCTTTATCATGATCTGAAGAATATAATTCTCAGTGACTTGATTAATTGATGAAAGTCCAAACACTTCAGTACTATGTTCTGAATACATAGCAGTTAGTTCTGAAAATGTATTTCTTTGAACTTTAGGCACAATTGTACTTATCTGCCTTTTTACATCACTACTTTGTAACACTGGTAGGTGACTTCATCAGCCTAAAAATCCACATCTGCTGTTGGATCAGGAGTTGTGTATGCATGCAAACATAACCACCTTAACAGGGGTGGACTACTAGCAGGAATGCCTAATTGGGCTCGCCTCCTCAGCTCTGGAGGTCCCATGAGTTTGAGCAGGTACTGAAATTGTGCACGGAGACGCAGGTCTGCCCATGTTCCACATGCGTGGAAGCAAAAAACCTTGCCGGAACACAGGTGCACCTGCGTCTCTGCACGATTTCGCTATCTGCATGAGTGCAGCAGCATAACTCTGCTAAAACTCACGAGACCACCAGAGCCGCGGAGGCGAGCCCAATTAGGCTTTGCGGCTAGTAGCCCACTACTGTGCCTTAACTACTGGAAAAAAGAGGATGATTCATCTTTTCTTCTACTGATCTTTCTTTAGACTGTATTCTTCCTGTTACTATTGTTTATTAAGAAAGACAGAGTTTTTATTGGGGTGGAGAATCTCCAACATTGGCAATGGTAGCTTTTCTAACCCGGTTGAGGTTTACAACTAGAGTAGACTAATGATTGATTGTCAAGCTGCTAGGAGCTGCTATCAAGTGAGGGAGACCACCTGGGGCTGCTCAGTGCTTAGAGCAGTGGTTCTCAACCTTGGGGCCGGGACCCCTTTGGGGGTCGAGTGACCATTTCACAGGGGTTGCCTAAGATCATGGGAAAAGACTAATTTCCAATGGTGTTAGCAACTAAAGCTTCTATTCTGGCATCTCGGAACATATTTTTACAATCCAACCAATCAGGTGTTTACAGGGAGGTGTCCCTCTGACCTGTTGCCAATCAGCTTAAAGATCTGTTGGAAGAATTGGCGCTAGACTTATGGTTGGGGGTCACCACAAGATGAGGAACTGTATTAAGGGGTCGCGGCATTAGAAAGGTTTGAGAACCACTGGCTTAGAGTGATGGATGGGGGACTCCTGAGTTCAAATTTATAAGAAGTAACACTTTGGCAAATTGATACATATTAAATCTAACCTCAAGACTGGACTTGCGAATGAAACTAATCCGTTCAGGCAGAACTTCCTAGTGGAAAGTAGGAATATAAACATAAACACATTTTAATAGAAAAAAATACACAAACTTTTTCTGTCTGATGGCTGCATTTCATCTATTTTGTACTTGAGTCACAATCCTGGTAGAGCAGTGGGGATATTTTCGATGGGCTCTTTGACAGCTTTTCTAATGCCAAACAGAGGAGTGAAGGAACTGTAAGCCATAGATATTTGGACATGCAAACATTCCTCTTACACCTGAGGAAAATTTATTTTATTTTATTACAGTATTGCCCTTATGCTGCAGAAAGAAAATCACTTAACACTTAATGAGTTTTCCTCAGGCTGGATGGAAGTTGACTCATCAGACTTGCTTCTTTGCCAGGTGGATTGTTTTTTTCCATGTTCCCAATTGTGCAATAAAAGATAACATTTTATCCAAATAACAAAACAAGGCATAACTGGGGCAATACAAATTACGGATTATAATTAATATAGAGTCTGATGCAAATTAACCATCAGCCATTCCAGAGCAGCTAATTATGGAAATCAATGGTGTAACAACTGCTGTCACCAAATAATTGTATAATGATAATGCTGCTTTGTAAATGTGTTGTTTCTTTTTTTTAAATAGGCTACTTTTCCTACCATATGACTTCTTTATCAGCAGAAATTTTAATTACTGTTAAACCAATTTACAAAAAGAAAAAAAATTAAGGGTATCAATATATGCACACCCCAGATTTATGAATAGTCTTCAAAATAAGACACAGCAGTAGAAAGTGCATTTAAGTATAAAGAGATAGATTAGGTTTTCAGACTATTTATAAAAAGCCTGTCATCTCTCTTCTGTTATCTACTGGTCAGTTTCCAAACCTTCAGAAAATAAATCAAAGGAACATAAGCATTTGCAACAGCAATGAATCTTCCAAAATAATTTATATAATAACCTTTATCTTCCTCCCTTCCTCAAAACCTATATAGTGTATGATCCACATCATAAGAAGTGGTGCTGCATTTTAGCATTATCATAATACCAATAATTAACTAAACTCACTATTATTCTCTAAAGAAACAGATTAGTGTCCCAAATCTGTAGGACAATTACTTTTTATTGATGTATGCGCAGATGTGGAATTGTTAAAAGATGTTTTAAATGAAGTATTGCCATTCTACAATTTTATGATTGCAAACAATCAAATGTAAGATGAGACTGCATTCTGAGTAATAATTCCCTAGTGATTTTTCTTGTTGCAAAAACAAGATTGTAGAAAGTGAGGTAAGGCAGTACCTGTTCTAGGACCCAGTGCCTTTCCTGGAATGAGTGGACTCCAATGTTATAAGGGGATTTTAATTGAGCAAAGCCTTCTTGAAACACTGTCTTTAAAAAGGCCCTTGTCTTGACATGCCCTGTAAAAACTAAGGATTCAATCACTAGAGTTTCACTCTTCTGCCTTCTTAAGAGGTTAACACCAAAGTCCCGAGTCCCTTTGAAAGTCAGTATGATTAATCACACTGAGCTCAATTAATTTATGATTGACTAAGTCACAAAATAGATAATGGAATGAGAAGAGCATCGAATTGCATTGGATATTGTATATCCAGTTTAGGCTATTAGAACTTTTTTTTATGTGTAGAAAATTAATAAAGATTTTTTTTTTAAAAAAAAAAGAACTGGCATTGATATCACTGAGCTGCTTCTCAAATTTATTTATTAAAGGAGGATGATGGGTTTGTTTTTTCGCTACAGTAAGGTATACAGTGTTTCCTTGATTTTCGCGGGTCCGAACTTCGCGAATAGCCTATACCACAGTTTTTCAAAACATATTAATTAAAAAATACTTCGCGGGGTTTTTTTCTATACCAGTTTTTCCCATCATACGTCATCGCCAAACTAATAATTTTTGCAAATAAATAACAAAAAAAATAATTATTGTTAATAAATAATTATGTTTATAAATATCAGGATCACTAAGTGTCTTATTCAATGGTGAATACCAGTAATAATGGTGAGTAAATGGTTGCTAAGGGAATGGGAAATTGCAATTTGGGGGTTTAAAGTGTTAAGGGAAGGCTTGTGATACTCTTCGTAGTCAAAAATGGTGTATTTACTTCCTTATCTCTACTTTGCGGAAAATCGACTTTCGCGTGCGGTCTCGGAACGCATCCCCCATGAAAATCGAGGGAACAAATGTAACAGGTGACAAAAAATAAAGACAGCAGGAATGAAAGCAAAACGATTTGGAACTAGGATATAAGTAATTAACAACTTTTGCTTATTTGGTGATCTTATGTTGTTGCAATATTTTCGGTTGCAGTGGTTTCATCAGTCTCTTTACATTATCTTTCTAAGTAAACCCAAGCACAAAAGCATGATGATTGTCCGTCAATGCACTGACACTTGATAGTATCCCCCTTCCTTCCAGAAGCTTCTGGCATTCCATTACAAAAGTGATAGATTTCACTGGCATTATTTCCCCCACTTTTTCCAAAAAAAGGGAACAAGTGTTAGAGATGTCTGGTAGATAAATTACCTCTATTTCATTCTTTAATTTAATCTTCTTTTAAAAAAAAGAAAGCTGGAAACTGGATAAATAGAAAAACGAACAATAGTGCATATTTTATTTTGCAACATTGGGAAATGTAGTTCAACTGAAACCTTTGAAATACTTGGTTGGAGGAGAATTTTGTTGTGTGACTGTATGCATAGAATAACAAATAGATTTTTGGAGGGAAAATAATCTGTTACTGATTTTTTCTATTGTAAAATTGGAATAGATTTTTCTCATTTTGTCTATTTTAATCACATGATTAACACACTATTTTAACTGTAATATGACCACAATGACACGCTGTTTGATTTGTGAAGATTGCCCTAAAGATTCTTGGAATTGCTGATGAATACTAGCAATCTAATCTGATGTGTGTTTCTCTGACAGATTTTGAGGCAAACTTTGTCAGGCTGATTGACAAGATAACCAATGGTTCTAGGATTGAAATAAACCAAACAGGTAATTATTTTATATTTAATGGTATCGGCATAAATGGACCTCCAGTCTTTAGGAGCTGTTAGCATATTTAGAACTTTAGAGAAGATAATAATTTAAAAGCTCTATTTTACCAATATGTTATCTGTCTTCCTTTTATCTTACTCCTGTTTTGATGGACCGTCTACATTTTCTCAACTATATCCTTCCTCCCGTCTACATTTTCTCAACTATATCCTTTTTCTAGGCAATTGCATCTGTGGCCAGACTAAGCATTATATTGCAACTGTCCATTATTTTTTTTCCTTTAAAAAAAGTTTAAAGGAACCACTTGGGCCACCTTCCAATTTTTAAAAAGTAAAGTATCATAAAGCGAGATGGCTCATGGAACTTGATAGCTGTTAAGGTGCCCATAGTCCTATCTGTGTTGTACCACACCAGGACCCTAACTTTGCGGAGCACAAGGGGACTTCCATTGAAGAGTTACACCTTTCAATAGCAAAGTAGATATGGGAAGAAATATAGAATTGATACAGTGGAAAGGGAATGTGTACTTTCATTATTATTATTATTATTATTATTATTATTATTATTATTATTATCAATAATAATAATAATTTTTATTATAGAAACATTTGCAAAGTAAAAAGAATACAAAATTAAAGAAAAGTTTAGAAATGAAAAGTAAATAGGAAAGAAATAAAAAGAGAAAAGAGAGAGACAAAGAAAAATGTGAAGAAGTGACTTCCAATCTTCTTTGCAGGAGTTAGAAATGCATTTGTACATTTATCTCTCTAGGGTTACACTGTGACTCCCTTCTTTCCATGTTCTACCCTTTCTAATAATCGAGTCCATAAATCAAAGTTGATTTTTTATATAGGATTAGCAAAATGTCCATAAAAGGTTTCCAGTCGCTAATGAAGGTTTCCAGTCCTAATGAAGAAAATCAATTTTGCCATTTCTGTAAACTATATCTACTAAGGGAGTATGTATTTTCTTGTTTTCTAAAGCTTTCTTTTATTTGTAATTATGGGTAGTTTCACTTGTAGGACAATGCAAGTCGCGGGTGTGATTGTGTGTGTGTGTGTGTGTGTGTGTGTGAGAGAGAGAGAGAGAGAGAGCTAACACTTCCTTACTGTGCTTTTTCCCATCCTGACCTTTATTTTCTTTCCCACCCATTGCTATAATGTCCTGCTTGCACCATGAGAATTAACTACCACAAAGCCCTTCTGTAGGTTCGTAGAGTCATTTGAGCATATGATAGAGATTGATTGACAGGCAAGACAAACACGTTGCCTTTTGTCTCTACCCTACAGCTTTTACAATAACATTTATCTTGCTTTTTTAAAAACAGGTACAACTTTGTACTACCAGCCTGGTCTGCTCCACGGAGGTTCACTAGAACATGATTGCAGCGAAAATCGTAGTATTGGATATTATCTAGAGAGTCTTCTCTGCTTAGCCCCTTTCATGAAACATGCACTAAGAATTGTCCTCAGAGGTATAACCAATGATCAGATAGATCCATCAGTAAGTTGAAGGTCTACTAATTCACCCTTTCCTATACCTAGCGGATTGTGCATACAGTGCTTTCACAGAATTGTGAAGGGATGGGATGGAGTAGGGGGCATCCTGTAGGAATGGGGTGTGTGTCAAAATAGCATGCATCCACACAGTGGACGGTGAACCTGTGGCTCCGCGTGCCACAGGTAGCATGTGGAGCCATATCTGCTGGTACGTGAGCCTTTGCCCTAGCTCAGCTCCAATGTGCATATGTGTTCCAGCTAATTTTTGGCTTGCGCAGAGGCTCTGACAGGGCATTTTTGGCTACCAGAGAGCCTCCAGGGGGATGGGGAAGGGCGTTGTTACCCTCTACCGGCTCCAGGGGAGCCTTTGGAGCCTGGGGAGGGCGAAACACGAGCCTACTGGGCCCACCAGAAGTTGAGAAACAGGCCGTTTCCGGCCTTCAGGGGGGGGCGAGGGAAGCTGTTTTGGCCCTCCCCAGGCATTGAATTATGGGTGTGGGCACTCGTGAATGTGCGATAGCACGCGCCCACACTCTTTTGGCACCAAAGGAAAAAAAGGTTCACCATCATTGCTCTAGGTAGTTCTCAACTTACAACTACCCTGTTTCCCAAAAAATAAGACAGCGTCTTATATTAATTTTTGCTCCCAAAGATGTGCTACGTCTTATTTTCAGGTGATGTCTTATTTTTTTTCAATGAAGAAGAATTCATATTTATTGCTGAACAAAAAAAAAAGAACATTTATTATATACTGTACAGTAGTTGTCAAACGAGAATCCTATCAAGAATTTCTTACTACTACATACAAATATAATAATAATAATAATAATAATAATAATAATAATAATGATGATGATGATGATGATGATGATGATAATAGCTTCACAATCATGGCCAAAAAAAATCATAACTCAGGCATGAATCACTAAACAACTACTAGCTTAATGAATCTACAAGTCTATAAATGCAAGCCAGAGAAAGACATGTACAGGTTCTGAGACTCCCATCAGCTGGACCATCTGAATATATCTGCACTTTTACCCTTTCTTACGTTTTAGATAAAACAGATGAGTAGAAGAGAAGTTGTATGAACTATATCCTTCTTCTTTTGAACTGTTCATAAAAATGGATGAAGACCAATTACATTTTCCTTTTTGGCCAGTTGATTTCCCCTTTCCAATATTGGCTTGGTTAGCTGATTGTTGCAGAGTGGAGTGTTCAGTGTTATTGGATAAAATGGCTGTAACTTAATGCTAAAATTTTATTCCCACTGACTTACTCTGTCAGTGTTGGGGGGAAGTGTTGAATCCTGGCTTAACTGCCCTGGCTTTCTGACACTCGGTTTGAAAAGGAAGAATTGTCCAAGGAACTACACAGAACAAAACAATGCTCCCACCAACATGACAGGGCAAGCCATTACTGTATAAACAGATAGCAAATCCCATTCCCTCTTAGCACTGATAATGTTACCTAGTTGGGTAATGAAATGGCTGTAAGAAAACCACCAAAGTCAAAGAGTAGCAAGGACTATCCATTATATCAGTGGTTCTCAACCTTTCCAGTGCCGTGACCCCTTAATACAGTTCCTCATGTTGTGGTGATCCCCAACCATACGTCTAGTGCCAATTCTCCCAACAGAGCTTTAAGCTGATTGGCAGGAAGGTCAGAGGGACACCCCCACTGTAAATACCTGATTGGTCGGATTGTAAAAATATGTTCCGAGATGCCAGAATAGAAGCTTTAGTTCCTAACACCATGGGAAATTTGTCTTCTCCCATGGTTTTAGATGACCCCTGTGAAATGGTTGTTCGACCCCAAAAGGGGTCCCGACCCCCAGGTTGAGAATCACTGCATTATATGAATGTGCTGCAAGAATAACCCCACTTTCTTTCATTGAAATGTTTTCCTAGAAACAGTGGACTGGCTGGCAATCAGTGCCTGTGAAACAAGAATAGATTAATAGCTAATTTAAGGATCGAATGATATTCTTTTTCTTTTTAGTTATTTTTTTAATGTTTCTCTCTTACTAGCATCATGTATATAAACATTGTTATATCTTTGTAGACTACCAAATCGTACTTTTTTTAATTTAATTTTTATTTTTTTAAAAAGATTGAATGATATTCTTTATATAATTTATTGGTTGCTAATAGACAATCTTGGGGTTATTTAATTTGTTAGTTAATAAAACAGTTTTTCATAGTGGGCTTTTAATTTCTTGTTGCTTCAATATTGAAAGTGTTCTTATTAATTAAAAAACAGTTTTGTAATGAATCTTTCAGGTAGATGTTCTAAAGGCAACTGCTCTACCTTTGTTGAAAAGATTTGGAATTGACGGTGAAGGATTAGAATTGAAGGTAAGAAATTGCTATTGGTCAGCACATCACTGCACTTGAGAAATGTCTTTATAAAATAAATTTCTGTGAGTTCATATTTGTCCATAGTACAGGTGGCCCCAATTTCTTCCTCTTCATTTTGGCAACTGCGTTAATTTATTAATCCTCTGGATTTTTGACATGTCCTTTTTTATTGTTTTCAGATAATAAGGCGGGGTATGCCCCCCAAAGGAGGAGGGGAAGTGATCTTCGCTTGTCCTGTGAAGAAAGTATTAAAACCTATTCAATATATTGACCCTGGTAAAATTAAGCGTATCAGAGGTGTGGCGTATCCTTCTTTGAACGTATCTGAAGATTATTGTAGACCGCCCTTTTCATTCAAAGATTGAGTTTTTACTTCTATATCCAAACAAGTCTAACTTGGAGCCCATGAACTGCATGTGGCCCAGGTTCGCCTGGTGCACCAGTTGCGGCCCTATTTGGACAGGGAGTCATTGCTCACAGTCGCTCATGCCCTTATCACCTTGAGGTTCGATTACTGCAATGCTCTCTTCAGGGGGCTACCTTTGAAAAGTGTTCGGAAACTGCAGATCGTTCAGAATGCGGCCACGAGAGCTGTCGTGGGGCTTCCTAGATTTGCCCACGTTTCTACAACACTCCGTGGCTTGCACTGGCTGCCGATTCAAAGTGTTGGTAGTGACATTTAAAGCCCTTCATGGCATTGGACCAGAATACCTCCGGAACCGCCTTCTACCACACGAATCCCAGTGGCCGATAAGGTCCCACAGACTTGGCCTTCTCCGGGTCCTGTCGACCAAACAATGTTGTTTGGCGGGCCCCAAGGGAGGAGCCTTCTCTGTGGCGGCCCCGGCCCTCTGGAATCAACTCCCCCCAGAGATTAGAACAGCCCCCACCCTCCTTGTCTTTCGCAAGTTACTCAAGACCCACCTATATCGCCAGGCATGGGGAATTGAGACATCTCCCCCAGGCTTTCTTATATTTTATGTTTGGTATGTATGTGCTGTATGGTTTTTTAATTGTTGGGGGGGGGGGTTATGTAATTTTATTATTAGATTTGTTTCATTATTATGCTGTTTTTTTATTACTGTTGTGAACCGCCCCAAGTCTTCGGAGCGGGGCGGCATACAAATCTAATAAATAATAATAATAATAATAATAATAATAATAATAATAATAATAATAATATCTAGGATGCCACCCTGCAAGATTGTAATAAAAATACAAAAAAAATTAAGCGTTATTTATTTATATACATTAACTATATTTTATATGTAGCCCAAGATAATTCCTATTCACTCAGTATGACCCAGGCAGCCCAAAAGTTGGAATGCCTGACTTAATGTATAAGTAATCCCGGTTGAGATCAATTACTGAGTTCACATGTCACACTGGGTCAATATAGTGTGATCGGTTAAGGTCTTACCCTGCAACTTGCTGGCTGACTTTGGATCAATATTCTGTTTGCGTTGCTGAGTTGGCTATCTGTCTGGAGTTGGTAATTTGTCTGGAGTTCAGTATTACATCACTCTACAGTGGCTTTCTACAGGGCTAATATCATAGTCAATGGATTCGGTGTGAACTTTTGAACCAGAAAAAGCATTGGTATAAATAGTACATGCATAATTTGGTTTACAATTTGCATTCTCTGTTTCGCTTTCCGTGGCTGCAAAAACTTCAAATGTGTATTGTGCATAGATGTGATGTATTCATGAAGGAAATGCAGCAGAAATACTCCTCTGATACTTGACCTTTTTTGTTTGTTTGTTTTCAAATGTATTCAGAAATATTTCCTTAGTTTCCTAAAACCAGCTATTCGGTTAGGGTATCCCCCCAGATAGCAAACCGAATGGTAGATTCTGCAAGGAGCATCTTGAATAAATTCCTACCAGATATCTACATTCATACAGATCATATGAAAGGGACCAGCTCTGGAAAGTAAGTTTCAGATAATTCTTTTAAAGGTATATATTATGGCTTCAGAGATTTTCATGCGATCACCATACTATCTAATAGTATCTACACTGTGTTCCCTTGATTTTCGCGGGTTCGAACTTCGCAGAACGTCTATACCACGGTTTTTCAAAAATATTTAATTAAAAAAATACTTCGCGTTTTTCCCCCCTATACCACGGTTTTTCCCGCCCGATGACGTCTACCTTTAAAAAACATTTTTTTAATAAACTTTAATAAATAAAGATGGTGAGTAATAATCTAAATGGTTGCTAAGGGAATGGGAAATTGTAAATTTAGGGGTTTAAAGTGTTAAGGGAAGGCTTGGGATACTGTTCATAGCCAAAAATAGTGTATTTACTTCCGCATCTCTACTTCACGGAAATTCAGCTTTCGCGGGCGGTCTCGGAACGCATCCCTCGTGAAAATCGAGGGAACACTGTATTACTATCAAGGGTTATTAGCAGTACAATCTAGGAATTCTTTATGGACTCCAAAGGGGAACTTAATGTAGGTCAACAGTGGTTTATGCCTATTTTAATCTATTTAATTTTTAATTATTTACCCATTAGGTCATATAACCTCATTTTACAATAACTTCCTTGGACAGTGATGGCGATCCTTTCTTGGTTTGGGTGCCAAAAGGGGTTGCGGTCCCATTCGCTTCTCCTTGCATGCGTACAACCCTCCCCGCACATGCGTATCGCCCCTGCTGTCCCTACACATGCGCACAGGCCTCACAATGAACTCCTGAATCCTGTGGATGGCTAAAAATAGCCAAATGGGCCAACCGGAAAGAACTTCCAGTTGGGCCTTTTTTTGCCCTTCCCCTGGCTTCAGGAGGCTTCCCTGAAGCCTGGGGAGAACGAAAACGGCTGAAAAGAAGGCTAAAATTTACATGCGCTGCTGGAGCTGACATAGGACAATGCCTTGCATGCCCTTTGATATGGCTTCGTGTGCCCTCTCTCTCTTGAACCTGCTAGCAAGCTCTCTCCCGTCCTTCTAACATCATAGAGATCTTCTGATTAGAGCTGCTGGCCCCCCACCTATTTTTGAAACTTCTAGGAAAGGATTTCCTTTGACTCCCTCGTCATTTATATGTCGATCATTGGGTGGTTAAGCAGGTACATTGCCCACAGAAGCCTTTGATTTGATCCTGATTTGAAAGGGTTGGGGTTAGCAGCAGGGACTGATAGATGCCCTTGTTAGGCTTCTTGGAAAGCTGTTGGCGGTCAGAGTAGAAATTGCCGACTTAGTGAGCCAATTGCTTGAACCAGTGGTAGGCTGCTTTTTATGTTCAAAGATAATAAGAAAAATGAATGACGTCAAATTTATGATCGGTGCTTGAATTGGCTACCATTTATTTTTAAATACTTGTGTGTGGTTAAGAAATCACCTTGGCTGTCAAGGTTTGGTCACTTTTGTCAAAGACTTGAAAATAAATACATTTTTTTTTAAAAATACCCCTTTCCCTTCTGTTTTTTCTCTGCACCCATCTTTCTTTCAGGTCCCCTGGCTTTGGTCTGACTCTCGTGGCTGAGACTACAAATGGGACTTTCCTTAGTGCTGAACTGGCTTCTAATCCCCAGGGCCAGGGTGCTGCTGTGCTTCCGGAAGACCTTGGTGTGAACTGTGCAAAGCTCCTCCTTGAAGAGATCCACCGAGTAAGTGGCTGATTCTAGGGGGTCTTCTGAAGAATAATTGCTAGTCCATCCTCACACCTGATGCCCTCCATATGTGTTGAAATCTGAGCTTCTAGAATTCTGGCCATCCGGATATGGTGATCCCCAAATATCTGGAAGGCACCAGAGATGGGAAGACTCTTTTAGAAGCTCACATTTCTTCATGAGTTCTTCCATGCTGGATGGAAACTCTGGCACCAAGTTGAAGAAGTCTGTGGTTGGAAATTCTGGCACCAAACTGAGCCTCCTAATCCTATGCATTTTAGTTCTGTGCATATTTACGCTTATGTAATTTTAGTTATATCATTTTAAATCTGCCCATATTTTATTATAATATAAGCTTTATATTCTCTAGGCCAGTGTTTCCCAACGTTGGCAACTTGAAGATATCTGGACTTCAACTCCCAGAATTCCCCAGCCAGCAAATGCTGGCTGGGGAATTCTGGGAGTTGAAGTCCAGACATCTTCAAGTTGCCAACGTTGGGAAACACTGCTGTAGGCAGTGGCAGAGTTGTATATAAAGACTTTTTTTCCAAATACAACAAATAAAATGCACCCTTTCTTTGGTTAGCAACTGAAAGAGGTCTATAAAGATGGTCCTCAGATTGCAATGGTAATTGGGAGAGGAATTTCCATTGCTAAGCGAGGCAATTGAAAAGAGTGATATCACATGAATTCATCACTTGGTTAAGAAAGTCCCTGGAGTCCCCTTTAACCACGTTCCACCAATCATTGTGCAAGGATCCATTCCATCCAAGTCATTCCTAGCTTGGCCCTTCACAATTCTGAGCCCTGGTAAGATAAGGAACTGCTCCTCTTAAATTCCTCCAACAATATAATACAATAACAGAAGAAGTCAATATTAATATTAAAACTAAACATTAAAATAATAAAACAATAGAATCCTATTTAAAAAAAAACTCACCACAACAACCCAATCAATCAATATACATACTTAACCTATCAACACAATTCAGCCATGACAGATAATAGTATTCATGGCCCCAGGCCTGCCGACAAAACCAGGTCTTCACTGCCTTTTGGAAGGTCAGTAGGATGGGAACAGTATGGACATCAGGGGGGGAGGGGAGTTTGTTCCATAGAGCTGGGGCAGCCACAGAGAAGGCCCTCCCCCACGGCTGCGCCAACCTGCATTGCTTAGTTGACGGGACCCGGAGAAGGCCAACCCTGTGAGATCTTATTGTTCTCTGGGAGGTATACAGCAGGAGATCCTAAGCCATGTAGGGCTTTATAGGTAATAACCAACACCTTGAATTGTGCCCAGAGACTAATTGGTAGTCAGTGCAGCTCGTGGAGTTGGTGTTACACCCATAACAGCTCGCGTGGCTGCATTTTGCACTATCTGCAGTCTCCGAACACTCTTCAAGGGTAGCCCCATGTAGAGCACATTGCAATAATCAAGACGGGAGGTGATGAAGGCCTGAGTGACTGCGCAAAGCCTCCTGGTCCAAAAAGATAATGTGACTGTTTGTCACATTATCTTTTCATTTTTTAATTTATATGAACCCAGGCTGAGATGTGCTCCATGGAACAAGCTGTCCTTGTGAAAACAGATTGCCATGTGCCTCCTGTTGCATCATTGCACCGCACTGTGAGATAATCGTGTGTCAATTTCAATTTTGGGAAGCAAAATTGTAGGATTATTTAAAGAAATATAGATATCTGATATAATTTTGAATATACAGTAATCCCTTGCTACTTCGCGGTTCATCTCTTGCGGATTTGCTACTTCACGGTTTTTCAAAGGAGGCTTAAATCCATTAAATCCATTGAAAATTTTAAATCCATTGAACATTCATAAAATTCTTCTACAGTACTACTGTACTCTATTAAAGAAACTGGTAGGATATCACATGTAGTTCCAGCTGAGAAACATTATAGAATGTTTAATGCAAAGGGTGGGTTTTAAAAGTCCAAATACTCATTAAATAATATCTTTCCTCTACTTCATGGAAATTCATTTTTCACGGGTGGTCTTGAAACGCATCCCCTGCAAAAAGCGAGGGATCACTGTACTGCCGTGCAATTCGATTTTGTGAAAATAATTTGTTAATCTTTTGACTTTTGAAATGTAAGAGCAGAGTTCCCCTGTGTCGTCTCCCAATTTCCTTTCCCCCTTTTATCTATAGTTTGTGGCTACCACAAAGCTTAACGATTAAAGCATTTCCTTTGCAGGGAGGCTGCGTGGACTCCATAAACCAAAGCCTCATTCTACTTCTTATGACTCTTGGGCAGCAAGATGTCTCCAAAGTTCTTCTAGGACCATTATCACCTTACACGTAAGTTTTCTCATCCACACCTATTCTTGCTCCATTTGTTAACTGAAGTGACAGGAAGCCATTTAATGGCTGCTACTTGGAACAGTTAATGGTTGCCAAAAGAACCATTTGTGCTAATATTTAGAACACATCATGCAGTATTTTATTTCTGTTTATATGCCATCAAATAAGTTTCTTATCAATTCATTGAATCAAGCTAATCAAGTTTGCAGGGACAGATTGCATTTGCTCATATAGACACAAGCCAACACAAATTATACTATTTACATGGTAACATGTTGCTTTGTAAAGTGTCTGTTACTAGCAGTAACTCCCTGACTTGCAATTTTGATAACAATGAGATTGAGTAGACAGTATTTTGAAAATAGCAGATGTTCATATCCCAGGTTTCGGCATGTTCTAGTCAATACAGGTAGTCCTCGATTTAATGCCGCTCATTTAGTGATTGCTACAGTGACACTGAAAAATGTGACTTATGGCCATTTTTGACAGTTACTGCCTTTGTAGTATGCCCATGATCATGTGATCAAAATTCAGATGCTTGGCAATTGGTTCATATGTATAACATATGTATAACATATAAAAATATGAGCCGGGGTGGCGCAGCAGGTAGAGTACTGTACTGCAAGCCACTGAAGCTGACTGTAGATCTGTAGGTCAGTGGTTCAAATCTCATCACCGGCTCAAGGTTGACTCAGCCTTCCATCCTTCCGAGGTGGGTAAAATGAGGACCCGGATTGTTGGGGCAATATGCTGGCTCTGTTAAAAAGTGCTATTGCTAACATGTTGTAAGTCGCCCTGAGTCTGAGGAGAAGGGCGGCATAAAAATTGAATGAATGAATGAATGAATGAATGAATGAATGAATGAATGAATGAATGAATGAATGAATGAATAAAATTGCAATGTCTTAGGGTCATGTGATCCCCTTTTGCAACCTTCTCACAAGCAAAGTTCATGGAGAAGCCAGGTTCATATAACAAACCAGGTTACTAACTTACCAACTGCAGTGATTCACTTGAAACAACTGCAGCAAGAAAGGTCTTAAAATGGGGCAAAAAATAAATGTCTCACTTAACAGTAGAAATTTCAGGCTCAATTGTGGTCATAAGTTGAGGACTACCTGTATTCATGAGAAACTCCGATCCATTCTGTTGGATCTGAGAGCCAGTTTGGTGTAGCGGTAAGGACACTGGACTAGATAGAACCAGGGAGTCTGTGAGTTGTAGTCCTTCCTTAGGCATGGAAAACAGCTGGGTGACTTTAAGCCAGTCAACCCTCACAAACTCAGCTGGCTTCACAGGAATTTAGCTGAAGGGAAAATAAGCAGGTAGGAGCAGTATGTATATGTAGAAGCTGACTTTTATTTATAAAATAAATAATAAAGGCAGGATAAAAATTAAATACGTTGCCTTGAATTGTATAAAATAAAGGCAGGGTAGTTATTAAAAGCACAACAATGTAAAATTAGGGCTGCCAGTTCTTTAGCTGGTGTTGGCCTTCCTATGGATCGAGTTTTTCTTCTCACTGCAGTGTGACTATCGTGTTTCGGTGTACTAGACTGTGAACTGTCCTTTTTCGGTTATCATGGTACCGGTGCTGTATGTATGAAAGGTACAGTACTGTGATAACTGAAGAATGATAGTGCCATCACAATGAGATGGGGGTTGTACTATGAAATTACTGTCGGGCATTGTTATCTGCTTTTGAGAGTCAAGTAGGACTATTTTGACATAGAGGAAGGAGAGAAAGAACTTGTACCTCATTGAGTCATAATATAGTCCATTAGTAATATAGGAAAGTGCAAACATTCTTCATGGCTTAATCATTAAAAAATCTTTTTTAAACTGATAATAAGCTTATAAAGCCAACTTTTCCAAGTAATATTTTGGATAATATTTCATGCAGATTTTTTAAAAAAATTATACAAATATTATTCCTAAATGCTTTTTAGCTTCATCTGTCTTTTGTCTTAATTAATAGGAAACTTTACTTTGGAGATACCCAGTTTTTCTCACCTATTTTTATTATTATATTTTTTATTTTTTATAATATTTGACAATGGAAAAGTAATGTATTTTACAAATAATTAGGTAGATATTTTTCCGAAATAGGAACACTTTTTAAAATGCAGATGTTGTTTGTGTTAACTACAATTTAGAAAAAGGAATGTATACTTATAGTTGCTTTTTCCTTTTCTTTTAGAATTGAATTCCTACGACATTTGAGAAGTTATTTCCAAGTTATGTTTAAAATTGAAACCAAATCTTTTGAAGATGAACGAAAGGGAGGTGAAAAAGTCTTAATGACCTGTGTTGGCATTGGGTTTTCTAATCTTAGCAAAACAGTAAGATGACCTTGCTCATGGATTTTAATTTAAAAAATACAAAAATTAATGTTTCTATTGATATACGTTCGTGCACATGTTTTACTGAGGAAGAGTATGTGTGACTGACGCTTTCACTTAAAGCAGTAGTTGTTGCCATTTTAATCCTTTTGAAAGCTCCTTTGAGATTCCATTATGGACTTTAAGTGTATATGTTGAAGATTACATTCATTGAAGATACTATTATGATTAGTTTTGGAGTTGGAAATACATTCTACATATCTATTTTTCCCTTTTATTGTAGAAAGAGCATGTGTTAAGATCTTGTTTGAAATCAAATGCAATGATAAACACATTTGTGACATACGGTCTAAAAACTGCAATTGAATTTTTCCAAGGACACTGCGTTAAATTAAGATGGATGTTTTGTTATCAGGCTTTTTTTCCCCAAAAAAGGAAATCTTTAAAGATGATTATCATTACAAACCACAAGCAGAAAAGCCATTTTCTTATACATATCCTGAAGTATGAATAAAAGCTGAAATTACATCTAATTCCTTCACTTGTACACAAAAATAAAGAACTTAAGACTGACACCTGAAAAAAATAGGGGCATAAAAAATGTAATACATGTCCCTTACTATATTTTTTTTTACCGTTTCTACATGAATAAAAGTTTTCTAAATTAAATGTTCTTCTCCTTAATGACTTCGACTTTTCTAGGTTCTGGAAAATTCAGAGAGGTGGAAAACCTCCACTTGCAGCAAACCTTATTCCCTGGATTTCAAATTCTATCCCCCGCTTTTTAAAAAAAGAGTTAACACTTTTCAGTCAGCAGGGTTGGATGTTGATAGATCAGTGATAGCGAACCTATGGCACAGGTGCCACAGGTGGCACGCGGAGTCATAGCTGCTGGCACACAAGCCATTTCCCTAGCTCATCTCCAATGGGCACGTGCATGCTGTCCAGTTGATTTTCGGCTCACACGGGAGGGCATTTTCGGCTCACACGGGAGGGCGTTTTCGGCTCACATGGGAGGGCGTTTTCAGCTTACAGAGAGCCTCTGGAGGAATGGAGGAGGGCATTTTTGCCCTCACTGCCTCTAGAGTAGTGGTTTTCAACATGGGGGTCGGGACCCCTTTAGGGGTCGAATGACCACTTCACAGGGGTCGCCTAAGACCCTGGGAAAAGATGAATTTCCCATGGTGTTAGGAACTAAAGCTTCTATTGTGGTGCCTTGGAACGTGTTTTTACAATCCGACCAATCAGGCGTTGACAGTGCGGTGTGTCCCTCTGAGCTTCCTGCCAATCAGCTTAAAGCTCTGTTGGGAGAATTGGTGCTAGATGGGGATCACCCCAAAATGAGGAATTGTTTTAAGGGGTTGCGGCATTAGAAAGGTTGAGAACCACTGCTCTAGAGCCTGGGGAGGCCGAAAAATGGGCCTACGGGGCCCACCAGAAGTTGGGAAATGGGCCATTTCTGGCCTCTCGGGGGGAGGCTGTTTCCACAGGCATTGAATTATGGGTGTACACATTCACACATGTGCAACAGTGCGCACGTGAACACTTTTGGCACCCATGGGGGGGAAAAGATTTGCCATAATTGTGATAGATAGTCCTCAACTTAAATCCATGATTAAGTCCAAAAGTTCCATTGCTAACCAAGACAGCTACTAAGTGAGTTTTGCCCATTTTACAACTTTTCTTACCAGAGTTAAGTGAATCGCTGCAGTTGTTAAGTGAATCCGACTTCCTCGTTGGCTTTATTTATTTTATTTATTTATTTATTCGACTTCTATGCCACCCGATCCCGAAGAACAGTGATAAAATACAATAAAATAGATACAAAAGATAAAAGAAGTCGAACATTTCTAAACTAAAACATTATAAACGAAAAAATCCCAAAATATAAAAACAGTCACCATCAATCGTCGGGTCACAAAAGGTGATCACATGACCCTGGGATAAGGCAGCCATCAATTGTTTGATGCTTCAACAGTCAAAAGTGGGAAAATAACCATCAGTCACTTTTTTCAGTGCTGTTGTAAGTTCAGGTGGTTGAATGTGAGAACTACCTGTACACAATAGGTTCTCAAATGCACTCCTTTAGAGCAGAGGTCCCCAACTTTAGCAACTTTTAAGACTTGTGGACTGGCAACTCCCAGAATTCAAGTCTTAAGTCTGCCAAAGTTGGAGCCCCCTGCTTCAGAGAGACAGGAGAAATATTTCTTCCTGTCTTCTCAGCAGACTCAGCTCCTGAGTATGTTTTAATCCACTTTATGTTGTCTGCTTGTGACATGAGGTAGGTTTTTTTAGCAAGGCAATTCAAGGTGATACAAAATTGACATAGTGTATCTGTTGATTCTGCAAAAACATATAGGTTTACTAATTTATAATCCAGTCTAACCAGAAATAACCGAGACAAATTAGCACATATGTGGTAAAGAGTAATACTTTCATCAGGCTAATTTTAACTTTCTTAAACCTCCCTCAGGCTCAGCTTCACAATAGTTCGGATGCACAAGTATTATATCTATATTGCTTTGGAACAGAAAGGAAATTTTTAACATTCATTTACATATATGCAGTAAACGAATTGTGCAAGTAGAGGCATACACTATTAATTCAATTCAATTCATTAGATTTGTATGCCGCCCCTCTCCGAAGACTTGGGGCGGCTCACAAAAACGATAAAAACAATATTATAATGGCACAAATCTAATATTAAAAATAACTAAAAACCCTATCATAATTAAAAAACCAAACAGCACATACATACCAAACATAAATTATAAGGAGCCTGGGGGAAAGATGTCTCAAATCCCCCATTAATACCATGAACTTGTTTTTCTCCAATTAAAAAAATTATTTCAGGAGTGAAGTTAACACAATGCAACCCAAAGCAATAATGACAGCCACTTAGAATAGCCACTGAGTTGAAAGAGTTCCTGCACCCCTCTAAATAAAAGAGAATAACGGGAATTAATCCAGAAGGACAGTGGTGCCATTAAGATTAAAGTCCTTGAATTGCTTTATCATTTAAGCCAAAAGAGATGGATCTTGAGCTGAAGGGTTAATGCTCTTTATCGACCTCCTTCAGAGTGACCACTGGTAACAGGTCTGAAAAGTTACGTCTTCCTTGGATTAAGTTTGATTTCTTGGACCACATGGAGTTGTAATGACTTTTTTTTTACTGCCAACAATACAGAAGTGGTTCATTATTGCCATCTTTGATATTTTTTTCAATTTGCCAGTCCAGCCAATAGGCCAGATTTTCCAGTCATCTCCTACCCAAGTATTCAACAAGTGTGACCTTTTCCCCCCAGATTTCTCAAGTGTGGCTAGGTATTACTCCCTCTTGTGAGATTAGGGCAAACACTGAATGGCACATGTACGTATGCCCTAGCGTGATGCTTGGTGCAATGCTTAAGGTTCTGGCCTAAAAACTAGTGAGTTGTAAGTTCTAGTCCCTGAAATTCAATTCAATTCAATTTATTAGATTTCTATGCCGCCCCTCTCCGAAGACTCGGAGCGGCTCACAACAATGATAAAAACAATATTATAGTGAAACAAATCTAATATTAAAAAGAAATATATAAAACCCTATCATATTAAAAACCAGACAACACATACATACCAAACATAAAATATAAAGAGCCTGGGGGAAAGGTGTCTCTAATCCCCCATGCCTGGCAGTATAGGTGGGTCTTGAATAGTTTACAAAAGACAAGTGGGGTGGGAGCAGTTCTAATCTCCGGGGGGAGTTGATTCCAGAGGGCCGGGGCCATCACAGAGAAGGCTCTTCCCCTGGGGCCCGCCAGACGGCATTGTTTAGTCGACGGGACCCGGAGAAGACCCACTCTGTGGGACCTAACTGGTCGCTGGGATTCGTGCGGCAGAAGGTGGTCCCTGAGATATTCTGGCCCGGTGCCATGAAGGGCTTTATAGGTCATAACCAACACTTTGAATTGTGACCGGAAACTGATCGGCAACCAATGCAGAGTGTGGAGTGTTGGAGTAACATGGGCATATTTGGGAAAGCCCATGATTGCTCTCGCAGCTGCATTCTGCACGATCTGAAGTTTCCGAACACTTTTCAAAGGTAGCCCCATGTAGAGAGCGTTACAGTAGTCGAGCCTCGAGGTGATGAGGGCATGAGTGACTGTGAGCAGTGACTCCCTGTCCAAATAGGGTCGCAACTGGTGCACCAGGCGAACTTGGGCGAACGCCCCCCTCGCCACAGCTGAAAGGTGTTTCTCTAATGTGAGCTGTGGATTGAGGATGCCCAAGTTGCGAACCCTCTCTGAGGGGGTCAATGATTCTCCCCCCAGGGTAATGGACGGACAGATGGAATTGTCCTTGGGAGGCAGGACCCACAGCCACTCCATCTTGTCTGGGTTGAGTTTGAGTTTGTTGACACCCATCCAGGCCCCAACAGCCTCCAGGCACCGGCACATCACTTCCACTGCTTCGTTGACTGGACATGGGGTGGAGATGTATAACTGGGTATCATCAGCATGAAAGCTGGCTTGGGTGACCTTGGATCAATCAATCTCACCCCAACTAGCACGCAGGGTTGTTGGTATGAGGAAAATAGGAGGGGAATGGAGCAGGTATGCTTGCTGCCTTGGTTACTTATAAATAAAGGCAGAATAAAAACCTAATAAAATAACTGCTTCATGGTCAAGCTCTTTCTTGTAATTCTGTTTGTTCCTCCCAATTTATTTGACAATGGCATTATGTACATACAAAGTGGCAAGAGTTTTGGCTGCATTATCATGTTTGCCCTCTTGTTGTTGTTTTTTTTAACTTTCCCTATGGATGCGGATATTAGATTTATCTCCTAGCTTTTCTCCAAAAGCTCAAGGTGTGTCACATGAAGATCTAATTTTATCAGGTGAGTAAAGTGCTTGTTTGGCTCAAAGGTTTGTGGTCTATTTCTACAACTGAAAAAAGATCTGTATCTGGCTCTCCACAGAACTAATTTAACAGCTCAGTTACTATACCACAATAGTTATGTTGGATAACTATTTGGAACAAAGCTGTTGGTTGCCTGAGATTCAAATAAATAATGAGGCACTTTTTAAATATTTGACTGGATTCACATGATGTCCTCACTCACAGTCAATTTAATTTTATTTACTCAGTTTTCTTGGTTTGCATGGCATATTAAACCCTAAAACAGTGTTTCCCAACCTTGGCAACTTGAAGATATTTGGACTTCAACTCCCAGAATTCCCCAGCCAGCAAATGCTGGCTGAGGAATTCTGGGAGTTGAAGTCCAGATATCTTCAAGTTGCCAAGATTGGGAAACACTGCCCTAAAATAGCCAAGGGCTGAGTCTATACAATATGATAGGCTAAAATGTGCAGTTGGCTATCTTCAGTATTTATTTATTTATTCATTTTTTAAAATGCTGCCCTTAGACAGGGTGTCTTACAACATGTTAGCAATAGCACTTTTTAACAGAGCCAGCATATTGCCCCCATAATCTGGGTCCTTATTTTACCCACCTCAGAAGGAGAGAAGGCTGAGTCAACCTTGAGCTGGAGATGAGATTTGAACTGCTGATTTGCAGATCTAGCAATCAGGTTTAGTGGCCTGCAGTACTGCACTCTACCCTCTGCGCCATCTCTGCATGGTATGGTATGGTAGACAGCCACAATTTTTCTCAGTTGAGACAGAAGCAACAGGGAACTAATTTTTCATGTCTTGAGCTCTGATACTTGACATTTTCTCCTGGACGCTGTTTCCTTTGATAAATATGGAGCAACTGCTTTAATGATCAAAGAAAGGCCTCTGAATAAACAGTGCCCCATCTCTCAGTCTACCTAGCCATAAAGCAAGCAGTTTTAGATTTATGAATCTGACATTGGACAAAGGTCAAATTTTCAGACTGTTGACAATGGGCTTGGACCTATGACTCACCCAAAAAGTGTGGAGGAAATCACATTTCACTAAACCAGTGCTTTGCTTCCAGTTTGGGGAGCAAGTTTTGGAAGACGCAAATACAAGTCTGGCAGTCATATGTGCCCAACAATTGCCTTCTCTAGTTTATGGCTACATTTATGTGTTCCACAAACTCAGCCAAAGTTGATTTAGTCAATTCTTCCAGCCATATGAAACTAATTCCAATGGATGTCCAATTCCAATGAATGAGGACACTTTCCCCCTAGTATCATTTGCTCATTAACTGCTCCAGCTGTTCTCTTTCCTTAAATTAAAAAAAATACATTTACATAGTTTTGTATAAGAACAAGTAATAATTTTATAAAAGTATGCCATTCATACATTGCTCTAACCCACAGTTAATTGAATAAGCTACAGTATTTAAAACCATACAACAGGTAAGCCAAAGTGAAATAAACCATATTGCAATTTAGGATCACATAAATCCTATGATTATGTGATTGTGAGGAGAGAAAAAATTAACCATAACTTGTGCCCTATAAGAGAGAGAGAGAACATTTTAATTTAATTAAATTGGTACAGCTGTTCCTTGATTTTACAACCGTAATTGAGATCAAAATTTCCATTGGTAAGCAAGGCAGTTGTTATGTGTCACACCTGATTTTTTAAAAAACCTTTTTGCACTTAAATGCATTATGCAATCATTAAATCAATCCAGCTCCTCCCATGAATTATGCTTATCAAATAATGATTTTGTGACCAGGGGCTACTGTCAAGTGCTTTAATTTTTATTAAGTGACTCGGGATGCTGCAACAATTGTTAAGTGTGGGGACTTGTTGTAAATCATATTTTTTTTCTAGTTCATCGTATCTTTGATCGACCCCCAGCATGGCTGGTTTAGGAATTTTGGGAGTTGAAGTCCAAGAGGTTGTAAAGTTGCTATACAGGGAGTCCTCAACTTACAACCATTTGTATAGTGACCATTCAAAGTTACAATGGCACAAAAAAAAGTTAGTAATGATCATTTTTCACATGATACTTGTAGCCTCCCCATGGTCAAAATGTGGATGCTTGGCAGTTAGCATGAATTTTTTAAAAAATTATTTTTTATTGTTTTTTGAAAAGACAAAACACAGTAACTACAGGAAACAAAAAAAGTATGCAGCATGATCATTATACATGAAAATATTTACAATTACATATCTGATTCTTCGGTTACTCCATTTTGGTTAAATTTACATTTATCCTATTTCTCACTTTCCATCAATCCAATTATAAAGTTTGTCCCACACAGTATAATATTCTTCTTCCTGTTTGTTCTGTAACTCAAAAGTTGGCATGTATTTATAATGGTTGCTGTGCCCAGGGCTTATGTTATCACTTTTTGTGACATCTTGAGTCATAAAGTGAGCTCACTTAGCTGTCTTGCTTAGCAGTGGAAATTTTGAGCTCAATTATAATCGTAAGTCAAGAACTATCTGTAGTTACCTCCTCCCTCTGTGTACTAAGGGATGGCTAATCCAAGGAGTATCTTGGATAATAAAACTGCCCAGAGTTGCTTTGCTTAGTGAGATGGGTAGCATATAAATGTAATAAATAAATAAAAGCAATGAATATATTTTGCAAGATAAGCAACTCCTTCCATTCCAATGCTGAGCTGACTGAGGATAAATTCCTCAGGCAAGGTGAGAAAACTTCAAACCTTGAAATTATTGGATTTGTTGTTTTTTGTTTACTTCTTCCCCTTCATCCCGGCTCTATGGAACCAACTACTACCCTATGCCCGTACTGCTCCCACCCTACTGGCCTTCCATAAGGCCACAAAGACCTGGCTTTGTGTATCGTACATCTTTTATGGTCAAACTGTATGAATGATGTGTATGCTTGCAATTACGACTGGTTTTTTTTATAACAAATGGGTTTTTATTATGGGGCTTTAGTTTTAGATATTATATTCAACTTCTTCTATTGCTTTATATCTTTTTGTATCTGTGTTATATTGTTTTGTAAGTCCTTCGGGATTGGGCGGCATAGAAGTTGAATAAATAAACTAACTAACTAACTAACTAACTAACTAACTAACTAACTAACTAACTAACTAACTAACTAACTAACTTCTGTCCCTGTGGAAGACCTCATATATTTTAGGCTACAGCATATTTCATCTCTATTTGGCCTTTAACATTGTAATTTTGTTAATGTTTTCTTTCAGAAATGTTGCAGCATATTACAAAGAATGTATAACAAAACAGAAAGAATAGGAGGGCAGAAAAAGGCCCTGTCTTTATAATAAGGAGAAAAAAGGAAAAATTATTTCCTTTAATTTCTCATGCTATAATACCATTAACCCCTCCCCAATGTTCATTTCTGTCCTACTCCAGCCCATTTAATATGTATGTATCTTGTACTGATATTTAACCCAGGTGTTTGTTTTTTTTAAGTGTACAGAGAAAATGTATTTTAGCTGTTAGTACAGTTGGTACTATTTCCCTGGCACTAAAGGTACACATAGTGATTTCTTCCATAATGCATTTGATTTAACCTGCACGGGAAACACAACTTCTCATTCTCTTGCCAACAATATCCATCTGCTCAGAACCTCTTATTTTCCCCTCTGTTGAGAACTTACGCTGGATATTTTACCACACTGAATGCAAACAGAGGACATCTTAAGTACTGTGCCTTTCCATTCTGTTCCAAGTAAAGAAAAACATATGTTAATAAACAAGGGCTAGAAAAGGTACAGCTTTGAGAGACCTGGCCCCGATACATGAAACCTCAGGCTCATTCAGATGTTTCAAAGTTGTTGAAGCACTGTGGCTTTCAAAACTTGTGACAAAGTAAGATATGTGCTGGAACATTTTGCACATTAAGTTTTGGGGAATATTGTGTAAACTTTTCTCATTTTAGCCCAGGAAATTACTGCTTTCCCCAATAAATTTAAGAATGATTACTCATTATTTTTAATCAGAAAAAGTCATTTTTAAAGAATTTGCAGATTTTTTCCCTGAAAAAAAAAAGTCAAATCTCAAAGATTATTTTTGTTGTTGCCATGGAAGGTCTATTTAAACCATTAAATCATATCCATTGCTCAGGGTAGAAATCCAATTTATTTAAGCATCTCAGCTGATGATTGTCTATTTCTCACTTTTAAATCATCGACTGAAGCAATCCCCACCAATTCTCTTGGCAACTGGTTCCACTGACAAACTGCTCGTGCAGCAGGGATATTTTTATAAAGTTTAATTAAAATGTGTCTTTCTATAACTTAAATTCATTATTTCACATCCTGCTGTTTCAACAATAAGAAGTTCTATGTAACATCTTTTGTGCTATTTGAACACTATCATTTACAACTACGTCGCCCCCAAACTGATTTAACTATTCATAAAATCATACACCAAAATGTCCTTCCTGTTAGTGACTACTTCACCTTCAACAAAAACAACACAAGAGCATGTAATAGATACAAATTAAATGTAAATCGCTCCAAACTAGACTGCAGAAAATACGACTTCAGCAATAGAGTGATCAACACCTGGCATTCACTACCTGATTCTGTTGTTTCTTCCCATAAACCCAAAATCTTCAACCTTAAATTATCTACAGTTGATCTCTCCCCTTTTCTAAGAAATCTGTAAGGGGCGTTCATAAGCACACCATTGTGCCTACTGTCCCTGTCCTACTGTCTCATTATCCTTTTTATCACTACTTTCTACTTACGTTAATTACATTATGTGATCCTAAATTGCTTCCTATTAGTCTCTGGGCACAATTCAAAGTGTTGGTTATTACCTATAAAGCCCTACATGGCCCAGGGCCAGACTATCTACGGGACCACCTCTTGCCACACACCTCCCAGAGACCAATAATAACACACAGTGTTGGCCTCCGGCAGGTCCCGTCGACTAAGTTGGCAGGACTGCGGGGGAAGGCCTTCTCTGTGGCTGCCCCAGCTCTATGGAACCAACTACCCCCCCAATGTCCATACTGCTCCCACCCTACTGGCGGAGACCTGGCTCTGCCGGCAGACTTGGAAGTCATGAATTGTATATCTTTCATGGCCAAACTGTATGAATGGTGTGCATCTATATGATTATGTCTTTTTATAATAAATGGGTTTTATCATGGGGTTAGTTTTAGATATTATATTCGACTTCTCTTATTGCTTTGTATCTTTTGTACTGTATTATTATTTTGTAAGCTGCCCTGAGTCCTTCGGGATTGGGTGGCATAGAAGTCAAATAAATAAATAAAATAAAATCTGAGTTTCAATTTTCCATCGCTACAT